>NC_083415.1:52674655-52982539 GCF_020745735.1 Hemiscyllium ocellatum
AGTTCAAACAGACCCAATTTTCAGCAAGATCATGATTTACAGTGTAAGAGTTATGAACATTTAAAGTAGTTGTAAAGATCTGGAAATGTAAATAAAGTCTTTAGAACAATTTTGTTCAAGCTATTTAAATCCCCAGCCCTTTATAAATAAAAGAAGAAGAAGCTTGTCTGTGTTGATGAGAGGTAAAAAAAACGTAAGCTGCCAGTTATTTAAATAGAAAAGGCTGCTTGTGTCAATGAGGGTTGAAAACTGTGTTCTCACCAGTAATTAGCTGTTCATTGGCATTATTCCAAGGGCAATCATTACGTCATCATTAAAGTTTCGCTTCTTCCCATAACTTTGTATAGTCTCTGTAGGATACTGCAGGTTGATAGTTTTATTGGTAGCTCAAAGAAGTTATTAAAAGTTTTGCTATTTTTGATGTGGGGTATGAATACAATGATTTAATTTAATGGTGGGCTAAATATTTGCAACATCCAATTGTTTTGATTGGGCTTTTGACCATGTGACTATTTTACTAATAGATGTAATAAATGTTTAGAACTTCACTTCAGCAAGGCTCCTGAGATCTGCACAGGAGACTCGATGTGTTGGTGTGGAAAATGTATAGGTAATGTTGGAGGGTGAGGAAATGTCATGCTTTGATATTGTTTTGACATAGAGGATATGAGTGATCACTGGGTTACTGAGGAGAATAAGTTGGCATTAAGTTGGTTTGTCAACTAATGATGGGCTACGGGGGAGTGGATGGAGCATATGTTGGAATAGATAGATCATGGGTGACAGTTGAAATGGTGTGAGAGGTGAGGGTTAGAAAGCCTAATATTTAACAAAACAACTGAGACCAAGTCTCAGAGAACTGAGGTGAACATTTTAAACAGCCCAGCTCAATACATTGCAGGTCCTGTATGTCACTGAGATATGAATCATAGCATCACTACAGTGTAGAAGCAGGTCATTCAGGCCATCAAGTCCATACCAATCCTCCGAGGAGCAGTCCATCAAGACCCAGCCCCGAACTTATCCCTGTAACCCTGCACTTCCCATGGCTAATGCACCCAGCCTCCACATCCCCGGACACTATGGGCAATTTAGCACGGCCAATGCACCCAACACACATATCTTTGGACTGTGGGAAGAAAATAGAGCACCCCAGAGGAAATCCATGCAGACACAAGGAGAACATGCAAACCCCACACAGACAGTTGGCTGACAGTGGAACTGAACCCGGGTTCCTGTTGCAAATGACTGAGCCACGATGTTGCCCCTCTCCTTCAACACACACACACACACACACACACACACACACACACACACACACACACACACACACACACACACACACACACACACACACACACACACACACACACACACACATACACACACACACACAGCCTGCCCTGTGATAGCTCTTCCTGACACAGGATTGGAAAGCTTGGTGAAATCCCAAATGATTCGTATGGGAAATGGAAGTCTTTTATTAGCACAGAAAAGAATATTTCTTGAAGACAAACATTAAAATTCACTGCTAAGTGCAATGTAGTTGCCACTTAGCTCCATAATTAACCCTTACTACACCTAAACTGGAGGCTGCTATTAGGCAGAAAGTCAAATGGATTTGAAATCAAAATGGGAAACACTTGTGTGAAATAGTTATAATAAAAGTCAACAGAATTAATGGTGAGGAGCTAAACCAAACTGAGGATATTGAAGAAATACTAAGTAACAATCACAGTGCAGTCAGAAAATGTCAGGGTTATCAGAACAGTTCTGCGGATTGTTTCAAATGTAATCCTGAGACAGATTAAGAATTCATCACTTAGTATAGCTTGGTTGCAGAGGCAGTCATCCTGTCCCTGGGTAGCTAGCAGTTGTTATAGCTCATTTATCGCATGGCCTTAAAGTGCTGTAGGAGCATGGTACGCTTAATTTACCGTGCAGTGTAGAGTTTGCTCCTGCTGCTGGGGAGATTTACCACATCTGGAAGGGAGAGGCTTAACGTTTAAAAAAATACGAAAGGAAATCATTCCACCAGTCTCACGAAGCGCTCTAAGAAATTGCTTCTTCATCATCATTTGGAGAGGGGAATCATGAAAGACCAGCCAATAATTCTGCACAGGCCTGTCACACTCCTTAATATGCTTTTGCACTATAGCTGTATAGTTACTCCTTGTAGAATACTTAGCTTGGGAGAATTATAGCCTGAAAGTAAACCTGGGATTAAAATTACTAATCAAAAACATTTTAAGATAATGGATTTTTTGGGGGGATCTTATCATTTCTTGGCCTTAGGCAATGAATATAAACTCTTTGATATTACTATCCAATGTACCTGTCTTTCCTTCCTCTCTGCATAACTCTTTTCACTAATGAAGGGTTAGACCAAACTCAAAACGCTGCTTCTTTGCTTAAACCCTTTATCACAGTGGCAGACCTCAATACACTGAGGTGGTTTTCCTTATCGGAGAGGAAGTTGACAGGCGAGATGATTACGATTTGTAACGGCATAGATAGAGGAGACAGGAAGAAACGTTTCCGCTCGATGGAGGGATCAATGAGCTGGGGGTGGTGGGGTGCATAGTTTTAAACTAAGAGGCAGAAGGTTTTGAGGTGATGTGAGGGAAAGCTTTTTCACCCATCTTGGGGTGTTGGGAATCTGGAACTAATTGCATTTAAGTGTAGTAGAGGCAGAAACACTCATAACGTTGAAGCAGTGTTTCAATGTACATTTGTGTGGCCAAGGCATAGAAGGCTATGGGCAAAGTGCTGGAAAGTGGATTTAGAATGTTGTTTTTGACTGACATGGATGCAATGAGCCAATGGGCCTTTTTCTGTACTGTAGATCACCATGACTCTGTAGCTCCAGAAAGAACTTGAGACTGTGAAATGCCATTAAGGTAGATGATAGCCATGAACTAGCTGAGTGGCACAGCAGGATCAAGGAGCGAAAGGCCTACATCTGTTGCTACTTCCAGAGTTCCAATGAAATACTTTTGGAATGCAATGAATGTGTTATGTCAACAAGCATGGTGTCAGCATTTCAAATTTATGAAGAGCAGTGTGTTGAACAACAGATTCATGGGGTGTATTTTTGCTCTGCAGCATTGATGTGGAAACTGGAAGATCTTCATTGGAGCATCTGCTTGAGTTACTAAAACAAAAAAAAGGGTGGTGACTTTCATGGTTTCCAAAGAATAACAATTTCAAACATGATAAGTTTTATAGAAGGCAGGAACTTGGCCTTATTTAACCTGAAAGAGTAACTCAGTTTCAACGCACCATTTCTGTAAACTCTTTAAAGTGATGCTTTTCAGCGTAGTTACTTGCGTAGTCGTCTACAGTTATCAGTGACATGCAGAAACTCCCAAAATAATAATTTGGGTGCAGACTGTTTCATTTACTCTACCTGGTCTCCTAGAATTACTTGAATTACATCAAGTAATCACAGCACCAACTTTAGGTCAATGTCTTTGTTATAGAAAAATGCTAATTCATGAAATGGCTCAGGTATGATAATCAGATATTGGGAGTTAAGATTTGATAAGCAATACTTACCAATATTGTATAAAAGATATGTAATGTATACTGCGTAGAGTTCTCATATCAAAAAGTTTCAAGAAACACAATTACAAGTTGCTTGCTGACAGATTGACATGTGTAGGTTAGGTGCATTAGTCAGGGGTAAACATAGGGTAGGGAAATGGTCCTGGGTGGGTTACTCTTCGGAGGGTCAGTGTGGACTTGTTGGGTTGAAAGACCTGTTTCCACACTGTAGGGATTGTAATTCTAATTCTAATTACTGGCATCAACTCAGTGTATTCTGACTATCCATTTGTGCATTACAGAATGAACTCCTGAAGGATTGGTAATGACTCCATATCAACCCAATATCAACCCAGCATATTATGCTGAATTTTTTTTTAAGGTTACAATCACTGACAACTTCAACATATTGTTGAATTTGCCCTGATAGACAAAATCTTTTATTTCCTAAATGGCATATGAAGGGCATTTTTGAAAGGGAAATTTTGAAAATTCATCACTAAAGCACTGATTAAAGGTTACAGCCGTGACTTAAAGGGGACAGATTAATTGGTTGGAGTCAAACACTTATATAATACAGAAGTGGCCCTTTGGCCCATCAACTCTCCATCAACAAACAAAACCTATCAGCTTGCTACACTAATCCCACTTCCGGCATGAGTCCCATTGAATATTATGGCATTTTTAAACACTCTCAAATAAAGAACTTGGGCTTTTATGTTTTTTTTCTGGCCTCAGACCATTCTACAGTAATTCCTTTCAGCACTGCAGCAATGTAAGAACACAGCTGTTCATTTTTGTGCACAGAAAGATCCCACAAACACCAGTGAGATTAATCACCAATTAAACTCTATGGTTTTCAGTGATGATGGTTGAGGGCTAATTATTGTGCACTGGGAAAACACGCTGCGCTTTTTGGGATAGGGTCCTTAGATCCCTTATGTCCTTCTGAGAGAGCAGGAACAATATTGTTCTGACATAATATCCAAAGGGGCAACAGTGTAGCTTTCCCTTATTACTTCACTAAAGTATCAGCTGGGATTATATTACATTTCTAAACCATACAGTGAGAAATCGCTGCTCACTATTGAGCAGGTCAGCTCCATTCGAGGTTATTAGATCATACAGAAAATTGGAGGGGAGGTCAGCTCTCAAAAAAAGCTGTGTGAATTTCTTGGCAAGAGGTGGGCATCAGAACTCGTGCAGTCTCAGAGACAGATGGTTAAAAAAAAAGATGAACTGCCTCAGGAAGTCTATGGCAGCATGTTAGAAAACTATGTAGGCCATTAATAGTTTTCCTTGACCCTGTTGTATCCCGCCTGAGATTCCAAGCTAACCCTTCAGAAAATAGCTCTTTCTAAGCTTCACATACATTCCCAAAATGCAAGGTAAATTTTATTATGGTCATTTCAAATTGCAAGTATTGCTGCTTAACCATTTATCTTCAAATGCACATTTACAACATAACCAATGTCTTTAATATATGTTTGTGTATGGTACCCAACTGCATTGCAAGGCAACCACTTCATCCTCACTTGTTTATGGACTTCTTAAACTTTAATATGTCAGCACTAATTTGTTCCATACAGGCACATCTAATATGGATCAAGGAATGGATTGGTTATGTTACTAGATGAATAATCCTGAGAATGGGAGTTCCAATCTATTTGTACACTAATGACATTTACAGAGGAAAGCCTACTGTACTCGCTGTGATGGTGCTGCTCCTTTAACGAGATTAGGTTGTCCTTGGTTTTTCTCAGGAGGTCATAAAGACATGTACTCTAAATTGTCTGGAGTTGATCTACTTGAGAAGGCTTTCAAGGTAAAACAAAGCACTTGTACAATGAAAGTGGAGTAGTCAGTACTCCCAGCTCAGCTTTATTCTAGTTTGGTTTGGTATGGTTTTGGCAGTCTGGCTGTTCACTGATTGCAGTCAGGCAGTAATGAAGCTGCTGATCCAAGAAATAGCTCTATGGAAGACAGTGGTTCACGCTGCCCCCATCTCTCTCTCCTCTAAGAGCCTGTGTTGGATTTTACTTTTTGTGCCAAGGGGTGTTAAAGGGGATTGGTTGCAAGTATTTGGAACAACATCATTAAGTTGGAATAATCTGCTGGATTTTTGGATAGGTTATGCTATTCGGTATTCTGTTCTCTTTTGGTAATAGTACTGAAGACTAGTCTCCCAGCCAAGCTAATCCAGTATAATTAAAATGCTAGCATCCATCTGATAATGTGGAAAATTGCCCAAGTATGTGCTGTACATAAATAGCAGGATGAATCAAACCTAGCCAGTTACCACCCATCAGTCTGTTCTCAATCATGAGTAAAGTGATAAAAAGTGTCATCAAACATGCTGTCAAGCAGCACCTGCTCAGCAATAACCTGCTCAGTGACGCCCAGTTTGGGTTTCACCAGGTCCACTCATTACAGCTCATTACAACCTTGGTTCAAACACAAAAGAATGAATTGCAGAGGTGAGGTAAGAGTGACAGCCCTTGACATCAAGGTCACATTCGACTGAATATGGCATCAAGGAGCCATAGGAAAACTGAAATCAATAGGTATCAGGGGAAAGCTGTCGGCTAGTTGGAATCATACCTGGCACATAGGAAAATGGCTTGGTTGTTGGAGGTCAGTCATCTCAGCTCCAGCACATCTCTGCAGGAGTTCCTCAGGGTAGTGTCCCATGCCCAATCGTCTTCACCTGCTTCCTCAATAACCTTCTGACTATCATGAGATCAGAAGTGAGGATGTTTGCCAATGATTGCACAATGTTCAGTACCATTTTCAATTCCTTGGATACTGAAGCAGTCCATCTTCAAATGCAAAATGATTAGGGCAAATTCCAGGCGTGGCCTGACAACAGGCAAGTCACATTCATCCCACACAAATGCCAATGACCATCTCCAATAAGAGACAATCTAACCACTGCCCCTTGATTCAATGATGTTACCAGCACTGAATCCACCACTATCAACATCTTTGGGGTTACCATTGACCAGAATCTCAACTGGACCCACTACATAAAGATACTGTGGCGAGCAAGGCACCTCCTGACTCCCTGTCCATCATTTACAAGACACAAGTCAAGAGTATGGTGGAATGTTCCCCGCTTGCCTGGACGGTTACAACTTCAACAACACTCAAAAACCTTGACACCATCCAGGACAAAGCAGCCTGCTTGATTGGCACCACTTCCATAATCATCTATTGTTTCCACCACCGATGCTCAGTAGCAGCAGTGTGTGCAATTTACAAGATGCACTGAAAAAATTCATCAAGGGTCCTTAGACAGTACCTTCTAAACCCATGACCACTTCCATCTAGAAGAACAAGGGCACATGAGAACACTTATCAGCAAGTTCCCCCCCCAAGCCTTTCACCCTGGAGAAAGTGAGGATTGCAGATGCTAGACAGTCAGAGTTGTGTAATGTGGCACTGGAAAAGCACAGCAGGTCAGGCAGCATCTGAGGAGCAGGAAAGTCAATGTTTTGGGCATAACCTCTCATCAGGAATGTGGAGGGAGAAGACCGTTGAGAGATAACAAAGAGTTGGGGGGCGGGGCTGGGGGAAGGTAGGTGAGAAGGCAATAGGCGGATGCAGGTGGGGGACCAACAATGATAGGTTGGCAGGGAGGGTGGAGCGGAGAGGTAGAAAGGAAGATGGACAGGTAGGACAAGTCAAGAGGGTGGTGCCAAGTTGGAGGATTGGATCTGGGATGAGGTGGGGGGAGGGGAGATTTGGAAACTAGTGAAGTCAGTGTTGATGCCGTGTGGTTGAAGCTATTCACCATCCTAACTTGGACAAACAGTTCTTTCACTGTTGCTAGGTCAAATCCTGGAAAAGCACCTCTAAAGGAATTGTGGGTCAACCTACAGAACATGGACTACAGCGGTTGAAGAAGGCAGCTCACTACCACATTCTCAAGCACAGCTAGGAACAGGCAATAAATGTTGGTCCAGCAGCATTCTCCACATCCCATGAGCCAATAAAAAAATTGCAGTAACGTCTAAAATAAATCACCAGTCATATCATTTTCAGGAAGTCTTGTTAAAAATAATCTCGAATGTCCACAATTTAATGACCACTTCTAAAGTAACCAAATCCACAAAACCTGAACAAAATTCTCATTTCCACAATCCTTCAAAACTCAAGTCCTTCAAGCTGACAAAACTGAATAATCTGAAGGAGCATGGGGTTGGGGGGAGGGGGCAGTGCGGGGGTGGAAGTATAAGGCACTGTTCTTCATGAAGCGATTACAAGGAGTTGGACACTGGCCTGTGAAGACTCCTTTTATACTCTGAAGCAGAAGTTTGTCCCATCTCCTGTCCTTGACCAACCAGATTTCCATCAACCTCTCAGACTGGAAACCACTGCCAGTTTTCTGAGCCTAGAAGTGAGGGGTGATGGTTTAAAGGGGAGAGGAGCATTGATGTTGTTTATGCCAGTTGGAATCTAAAGCTGAATGACAAGTATATCCAGAATGGCATCAGTAAGGAACACAGACTGCTAGCTTTGAGGTGGGCTGCTTCCCAGAACATCAGAGACATTCTAATTGGAGCAGTCTTTGAGCTGGTTACAGACCACAACCCACTCAACTACTTTCAAATGTCTGCCAAGCCTAGAGCAAAGAAGACCTACTGGATCACTTAACTCAGGCTACAACTCCACATCTGGTACAGGTCAGGCATAGGTCAGGCTTCTATTGGGCAAGGATATCCTTTCCTCCAGAGAGGGTCTGCTGGTCTGCTCAATGTCCCCTCTCACCATCACCACAATGTGCTGGAGATCCCATTGCACACTTCCCTGCTTGAGACCTGTGATGCCAGTAATAACATACAGCCCCCAGTGATTGTTTCCTGAGCAGCTGTGTGATCAGGAGGTTCATTGATTGCTCTGCTGTCTTGGTTATGGACACAAAAATGGTCGTGATGGCCATACGTAGGCCACAATTGTAGAATTCAGCATGATCTCGCTTGTTTCTCTGTCCAGAGATGTGTAAGTCCTGTTGAATATTTCCAAACTTTTCTTTCTCTCTCCTCTACAGAATTAAAGTATGTGATGTCCTTGACAACTACTGTCAGTGCCTGACCTTCAGTGAGAGTTGTCTGAAGGCCAAATTCTAAAAGATGCCAGAGCCTGCTAATGCCACCCAAATGGAGACAGCAGAGGCAACTTTCCCCACCTTTACAAAGTTATAGAGTCATACAATATGAAAACAGACCCTACAGTCCAACTTGTCGATGCCAACCAAGTTTCCCAACATTGACTAGTCCAATTTTCCTGTGTTTGATCCATATCCCTCTAAACCTTTCCTGTTCATTTACCTGTCCAAATGTCTTTAAATGTTGTAAGTGTACCTGCATCTATCACTTCCTCTAACATTTCATTTCACATATGGACAATCCTCTGAGTGAAAAATTTGCCCCTTAGGTCCGTTTTAAGTCTTTCTCCACTCACCTTAAAAATATACTCCTAATTTTGGACTACCCCATCTGAGAGAAAAGATCTTTTCTACTCACCTCATGATTTTATACTTCTCTATAAGGTCACCCCTCAACCTCCTACACTTCAGTGAAAGAGGTACCAGCCTATCCAGCCTCTTCTTATAACTCAAACCTTCCAGTTTCGACAACATCATAGTAAATCTTTTCTGAACCCTCTCCAATTTAATAATGTCTGACTTATAGCAGAGAGACCAGAACTGGACACAATACTCCTGAAGTGGCCTCAGCAATGTCCTGTATAAACTCAACATGACATCTCAACTCCTATACTCAAAGGTCTGTGCAATGAAGGTAAGTGTGGTAAATGCCTGCTTAACCACCCTGTCTACCAGTGATGCAACTTTCAAATAATAATGTAGCTGAATCTGTAAGTCTCTCTGTTCGACAATACTACCCAGAGCCCTACCATTAACTGTATAAGTCCTGAGCTTGTTTATTTTACCTAAGTGCAATATATCGCATTTATCCAAATTAAACTGTATCTGCCATTCCTCAGGCCATTGACCTAATTGATCAAGATTCCATTGTATTCTTAGATAACCTTCCTCATGCTGACTATATCACCAATTTTGGTGTCATCTGCAAATACACTCACAGTGTCTCCTAAATTTTCATCCAAATAGAGTATATCAATGACAAACAAAAGTGGAGCCAGCACCAATTTCTGCAAAGCACCGCTGGTCCCAGGCTCCCAGTCTGAAAAACAACCTCCAGCATTACCCTCTGTCTCCTGCCATTAAGCCAAATTTGTATTCAGTTGGCAAGATCTCCCTGAATACGATATGATCTAACTTTACTAATGAGTCCACCATGCGAAACTTATCAAAGGCTTTACTAAAGTCCATGTAGACAATGTCTACTGCCCTTCCCAAATCTTTTTGGTTACGTCTTTAAGAAACTCATTCAAGATTGTCAAACATGATTTCCCAAGCACAAACCCACATTAGAATGGTTTGGGCTGAGATGGGGACAGCTGGGCTGTCCTTTTTCCTCATCCTCCAAATATCAATAGACATTGAGACTGCTACTAAAACGTCTGTTTGTCCAAATACCATACAAACAACAAAAAACATTGCAGCCATATTCTTTGGTAAAACTGAGATAAAATAAATCATAGCAGAAATTTAAAGATGCACTGTACGTTCAGATATTTAACTTCAAAAATGATGGGTCCCTCTTTAAATGGTGAATGCCTCTTTTAGAACAAGACCCAATTTATGTGGTGAACTCATTTCATGGTGATCACCACACATAATTGCAACATGCCATATTACTAAAATTAAATTTCTCATGATTTTCCAATCTCTGGATGCCCACTTTATGACAGAACAGATGTTCACAAGCAGTAAGCACGGTGGACATCCAGCAAGACGGTTCTTCGTCCAATTGTCTGAGGCTCACTTTTCTGTGTGTTCGCTATCAACAACCAACAGATTTCTCCCTGGTACATTGAATAAACTTTACAGAGTGTGATTGGCTGTAAAATTAACTGGATTAAATGCTTCCTATCCACTCCAATGGCTCATCACTGCAGCCATGAGATGCAGTGGGAGAGTTCAAAAAATTAAGGGCAAATAATGGTCACAAAATAAAACTCTCTGCATCTCCTGAAGAAGTGTAGAGTTGCGTGATCTGACAATGACCAGGGGTACATTCTCTGTTAATTCATTTACCTACTGTATGATGCATTCTCTGCCACAGACCAATAAATCCTTTCAGCGGAAGCAAGTTGGGATATTTATTTAGATTAGATTTATTTATTAGATTCCCTACAGTGTGGAAACAGGCCCTTCGGCCCAACCAGTCCACACTGACCCTTCGAAGAATATCCCACCCCAACCTATTTCCCTCTGACTAATGGAAATAACACTATGGGCAATTTAGCAGAACCAATTCACCTATCCTGCACATTTTGCGACTGTGGGAGGAAACCAGATCACCCGAAGGAAACCCACACAGACACAGGGAGAATATGCAAACTCCACACAGACAGTCGCCCAAGGCTGGAATCGAACCTGGGACCCTGGTGCTATGAGGCAGCAGTGCTAACCACCGAGCCACCGTGGATATATCAGAAACAATTTAGCGAATTGCCAGTGAGAGAGTGAAATGTAATTTATCCCGTTTAAACAAAAATTGCAATGCTGTTAATAATATTGCTTCGTTTTTGGTGGTTCTCCTGTTTTCAATTGTTCATTTGTAGTCATGTGCTCTACCTCATGTGAAAAACCTGTGATGACATCCCACTGCATTGATCAAAAGGAGCAATCAATGGGAAATGAAAGCTGCACCATAACCACACCAATAAAACTGTAAGAAAGCTGCAAAATCTTAAATACTGGCTTTTTAATACAAGACATTAATTGTCAAGATTTTTAAAGGAAGTTGCTAGGGTCAATGATTTATTTGAATACCCACACTTTAGGTTAATATAAATCAAGCATATTGAATAAAGCCCTTTTATACATTGTCACATTAGTATTGTCTTAAAAGCTGAAATTATGTCAAATACATGCAGTCTAATAACCCTTCAGTGAAACTCCATGATACATTGTGTGAGCATTAAAGGTAAAGGAACACTTAATGACACTTCATCATCTTTGTCTAGCTTTTGTCTCAAAATACCAGTTATTCTTTTATGTTCAGAATATCTCATCCCCGTTGTGTCGTTTGATTAATTTGTATTTTTCAGTCTATTTTAAGATTTTATGAGAAGGATCTCAATCATTAGAAATTCAATATTTTTACCATCCAGGTAGAAAGAAAGCTGACAAATGGCATGATTTAGTACTCCCTGTCAGGCCAATCTCAGAAAATTATTACCAATATTCTGGTGTGACATTGTCCCACCCTCCAGCTTTCCCTACCGTAACTTTTATTGAACTTACTAAGTCTGATCAAAATAGAGAGCAGTAGATGTTTTATTTATTTTTTCATTCATGTTGGCCTCTGTGGTATTTATTGCCTATTCCTAACTGCCCTTGAAAAGCTGCTGGCACGCCACTGTCTTGAACACATTTGACTCGGCTCTTTGGCCATTTCAGAGGGCGGTTAAGAGTTAACGTCTTTGGTGAGGTAATTCATTTACTCTGGTCTTATCGTCTGTTCTATCTTCAGTGGCAAAACCTCATCTGCTGCCCAACAAAATGGCTTTCCCGCTGTTAAGTTCCGGAACCACAGGAAGTTGTTCTAGAATAAGGCCTCCACTATTTAGGGCAGAGGTGAGGAATGTGTTCACTTGGAAGGGCGAATCTTTGCAATTCTCGAGACCAGAAGGCAGTTGGAGCCCAATCATTGTGGACATGCATGTCAAAGGTCAATGGATTTTTTTCTTTATTCATTCATGGGATGAGAGCATCACTGGCTCGGTAACATTTATTGCCCATTCCTTGTTACCCAGAGGGCAGTTAAGAATCAGCCACATTGCTCTGTGCCTGGAGTCACATGAAGGCCAGACCAGGTAAAGGTGACAGTTTCCTTCTCTAAAGGACATTAGTGAGCCAGGTGGACCTTGTGACAATTGACAATGGCTTCATGGTCATCATTAGACTCTTAATTCCAGATATTTTTATTGAATTCAAATTCCACCATCTACTGTGGCAAGATTCAAACCTGAGTCCCCAGAACATTATCTGAGTTAACATTCTGGCGATAATACCACTAGGCCTTCACCTTCCCTGTTTCTAAACATGAAGGATATCAAAGAATATGGGTGTAGTGATTGGAACCAGGGCCAGGTGGATCTCATTGACTATGAGAGCCTTGACTGGGAGCTCTGGCTGACAGATATAAACAGGGATATCTCACACCTGCACGCACACAACATGGGTGCTGGGGAAAAAAAAAGCGCTACTGCGGTTAGGCGGTAGTGTGGGGGAAAAACATTTTTTAAAAAATGAACAGGAGTGTCAGAGGTTCTGTTCATTCTGAGAGCTGGCTCTGGGGGAGCTGGACCAGTGTTCAAACAAAATAGAAAAAAAATAAACAGGGATTACTCACACCTGCCCACACACAACATGGGTGCTGGGGAAAAAATAAGCACTACCACAATTAGGTGGTAGTGTGGAAATAAGGGAAAAAAAGAACAGAAGTGTCAAGCATCCTGTTCACTCTGAGTAAAAAAAGGAGAGTGCAAAGGGCACTGCTTGTCACTGGCCACTTGGGTATTTTCTTTCTTCCTAATTGGGGAAAAAAATAAACAGGGATTCAGCATTGCCCTTTGATGTCAAGGCCCTGCTTGTCACTGGCCACTCAGGGTTTCCTTTCTTCCTGGTGGTGGAAATTTGAATAAAGATTTGTGCACCTTGTGTCTTTCACTGTGTCTCAAACCTGCACACACACAACATGGGTGCTGGGGGAAAAATAATAAGCACTACCACAGTTAGGCAGTAGTATGAGGGTGAAAAAAAAGAAGAAAAAATAAATAAATAAACAGAGGAAAAAAATAAACAGGAGTGTCAGACATCCTGTTCACTCTAAGAGCTGCCTCTGACAAAAAAAAGATAAACAGGAATTCCCCTTCACTGTTTGATCATGCAGCATTGCCCTTTGATGAGAAGGGCACTGCTCATCACTGGCCATTCGGGTGTTTCCTTTCTTCCTGGTGATGGAAACTGAATAAAGATTAATGCATCTTGTGTCTTTCACTGTGTCTCACACCTGCACACACACAACACGGGTGCTGGGGAAAAAGTAAGCACAACCGCAGTTAGATGGTAGTGTGGGGTAAAAAAAGGAAGAAAAAATCAATAAATAAATAAACAGGAGAAAAAAATAAACAGGAGTGTCAGACATTCTGTTCACTCTGAGAGCTGGCTGGCTCTGAGGGAACTAAATCAGTGTGGAGTGAAGGGAAGGACTCTGCTCTCTCAAGGGAAGAGGAGACTGATTTCTTGTTATTGTTGGTTTCTTTGCAGTAAGGAGGAGTTTTATTTTGAAGTTCTTTTGGCTCTTAAAAAGAAAAACAACATGGATTCCCCCTATGATGTGTGATTTCAAGCGTAGTTACGATGTATAATCCTTAGCACAGGTTCTATTGACAGTTGCTGAAATAAAATGCTTCAAAGGTTGTATCTGTATATCTGCAAGCAATGAATATCTTATTGTTTGACTGGCATGTACACAGCGCTGAGTCTACCTATAATAAAGTTATTTACTGAACATGAAAAAAACAGTTCTAGGGACTGGCTCTGAGCTGGTTGGTCAGATCCCATGTACTGTGTACATGTAAATAAAGGGGTGAGTTGGTGATAGAATACTAGCCTTTGTGCGGTTATTTCAGTGGGGAAATTGCAGAAAACTGCTGTTGCAGTAGAAGATAAATCATGATTCTGTTGATTGACAGGGCAGTCTCAAGCAGTTGAATGACCCATTCCTGTTCTTGTTTGCTATGTCTTTATGCAATATTCCATCTTTGTTACCTCTCAATAAGAACATTCAGTTATGACACACAGTTTGCAAACACAAGCTCAGATCTCTCTGCCAGCTGGGGTTACTTTTCAAAACCAGCAAATCTGATTCATATAAATTCAGGCTGGCGCTTGATAAATCATTTCAGATGTAGTGTGCACATATGTACAGCACATGAGAACCATGCTGCCTCTCCTCTTTCCCTTCTCGTCCCTCAGCCCGCAATAAGAACCACACCAATCAGTGTGTTAATTTGCTGCCTCTGTAATCAATGGCTCACAGCAGGTAGCAGTTCAAGCTTGTGTTTAAGAGATGCACACTGGGTAGCTTTTGTCAGTGAAGCAAAGACATATGTTAAATTTATGTGGTGAAAGCATGGCAATACTTCTGAAGACTTCACTATATTCTTGTTAATGTTTAAATGAAGGTGTAGTATTAGCAAGGATGGAGCCATGGAGACTTCAACTCAATTCCTGAATTTGGCTGATTTTCTGCAGACACAATGATTAGCCTGGAACCCTTCCTGGTTCATTGTTTGTCTCTGATTAACAAATACATCATTCATATACGGATCACTACTTTTAATCCTGCTGTATCTTGAAAAAGGCACTATTGACTTTCTGGCCACCATGCATGTTATAACATGACCCTAGCTAGGGAGGAGAATTAAGCCAGAATTCTTTGACTAGTATCCACTGAATCCAGCTGTCAATGCTAACGCTCAGTGTTTGGCTGTGGTGCCTCCTATGTTGAAGCCTCTTGACACTCATTGTGCAGGCTTGATCTCATGGGCGTAGTGCTAGAGAAAGGTTAACATCTATAATCTAGTATGAGTCCATATCTATGGTGCCAGATGATAACAATACAGTACATACATCAAGGTTTTAATCAGTGCCTTCTAAAACATTTTATTCTCAATTTACATTGTTCTTCAGTTAACAGATAATCGTTAATTGTTTGCCATTCTTGGTTAAAGAATGTTCTTGGTGATTGGGTTGTGGGAAAGTTTGTGCAAGTTCTACTTGATCCCCAAGAAAGGTTTAAACCATTAATTCAAATGTGGTGATTGTAATAATGGTGAGACTGTCAACACGCATCATCATTACAATTGTGAAACCACCAACAATTCTGAAGTGAAAACTTGCACGATTGAACACAGAAGTCAGTGATTCACTCTTATCCACAGGGTGCACTTTTGAAGGTTTTGCAGATAAAAAAAATCATTTGGCCTGAACTTTCACTTTTTACACTAATAAAACCACTGGAAAAGCCTTAACAAAAGTTTCTCCTTAATATGATATGTAACTTAGTTTTAACTGCATTTAAGACATAATTACTTCTAAACAACATCTCTAGCCCTATCTTAATCCCCATGTGTATGTTCCAAGTTTTGCTTTGCTCCCTTAACAATGATTAAAAAGTGAAGCATAATCAGAGCTTGTTACTTTCTTGTTTCCTGTCTGTGAAATTGTGTCAATGTAATTGGATGCTTAGCCTGTGTCACTGTTACAGATGATTCTAAGGTCCTACTCTTATTACCTCGGGTAAGCAGAATTTATTCAATTGAACTTATTGCTGATGTAAACCCTTAACTAGATGTGATTCTAAATCATTATAGCAATTTAGTCAGCTCTACCAGCTGTAAACTTGGTCCTGAAATAGGATTTGCACACTTCCAGCAGATTTTACATGATCAAAGCTATCTCAGCATAAAACATACTGAAGAAGTTTATAAATTGTAGCAAAAACTCGCTTGAGTTAATCTATCTCAGTACATAGATTTGTTCAATTGAGACTTCAAGAGAATTTTTATTTAATGAATCTTTGAGGCATTAATCACTTTTAAAGTGTTTACTGAATAATATTTTCATTGTAATATATTGAATTATATCAATGGTTACAGTATGACTATCAATGGTGTTTCCATCACTGAATCCCCCACTACTACTAACCTTGTGGTTATCATTGACCAGACAAAAAATACAATGGCTACAAAAGCAGGTCAGAATCTCGGAATACTGCAGCTCATACCATCCTTCTGATTCCCAATAGCCTATCCGTCATCTACAAGGCACAAGCCAGGATTGTGATGAGATACTTTCCACTTGCCTGGATGGGTGCACTTCCAACAACACTCAAAAAACTTGACACCATCCAGGACAAAGCAGTTGGCTTGATTGGCACCACATCCATAAACATCCACTCCGGCCACCATCAACTCTCAGGAGTAGCAATTTTTACTATCTACAAGATGCACTGCAGAAATTCAAGAAGATTCCTTAGACAGCACCTTCCAAACCCATGACCATTTCCACCTAGAAGGACAAGGATAGTATATACAGGGGAACACTACTACCTGCAAGTTCTCTTCCAAGTCACTCACCACCCTGAGTTTGAAATATACCACTGTTTCTTCAGTATCATTCAGTCAAAATCATGGAATTTCCTCTTGAAGGATATTGTGGGTCAACTTTCTGCATGTGAACTGCAAATGTTCAAGAAGAGAGCTCACCACCATATTCTCAAGGGCAACTAGGGATGGGCAATAAATGCTGGCCCAGCCAGCAACACTCATCTCCCATGAGTAAAATTAAAATGGTTAATGGGTGGCATGGTGACTCAGTGGTTAGCACTGCAGCCTCATAGTGCAAGATACCCAGGTTTGATTCCAACCTCAGGCGACTGTCTGTGTGGAGATTGCACATTCTCCCCGTGTCTGCGTGGGTTTCCTTTGGATGCTCCGGATTCCTCCACAGTTCAAGATGTGCAGTTTAGGTGGGTTGGCAACGCTAAATTAACCCCTAGTGTTCATGGATGAGCAGGCTAGGTGCATTAGACAGAAACAGACCCTTCAGTCCAACCCATCCATGCCGACCAGATATCCCAACCCAATCTAGTCCCATCTGCCAGCACCCGGCCCATATCCCTCCAAACCCTTCCTATTCATATACCCATGTTTTTTAAATGTTGCGATTGTAGCAGTCTCCACCACTTCCTCTGGCAGCCCATTTCACACACATACCATCCTCTAGGTAAAAGGTTGCCCCTTAGGTCTTTTTTATATCTTTCCCCTCTCACCCTAAGCCTATGCCCTCTAGTTCTGGACTCCCCAGCCCCAGGGAAATGACTTTGTCTATTTATCCTATCCATGCCACTCATGTTTTTATAAACCTCTATAAGGTCAACCCACAGCCTCTGACATCCTAGGGAAAACAGCCCCAGCCTGTTCAGCCTCTCCATATAGCTCAAATCCTCCAACCTGCTAACATCCTTGTAAATCTTTTCTGACCCCTATCAGGTTTCACAACATCTTTCCAATAGTAAGGAGACCAAAATTACACACAATATTCCTAATCAATGTCCTGTACAGCTGCAACATGACCTCCCAACTCCTGTACTCAATACTCTGACCAATAAAGCAAAGCATACCAAATACCTTCTTCACTATCCTATCTATCTGCGTCTTCACTTTCAAGAAGCTATGAACCTGCACTCCAAGGTCTCTTTGTTCAGCAACACTCCCCAGGACCTTACCATTAAGTGTATAAGTCCTGCTAAGATTTGCTTTCCCAACATGCAGCAGCTCGCATTTGTCTGAATTAAACTCCAGCTGCCACTTCTCAGCCCATTGGCCCATCTGATGAAGATCCTTTTGTAACCTGAGGTAACCTTCTTCGCTGTCCACTACACCTCCAATTTTGGTGTCATCTGCAAACTTACTAACTATTCCTCTTATGCTCACATCCAAATCATTTATATAAATAATGAAAACTAGTGGACACAGCACCGATCCTTGTGGCACTCCACTGGTCACAGGCCTCTAGTCTGAAAAACAACCCTCCACCGGCACCCTCTATCTTTTACCTTTGAGCCAGTTCTGTATCCAAATGGCTAGTTGGGCCTGTATTCCATGAGATCTAACCTTGCTAACCAGTCTTCCTTGGGGAACCTTGTCAAACTTTTTATTGAAGTCCATGTAGATCACGTCCACCGCTCTGCCCTCATCAGTCCTCTTTGTTACTTCTTCAAAAAACTCAATCAAGTTTGTGAGACATTATTTCCCATGCATAAAGCCATGTTGATATCCCTAATAAGTCCTTGCCTTTCCAAATACATGTACATTCTGTCCCTGAGGACACCCTCCAACAACTTAGCCAACCTCCAGTCTTCCAGCACCTCACTTGTGACTATCGATGATGCAAATATCTCGGTAAGGTGCCCAGCAATCACTTCCCCAGCTTCCCACAGGGTTCTCGAGTACACCTGATCAGGTTCTGGTTGCAGGAATAGAGAAGGGGAATGCGTCTGGGTGGGATGTTATTCAGAGGGTTGGTGTGGACTCAAAGAGCCAAATGTCCTGCTTCCACACTGTAGGGATTCTATTATCTAAAACTGGCTGTTGGAGCAACGTAACCACTCAGCTAGAATTCAACTAGAAAGAAACATAAAGTAATAAAATATTGAAATTCACCATAAATGGGATAAATTAACAAAGGATGCAAAAATTATACTCACAATCCCAGTATAAATTCACACGTTAGGTTTTGTCTCTGCCTTTGAGAGAATTCCCTTTAGAGTATTCAAATGTATACTTGCTATTGCAAAAGCTTGACCTACCAAGTATGGTCACTTAATTTGAAATAAAATTTTTGTGTCCCTTTGAAAACAGCACTTCAAAAAATATTTTTCTTTGTTGCTATTGGGAACTACGAAGATCCAATCACATTTTCTATCTGTGTACTTTCCAGCTGCTCTCTTATCAGTCTCAAAGTCTGGCCATAGCTTTTCACACTTTCCACAAACTTGTTTATAACTTTAGTTTTGGTCAAGATTGGATTCTGCATTCATGAATTTGTACGTTTTGTGACTAAGTTTGTCATTATAATTCTAATTGTATAATTGCTCACTAATTTTGTTAATTTCTTTACACTGACATCAGGAAAACCCTTCCTGGTTTGTAGGGATTTACCTGCACACTGGAAAAACTCATGGAGCTGTTAAGACAAACTCAGTGATATTTCTATTTAACCTGTCCTAATGCCGACCTTCTAAGAAACTCAGCCTACAGATCTACAGTAATATATTTGTTGCTAACCCTGACCTAATGGGATTTGGAAGACCTGGCTTATATGCGTAATTGTTAACAATATATTGAATTAAAGAAAGAAGAAATGTAGCTAAATTTTGAAGGCATTGAGTACATTTGTACGACTAAAAAATACTTTTATCTCAGAAGTTTAAAGTCCAGGATCTCATTCTGATTTCACACTCTTCCATAACTTGGCATGTTGTCCTTATTGGTATAAATACTCAGGAGTCATTATAGTGCACACAATGTCGTAAATGTTAATTAACATATAATCGTAGCAACATTTAGGGTCCAAAGTAAGGTTATTTTTCTCAGTTGTTCGCAGGACATGGGCTGTATTGACTAAACCAGCACTTACTGCCCATTCTTAATTGCTCCTTTGGAAGATGCTGATGAGCTGTCTTCTTGAACAGTGCATGAATGTGGTGTTGTTGTGCACAAATATGGTCAGAGAGGGAACTCTGGGATTTAGATCCAAATCAGAAATGTGGGTGGATTAGAGAGGCACTTGCAGATGATGGTGTTCCAGTGCATCTGCTGCCATTGTTCTTCGAGATGGTAGAGTTGAAGTTTGGAAAGTGCTGTCTGAGAAGCCGTGGTGACTCGTTGTACCAATCCTTGGAGACAGCACACACTGTTACCTCTGTGCATCTTTGTGAAGGAAGTGAATGCTGAAGGTGCTGGATGAAGAGTCAATCCAGTGGGCTGTTTTGTCCTCGTTGGTTTCGAGATTCTTGAATGTTGTTGGAACAGTATTCATCTAAGCAAGTGGACAGTATTCCATCACATTCTGGACTGTGTCTTTAGATAGTAGACAGACTTTGAAGAGCCAGGTGGTTAGTTACTAATGCTCAACTAGCTCTTGTAGCTACAAATTTTTTATAAGCTTGGTCAAGTTCAATTTCCTGTCAGTTAATTTCCAAGATGTTAATGCAGTCGGTTCTGCTATAACATGTATTTCTTCAATTCAAAATGGCATTAATGCAAATGAAAAATTTAGTCCATTATTTATAGAACGTGAACTTTCCTTATTGTCCATTATGTGATTCAGGTTCCATTGGTTTAAGTGGTGCTGCTATTATGCTATTTTCTTATAACATGGGTTCGCACAGGAACAGAACTATTGTGTTATACCAAAACAGACTGTACTGGATATTTAGTAGAGTCATAGACTCATAGAGACGTGTAGCACGAAACAGACATTTTGGTCCAACTTGTCCATGCTAATCAGATATCCTAATCTAGTCTAGTTATGTTTGCCTGGACTTGGCCCATATCCCTCTACACCTTTCCTATTCATAAACCCATCCAGATGCCTTTTAAATGTTGCAATTGGACCAGCCTTCACCACTTCTCTGGCAATTCATTCAATACACGCACCACCCTGTGTGAAAAAGTTGCCTTTTAGGTCCCTTACATATCTTTTCCCTCCCACCCTAAAACTGTGCCTTCTAGTTCTGGACTCCCCCACCCCAGGGAAAATACTTTTTCTGTTTGTCCTATCCACGCCCCTTATGATTTTATAAACTTCAATAAGGTCACCCTTCAGCCTCTGACACTCCAGGGGAAACAGCCCCAGCCTATTCAACCTCTTCCTATAGCTCAAATCCTCCAACCCTGGCAACAGCCTTGTAAATCTTTTCTGATCACTTTCAAATTTCACAACATCCTTCCGATAAGTAGACTAGAACTGCATGCAATATTCCAAAAGTGGCCTAACCAACATCCTGTACAGCTCCAACATGGGCTCCAAACTCCTATACTCAATGCTTTGACCAATAATGGAAAACATATAAAACACCTTCTTCATTATTCTATCTACCTGTGACTCTACTTTCAAGGAGCTATGAACCTGCACTCCAAGGTCTCTTTGCTCAGCAACCTTCCCTGGGACCTTACCATTAAGCATATATGTCCTACTAAGATTTGCTTTTCCAAAACGCAGCACCTCGCATTTATCTAAATTAAACTCCATCTGACACTTTTAACCCATTGGCCCATTTGATCAAGATCTTGTTGTCCTCTGAGGTAACCTTCTTCGCTGTCCACTAGACCTCCTAGTTTGGTGTCATCTGCAAACTTACTAACTATACCTCCTATGGTTTGGAGATGTCCGTGTTGGATTGGGGTGTACAAAGTTAAAAATCACACAACACCAGGTTATAGTCCAATAGGTTGAATTGGAAGCACTAGCTTTCGGAGCGCTGCTCCTTCATCAGGTGAACCATCATCAATCATCTGTGCATCAATGAGAGATGGTTTGATTCCCAATGTTTGAAATGGTCAATGCCAGGAAAATGCTTGGCACGAATATTACTTGCTACTAACATGGCCTGAGTATTGTCCAGATTTTGCTGTATCTGAATGAGGGCTGCTCCAGTATCTGAAAGTCTGTAATCATCTGTAACTATCCCCACTTCTGATGGAGGGAAGACCATTAATGAGCAGCTGAAGATGGTTGTATTTACCTTTGTATTTGTATTTCCTTTTGTGGGCAGTATATATCTGGGGAATGTTTTTCACATTGTCAGGTAGATGCCCCCTGTGTTGTAGCTGTACTGGATCTGCTTGGCTATTGGAGCACAAATATTATTGGGGCCCATAGTCTTTGCAGTATCCAATGCCTTCAGCCGTTACATGATATCTCTCGGAATGGATTGAATTGACTGAAGCCTGGCATTTGTAATGCTGGAAATCTTTGGAAGGGACCAAGGTGGTTCATCCACTTGTCAATTTTACCTGAATATTGTTACAAATGTTTTCTTGTCTTTTGCACTGATTTGTTGGACTCTTCCATCAATGAGGTCGGAGATATTTGTGAAGCCTTCTGTTCCTCTTCTGTACCAATCCATTACTGTTCATGACTGAATGTGGTAGGGCTGCAGAATGATCCCTTTGTTATTGGATTACTTAGCCCTGTCTATTACATGCTTCTTCTGCTTTATAGTATGCAAGTAGTCCTGTGTAGTAGCTTCACCACTCATATTTATTTATTCCTGGTGCAGTTCTTGGCATGCCCTCCTGCACTTCTCATTGAGCCAAAGTTGGTCGCTCAACCTGTTGGTGATTGTAAACAGGGAACAATGCTAGACCATGAGTTTGCAGGTTGTTTTTGAGTACAATTTTGCTGCTGCTGATAGCCCACAGTACCTCATGGATTTCTAGCTAATAGTTACTAGATTTTTTCAAAATATATCCCATTTTGTACAGTGCTGGTGCCACCTAATAGAATGAAGGGCAATCTGAATACTTATCTCCATAAAAACATTTTATTGCTCACTTGTTCCCGAACTGTCAACCATAGAGCCAATAGGATTCAGTCAAGTTGGCCAGTGGTGGTGGTACTGAGCTACTCAAGGTGATAGACATTGAAGTCCTTCACCAAGAATACATTTGTGCCTTTATCACCCTCAATGCTTCTTCTAATTGATGTTCTGTGTAGAGGGGTGCTGATTCATCAGCTGAGGCAGGGTGGGGTGTTATAGTAGATGGTAATCAGCAGGAGGTTTCCTCACCCATATTTGACCTGATATAATCAGATTTCATTGGATTTAGAGTCACCATTGAGGATTTCCATGCCAATTCTTTTCTGACTATACCACTGTGTCACCATCTCCGCTTCTATCCTGTTGGTAGGACAAGGCATACCTGGCAGATAGTGATGGTGCCATCTGGGAGATTATCTGTAAATTATATTTCCATGAGTATGAATTATTTCAGGCTGCTCCTTCTTTAGTCTGTGTGACAGCTCTCCCAATTTTGATACAATGACCCTGAAGTTAAAGAAGGACCTTGCAAGTGAACAGGGCTAGTTGGTGTTATTTTATGTGCCTAGGTTGATGTGCCAGATGGGCGATTGATCTAATTTTCCTGCTTAGACCAGTTTTGATCTGACAGAGTGACTTGCCAAGCCATCTTAGAGTCAAGCCCATTGGTGTGGGTCTGGAGTCACATGTAAGCCACATCAGGTAATGACAAGTCTTGCTTCCATATAAGACGTTAGTAAACCAATCAAATTTTAGAACAATAGGCAATGGTTTCATGGTTACTATTAGACTAGCTTTTAATTTCATATTTAATTATTTGAATTTCAAATTTCACCATCTGATGTGGTGGGATTCAGACCCACATTCCCAGTGCTTCAGTCCATGTTGCTGGATTAACAATCAAATACCACTTGATGAAACACTTCAGCCTGTGATTCTGAAAGATTCATTTAAAAAAATACTGTGATGCTAGAAACCAGAAATAAAAACAAAAAGTGCAAAAGAAACCCATCAGGTCCGGCACCTTCTTTGGAGAGAGAAACAGAGTTAACAATTTAAGTCCATTATGACTCTTCATCGGTTCCTAAAGAAAACTCATGTCAGACTCAAAATGTTAACTTCAGTTCTCTCTCCATAAATGCTTACAAACCTGATGAGTTTCTTCAGCACTTTGTGTTGCAATATTTCTTGTTTGTCAGCCTGTTTGGAGATGTTTTTACATGTCTATGGAACAGATGGGACTTGAAACCCCCATAACTCCTGGCCCAGCAACAGGGACACTACCACTGTGCCACAAGTGCCACTTTCTATTTTGATTCTCTTTAAGCTTTCATTTGTTAACTTTATTCATTGTTATCATACTTTTGAAAACAGCACATTAAGTTGAAATTTTCTTACATGTTGAAGTTGTGCAGAGAAACCTATCTATAACAGTATATTTAGAAGCTAGACAGATATATTTTATAGACCTTGGTGCTTTATATTGTTTCACTAGTAATAAGAAAGCTATAAATGTTGTGTACTGTATCAAAGGTGTGGTAAGGTGAAAAATACAGTATATTATCAATTATGCTAAATGTGATGGTGGTTTTGTGCTTTGGTTTCGTGGCTAATTGACTGTGTTAAATCTTCCTCAACTGATTATTATTTAAAGATTCTTAAAAAATTATGGGCTGAATCTTCTACTCTCAGTGATGTTGAGCTTGAAGACAGAAAGAACATTTAGTTAGCTGGGGAGGCATATCATTTCAATCCTGCTGTCTCTTATCCATCAGAGTTCTGGGCAGGAGGACAACAATATTTCAAGGTGCGAGAGCAGAAATGGGCAGTGTAACCCATTCAGCTGCTCTGACTTTCACTGAGATCATGGCCAATCTGAGAACCGCAATTCCACTTTCCTGCTTTTTCCCCTTAACCCTTGATTCCCCTACTCATCAAGAATCTATCCATCTCAGCCTTAAATATGCACAAGGACACTGATCCCACAATGTTCTGTGGCAAGGACTTCAAAGAACGTTCAACCATCTGAGGGAAGAAATTCCTCCTCATCTCAGTCTTAAATTGGCACCCTTTAATTCTGAGACTATGCCCTTTGGCCCTTGGTTTTCTCATGAGGGTAAACGGCCTCTCAGCATTGAACAACCTAGCCTCCACAGCCCTCTTTGGTAAAGAATTCCACAGATTCTGAGAGGAAAGAAATCTATTTTATCGTAGTCATAAATGGACAACCCCTTATCCTGAGTGGAGGTAAGTGTCCAACATTTGGAAGTTGTGGTGAATCAAAAATTGTGAAAATGCAACAGAGGAAGGAATTAATATGGGAAGTGACAAACACTCAATGACAGAAGGGACAGAGAATGCAGATCTTGGAGCAAATCAACAGATATGACTTAACATTACAAGAATAATCAAAATTCAAAACTTAAGGCATTGTATTTGAATACATGTAGCTTTTGAAATAAAACAGATGAACTAATATTACAAATTGAGGTAAACAGGTGTGATCTAGTGGCCGTAACCGAGAGGTGGCTGCAGGATATTGGAGATTGCAACCTGAATATTGAAGGTTATATGACATTTGGGAAAGACAGGGAGCTAGGAAAGGGTGGAGGTATGGCTTTGTTAATGGGATATGATATTAGCATAAGAAAGAGGGATGACATTAATTCAGAAAAACAGAATGTAGGAGCAGACTGGCTGGAGATGGGGAATGGTAAAAGCAAAAAGTCCCCTGTCGGAGTGGTTTCTAATAGTCATCACGAGGTAAGACAGGATATCAAAGAAGAAATAATGGGAGATTGTCAAATGGATGCTACATTATCATGGAGGATTATAATCTACATATAAACTGAAACAACAGATGGGGAAAAAAATTAGTCTAGAGGAGGAATTCATTGCATGTTTTTGGGACAAGTTCCTCAATCAGCATTTAATGGCATCAAGCAGAGAGCAGGCTATACTACACCTGGTTTTAACCAATGGAATAGGATTAATGACCAGTCTCAGTTAAAAAAAACACTGGGGAACCATAATATAATTGAATTTTACAAAAGGCTTATGGGAGAGAAATGTATGTCCAAGGCTACTATTTTGAATTTAAATGAGGGAAATTATGAGGGAATGAAAGCAGAGCTAACAAATGTTTTCTGACAATTTTGGATGAGGGTTAGATCAATTGAGATGCAGTGCAACATTTAAGGGGATATTCCAGAAATAGCAGCATAATTACATTCTAACAAATAAGAAAAATCCTGAGTGGACTTGCCACCTGTAATTAACTAAAAAAGTCAATGATAGTATCAAATTTAAAGAAAAGACATATATTTTTGCAAATAAATGTAGCAGGTCAGAAGATTGGATGGAATATTTTTAAAACATTACTAAAAAGATTTATAAGGATAGAAAAAATAAAGTACTAGAGAAACTTAGCCTAAAATTAAGAAAAGGAAAAGTTTTGTGATACATTTGAAAAAAAAGAAAAAGTGTACTGTATTGTTTCTATAGAAAATGAGTTTGAGGAATTAGTAATAGATGATAAAGAGATAGCAGATGAATTACCCCCACTCAGAAGTTGTCCATTTATGACTAAGATAAGATGGATTTCTTTCCTGTCAGAATCTGTGGAATTTTTTTTACCAAAGAGAACTATGGAGGCTAGGTTGTTAAATGCTGAGAGGCTGTTTACCCTCATGAGAAAATCTAGGACCAGAGGACACAGCCTCAGAATTAACAGGTGCCAATTTAAGACTGAGGTGAGTAAACAAAGTACCATATTGTTTCTATAGAAAATGAGTCTGCGGAATTAGTAATGAATGATGAAGAGATAGCAGATGAATTGACCAGATATTTTGTGAAGGTCGTCGCTAGATAGGATACAAGTAGCATCCCAGAAATAACTGTAAATCAGGAATTGAAAAGGAGCAAGGAACTCAAGAAAATTACAATTACCAAGGGAGTAGGCCTGAGTGAATTGTTGGAACTGCTAGTTGATAAGTACCCAGGTCCTGATGGATTTCATCCTACAGCCTTAAAAGAAGGAAACTGTGAAACAGTTGATGCATTGGTTTTAATTTTCCTCAACACTTTCGATTCAGAAAGTAGGATACTACAGACCAGTTAGCTCCATATCTGTCATAAAGAAAAGTTATTATTAAAGGATGCACTCAAGGTAATCAGATAAATCCAACATTGGTTAGTCATTCTTTGATGAAACAACTTGTGCCATAGACAAAAGGGAACCAGTGGATGTACTGTATTTGTATCTCCAGAAGGCATTTGGTAAAGCGTCACATCAAAGATTATTGCAGAGAATAAACTCTCATGGTGTAGGGGTTAACATATTGACATGGACAGAGGGGCCATGTCTGGCTAACAGGAAGCAGAGGATTGGAATAAATGGGACCCTTCTGGGAAAGGGTCACCGGACCTGAAATGTTAACTCTGATTTCTCTTGACAGATGCTTTCAGACCTGCTGAGCTTTTCCAGCAATTTCTGATTTTGATTCTGGAATAAATTGGTCTTTTTACAGGCTGCAGGGTGCTTCAAGTGATATACCAAGGGGTTAGTGCACAGGGCTTCAACACTTTTTACAATTTATCTAAATGATTTGGATGAAGGGATTGGAGGTACTTTAGCTAAATTTGTTGATAACACAAAGATACTTAGGAAAGTAAGTTGTGAAAAGGACATAAGAAGCTTACAAAGAGTCGGCAAAGGCCTGGCAGATGGTGTTTAATGTGGAAATGCGTGAAATAATTCATTTTTAGTGGGAAGAATTTAAAAAAGGCATTTTAACTAAATGAGGAGGGGTTGCAGAGTTCTGTGATGCAGAAAGATCTGTGTGTCTAAGTGCATGAATCGCAGAAGGTGAATATGCAAGTACTGCAAGTAATCAGGATTATTCTGAGGTGAATTGAATGCAAGTTGAAGGAGGTTATGCTTCAGTTATATAGGGCACTGATGAGACTGCATCTGGAGTACTGAGTATAGTACGAGTCACCATACTTATGGAAGCCTGCTAATGTATTGGAAGCAGTTCATAGAAGGATAACTAGACTAATACTTGGAATTATTGCCTTATGAAGAAAGGATAGGCGAGACAGACCTATGTCCTCTGGAGTTTTGAAGAGTTAGAAGCAACTCTTACGAGATATGAGATCCTGAGGGGACTTAGCCGAGACAATGTTGAAAGGATGTTTCTTCTTGTGAAATAATCCATAATTAGGGGTCATAGTTTAAAATTAAAGAGGTGCCCACTAAAAACAGAAGAAATTTTTTTCCCTTCATAGGTTGTGACTTTTTGGAATTCCATTCCTCAAAAGGCACAGGATGCAGAACCTTTAAATATTTGAAGCCACAGGTAGATTGACCACCTCAGGTTGATATTGCTGGGATTAACTCAGTGTCAGGTGGACTCACTCTCATGTGGTGTTCAGGACAACTGCTACCCTATGGGGGAGTTTGTAATCTTGAATGGGGGTAAGGTGGGGGCGGGGGTGGGGGAGGGGCTGCTCCCTCAATCACAGATAGAGACAATCAGTGTTTGATCAATGCACTGAACAGCGAGTGGCAGATTTCTCCCTGGAATTATTTCTCTGCCCTTCCTCTGACCCCTGTGCCACCACCGCTCAAAAATGCCCAACCTGAGAACACCGCTTACCTTTGTCTCGGATCTTCTCAGATCCTGAGGCAGTAGGGATGTTTCAGGAGAAGGCATGCCAGTACTTTTATCACTGATTGACATTTGACTCTTATTTTTGGTACATACAATTCTGAAAAATTGGCTCAATGAAACACTGCAATTAATCCTTCTATAATCAGTTTTTAAAATAGAAGTGGTTGGGTGCAGCTCTTTCCCTATTTGTTTCTGCTCCGAATGGGATCTCGCATTCTCTAATTGTTTCTCCTTAAACTCCAGCTGGAAAGAGAGTGGAATAGGGTATTTTTATCTCAATGCCATATGACTCTGAGTTTTTTACTCTCATTCTGCTAACACCACAATGCACTTCCCTCATGTCAAACTTGTAAAAGCAACAACCTGTGTTTGTGTGGCATCAGCAATGTAGCAAATCAGTCCAAAGTGCTTCAGAGGAGCGTACAATCTATCAATATTTGACACTGAGCCAAAGAAGGAGAAGTTAGGACTGGTGACTAGAGACTTGTTCCAAGAGAGAGACCTTTAAGTAACAGAATCATGTGGAAAAGATTGCAGGGAGTATCCTTGATTTCAGAGACATGCAGGCAGAGGCATAACTACCTCTGGTGGTATGGAGAATGTGAAGATGACAAAAGTGCCAAATTTGGGACATTGCAGAATTTCTGGAGGATTGTAGACAATATTGCCTTTAAGGTGCATGGTGCACATTCATGCAGGAATTGGGAATGTGCCACACAGGGATTAACAGATCTCATACCAGCAGCAGTCCGTTTCAGCTATGTCCAGGTGCACTTCGGTCGCAAACTTGAAGAACTCTGCAGTGCAAGTAAATATAGCTGTGTACAGGTCAGAAGTCACACAACACCGGGTGACTTCACCTGATGAAGGATTTTAAGTAAACCTGTTTGACCATAACCTGGTGTTGTGTGACCCCTGACTTTGTCAACCCCAGTCCAACTGGCATCTCCACATCATGGCTACAGAGTAGCAACAAAGGGAGAAGCAACGTTGTTTGAAGAACTGAAGGACATGGTTGAGACAGAGAGCTGCCATGGAAGGATTTGGAGACCAGGAGTCAATGTAGATAACCGAGCATGGCTAAGAAGTGAAAGGGACTTGCTGAAAATTAAGATACAACAGCTGATATCATCTTACATCATCTTACATTGATGATAGTAGAAGGGGAAGGCTTTCTCGGAGGTCTGGAGTTAACTAACACTTGGTGATACCTTCAAAAGGAGATGGGCTAAAGCATAGGTGGGGAGGGGGCAGACAAAGACACTTCTAGTGGTGGAGACAGAACCTCATCTTGGGATCAAACCTGATGTTGAGGTTGTGATTGGTGTGGTTCAGTCTGAGATTGGAGCCAAGGAAGGGTTTTGAATTATTACAGAATGACGGCCCACTTCTTTAAGCTGCCATTTTAAATGCTCTGCAACCAATGCTGCTTAAAAGCTGCACACTGTGGTTAGTTCTATAACATTGATCGATTCAAAGCTTTAGGTTCTCACATGTAAAGCGGAGGCTGGAGGCCGTCTGTTTTGGAAATGGTCATTAGCAAAAAAAAAAGAGCTAGCTGTGCATAGTTGGATAGAGTGGGCCATTCTCAGCCATTGGAAAACTTGGGCCTTTGCTTCTAGCATAGTATAATGAAGAAGTATGAGACGCGGTTTAAAAGTGAATGTACCTTTTCCAGTGACTGCTGAGCTCCAGTCATCTAAGTGCAGAGAACTTCACAAAGTATTCTACACTGGCAACTTTGAATGCTTTACCCAAGGCCTTGCTACCTCCTGCACATTTATTCATTCGCATTTCCAGATAGAGTCATAGAGTCAGAGTGATATACAGCATGGAAACAGACCCTTCGGTCCAACTCATCATGCTGACCAGATATCCAAAACTAATCTATTCCCATTGGCCACCACTTGGCCTATATCCCTGTAAACCCTTCCTGTTCATAAACCCATCCAGATGACATTTAAATGTTGTAATTGTACCAGCCTTCACCACTTCCTCTGGCAAGTCATTCCATCCATGCAGCACCATCTGTGCGAAAAAGTTGCCCCTTAGGTCCCTTTTAAACCTTTCCCCTCTCACCCTAAACCTATGTCCTCTAATTCTGAACTCCCCCACCCCAGGGAAAAGACCATGTCTATGTACCCCACCCATGCTCCTCATGATTTTATAAACCATTATAAGGTCACCCCTCAGCCTCCAGTGCTCCAGGTAAAACAGCCCCAGCATATTCAGCCTCTCCTTATAGCTCAAACTCTCCAACCCTGGCAACATGTAAATCTTTTCTGAACCTTTTCAAACAACATTCACAAGATCTCAGATCAATAAAGCCTTACTTCTACCTTCGTTAGCATTGATAATAAAGGGTTGCTTCCATCCTGAGATATTTCTGGAGTGGGTGCTGTGTTATGAACTTGGCTCTTGTAGCTGAATTTTTCGAAAGGAAATCCCACAATTAACATGGCATTTGGTTGTCTTGGTTCCCATATGCATGCTATTACTGCTGCCTGTCTAACTTAATTTGTCTATATTTCCTCAATATTTTGATTGTGCCTCAGGTCTGAAATAATATTTTGATAGTGTAACTTAACTGAATAAGCTGACATCCTAAAAGAATTGGATTCCATAACTTGTGAATAATAAGCATCAAGCTTTATGAAGGTGAGTATGCAATAATACAACAAAGCCAGCAGGGTCAGAACTTGCACGGGCAGGTTAAAGGTCACTATCTCAGTCCATTTTGCTTTCCTGCCATATTCTGTCATGAGTTCCTTCTGTGTTGGAAGGTTAAACAAGCTTTTCTTTAGAGGTGTTGTACTTTCACAAAGCACAGAGTCAAATTGGGCAGGAATAGAAAGGAAAAGACTAGCTCACACACGGTTGTTAGATACTTTAACCATGTATGTCATACTCCTCAGTTGAAGAAATTTATTGAAATAAAAAACAGACTTCTTTTTCTGCTTACCTGGAATGAACTTTGTCCATGGCTCACAGGCTTGCATTCTCATTGTCAATCATAAGTGACTGCTGCTGGGAAAGCATGGATTGAAATTTGGTGAAGTAGGAAAAGAGGTATTTTGGAGAGTCCTAATATCTCTAATAGCCTGCTGATATGTTGTGAGCTGAATTCCTGGTCGAAGAATGATATTCAAGTGAAATGCCAGAAAACAGCCAATCATGGAAGTTTTACCTGATGAGGCAATGCTTATGTTATCTCCCATTACACAAGAAACTGGGTATCATGGCACAGTACTGAAGCATCCAATAGACATTTATTCACAATCATTATATTCCTCAGGAACTTAAGTATGTGGGCTACTTTACATTACAGTTGAAACAGAAGAATGTAGAGTGTTATGCTTCATGTAAACTGAGGTAAATTGGAGTATGAGATCTTTTTATCATCAGGTCATATGCTATGGTACAGTTATTAAACGATTGTCATAGCTCTTACAGATATACTTAACTATTGAGCTTGAGCTAGAACACTGCCAGTGCTCAGGGAATCATAATTTATAGGGAGATGACGGCTTAGTAGTACTGCGGGACTGTTAATGCAGAGGTCCAGATAATGTTCAAGGGATCTGGGTTTGAATCTTGCCTTCTCAAATGGTGGAATTTAATTTTTTTTTAAAACTGGAAATAAGAGTATAATGATGACAATGAATTGATTGTCAGAAAAAACCCCATCTGGTTCACTAATGTCCTTGAGGAAAGGAAACTGCCATCCTTACCTGGTCTGGCCTACATGTGACTCCAGACACACAGCAATGTGGTTGACTCTTAACTGTCCTCTGGGCAATTCGGGATGGGCAATAAACTAGCCAGTGATGCCCTCATCCCATGAATGAATAAAACAAAATCTATTGTAAGTCAACTACTTTAAGAGGGGAACCATAAGCAAGAGGATATATTGCTAAAATTAAAATGAGACAATTTTGGAGAAGTTAGCTGAAATCTTGCAGATGGTAATAGAAATTTAGAATTTTATCCCTGAAAGGCTTTTCTTTCTCATATTAGTTCTTGGAATATGAGTTTCATTAGCATGAGCAAGGCTAGAATTAATTACTCATTCAGGAACAGAAGATCTCGCTATATGTCATTTCAGAGGACAGTTCAAAGCCAACCACAATGCATTGGCTTTGAAGTCACCTGCAATCAAATCAAGAAAGGAGAGCAGATTGCCTTCGTTGACACGAGTGAACCCCTGATGGGAGAAAAGGAATCTAGTTGTTGTCATCCACGTTGGTTCTAGCAATGCTGACAGGATTGCAAAGGAGGTTCTACTGAAAGATTATGAGGTTAGGAACTAAACTACAATGCAACTCCTCCAAGATGGTAACCCCAAGATTACAACTTGAGCCTCAGGTAAAGTAGCATTGAGTGAGTAATGTGAAGAAGTTAAATGCATAGCTTAAAAATTGGTATAGATGGAATGTGTTCCAGTTCTGGGGCTGGCACTAGTACTTTGGTAGAAAGAGATATTCCGATCGGAAGGGCTTCATTTGAAAGGTGGTGAGATAATTAGGGTTGTAGAGAAGTCTCAAACCTAATTAGTTGGGGGTGGCAGGATGTAGGGGGTTTTGGTGGGAGAGTTGGTTGGAAATGGGCAAAGCAAGAGGATATGGCACCATTTCTGAGTAGCTATTTTAAAAACGATACCCAAAGCAAAACAAGAAGGGACAGAGTATAATAGCCTGAAGAAAGGTCACTAGGTCTGAAATCTTAACTCTGATTTCTCTCCACAGATGCTGCCAAACCTGCAGGGATTTCCCAGCAATTTCTGTTTTTGTTTCAGAGCATTTTAAAAAGCAGCAAATATGGAGAAAAAATTTATGGCTCTTTACTTAAATGTGCACAGTATTCAGATTAAAATATATGATTAAAGGCACAAATGGGTATGATCTTACAGCATTAGACAAATGGTTACAAGGAAATCAAAGATGGAAACTAAATATTCAGATGTATGTGACTTTTCAAACAGACAGGCAGGAAGAAAATGGTGGTGGGGTGGCTTTGTCAGTATAAGATGGAATTAGTAAATTGCAAGAAATGATGTTAGATGGAAGAATGTGTAATTCATATTATCAATAACAAGGGGAAGAAGACAATGATGGGGCAGTCTATAATTCTCTAAAAACAGCTGCTCTGTACCTCAGAAAATAAATAGCGAGATAATGAGTATGTGAAAAATACAGCATATTAAACATGTGTGACTTTAATCTTCATGTAGATTGCAAAAATCATACTGACAGAAGTAACCACAGGGAAAAATTCTATACTGCAGGCAAGTATATTAAGACTGAGTTATTCAGTATATTCAAGGTTTTCTAATCATGATGGGAATCAGAGGTTATTAAGAAAAGACAGGATGATGAAATTATCTATGATCTCATTGAATGGTGGAATTCACTCATTGGGCTGAATGGCCATGTTTGCTTACATGCCATGTGAAATGTTAATCTTTATGGCAATCAATATTGTCATAACGATTATCATTTACCAGTTGAGCATTTCATTCCAGGTTTATAAACTAGTTGCATTTAAATTTCCTGAGTTGTTATGGTAGAATGTAAGATCATGTCACTGGAGCATTAGTAGAGGATTAGTAGTCTAGTAACATAACCACTGTGCTACAGTACCCTGGGAATGCCAGAATATTTAGAGCTCTCATGTTTGAGTTTGACAGATTTTCTTTTGTTGGCTAAGAGTATGAAGGGATATGGATCTAGCCCATGTGAATACAGTTGAAGTTTCCATCATCTAATTGAATAGTGGAGTAGGTTCAAGTGCTGAATAGTCTACGCTTGTTCCAGTATTCAGTAAAGGAGTGGGAAGAGAAAAATTAAGCAAATGACAAGGGAATCTTGCTTGTGTTTGTGATAATTGTCATTCAAAAAAAAAACTTGGAAGAACATTTGGCAATATTCATTTTAGAAGTAGCTTCATCAAAGTGGAATCCACAAAATAAATTTAGTTAATGGACTGAAACTTCAAGCAAATTCTGAAATGAATGGTGTAACTGTTCAACCAGCAAAGTGGCTACAGTCCTCTACTTGGAGTTGCTTTCCACCTAAAAATTGATGATGATGATCATCGACACCAAAGTGGGAATATTTCTATTACACCGTATGACTTTCTGTCACGTATTGAACAAATTAATCCACAAATTCTCAACACAGAATGCGACCACGCATTGGGATCCACCTAGGAATATTTATACCAAGATATCAGAATGTTTGGCATCTTTAGAAAAATGTTTCTTTCACACTATTTATATAAATATATCTATCACATTGGAAAATCCACTATAGTTGCTATAACATTTTATTTATTAGAAACAGTTATAATATTTGAAGCATTGTAAAATATATTCAACTGAACATGTAACTGTCCAATTACTTTAATTTTGTATTTCTATGTCTGAACCTCTCATACAGCAGAGCCCCAACTTCCTGCTTTAATTATCAATATAGCTTAATGTTAGGAAGTGCAACTCAAAATGGCAAAATGAGAAGCATATATCTTGCAGCAGTAGCAAAAAAAACCCTGCATTTATATAACAACCTTAATGCAGGAAACCAAACACTTGGGATGTTTTATTCTTTCAAACCAGAGGCCTCAGTCTCAGGATTAATCAGTACTTTTCATTAGCAATGCATTTGCCAACTGTCAAATTTGAGGCCAAAGTATTCATTTCTGGATAAACTGTCTGGAAATGTTGAAAGTTTATCTGTGCCACCACAAATCAACCTTTAAAAGACATATTCATTTCAGCAGTTACTTGCAGCACTTGTTACTGGGTGTCTTTGCATATGGTATCAATGTTAAACTTTCAAGTGAAGCAGAGATTAGATATTATATCATAACCACAATGAGTCCTATTCATTTCTGCACTTACCGCGTGTATATGGTGTGATTTGCTGTTTCACTCCTGTAATTTTGCATGATAAATACAATTCATAGCAACAATGGGAATTTTAATTTGAGCTAACATCAACCACCAAGACTCTCCCTCTCACTATCAGTATGTTCAAAAACCTACTCCATCCTGATCGCACCATCCACCATACCCTTCTCAGAAAAATATTGCCAACCACAATCCCAAAATTTACCAATCCCAATCCCTCCATGTGGCCTACACAATCCCAAAAACCCCAAAATAATTCTATCATATACCCCATCTTAATCCCAAAACCACTCTAACCCCACCATTTGCCCAACTCCAATCTGAGCATCTATTCTGTCCTGACTCCAGAATTTATCACATCCTAATCTTAGCACCTACCCTACCCCAATTCTACCTCTTACACTATTGATATCTCTCCACTGATCCACGGTTTTACCACACACTCTAATCCTTTACTACAATCTTCTCCAATCCTATCTCAACACATACTCTCCCTTTATCTCACAATCTGCCCTCCCTGATGTTTTATTCCTGATGAAGGGCTTTTGCCCGAAACGTCGATTTCACTGCTTGTTGGATGCTGCCTGAACTGCTGTGCTCTTCCAGCACCACTAATCCAGAATCTGGTTTCCAGCATCTGCAGTCATTGTTTTTACCTTACCGATGCTATCACACAGTCTACTCTAATCCCACTGCATACCTACCCATCATTTCCTATCTTACCTTGCCATATCCCCTAAATTACCATACCATTACTCTCTGCCCCTCCCTTGAAATTATCCTATTACCTACTCAGGTAGGTAATAGGAATGTGGTGGCAACTATAGCTCAAACCAAATCTTATAAATATTAGTGAGAGTTGAATATGGACTCTAAATTTGTTAACTCTTCATACTAAGCTTTGAAACAATGTGCCTGTGGAACAAAAAGTATCAATACTAGCATATTCTTCACAGTGAGTGATGAATGTGAAAAGGTCAGCTGATCTCATAGGTGCAACACCTTCCAACAGGTAATATGCCAACTGTGCATGAATTAACGTTGACACCCTCTAGTGGACTGGAAGAGATTCTGCCATGTTATATGTAGGACAGATGAAATTTTTCACAAAACTGATAGTCTATACAAAAGTTAACCACATTTAAATTTGATAAAACAACAGATTATCAACTTAAAAGCTCTTACTAAAATAAAAACATTCCTTCATTAACCTTTCAGTTTCCTGATAAGGATATGTCGATTTGAGATAAATAGAATTGCAATAGTTCAACATGTTTACAAACTCTCACTTACAGTATCTGGTGGTGTTCGATTCCCAAGAACAGGCATATTAGATAGGATCTGGGTGTGAGTTAGTGAGATGTGAGTGAATCAGCTGATGCACTGAGAAAGGTGGTAAAAATATGAAAGCGCACAAAATAGGATTGAGATTGTGGAAGAACTTAATTGGGATTTGAAAGGGTGAGGGCAAAAATATGACAACAAACTGAAAGAGAATGAAGACACTAAGTGCCAGCATCATTGGTGGGCGAGGAGTGAAGAACAAGTTTGAATTCAGGTCAGAGATGGAGAAGAGTATTAGCCTGAACTGGAAGATAAAGACGAGGGAAATGTCAAATCACAGATAGTGGAAACAGAAATGGGGAGGGGTGAAGGAAAAATGCCTCTTTAATATTGTCACAAACATTTAAATAATTTCAAAACAGTTTAGACATATCTGTGTAGCAGCACACATTTGCACAAAATGGGTTGATGGTGGACAATACAAGTTGACAGATTTATTTTTAGTGGAAGTTGAATGGAGAGAGTAGGACATAATAACTACAAGTGCCAGAACTCAAGAAACCATTGCATGCAGACGAGTTCTGATTTGGGCCTGTTGGGTGACACTAGGTGCTGATGTAGATTTCCACTCTAATACTCGCTCCTTGCTTTATGCTTCTTAAAACGTTTTTTTGAATCTTTCTAATATCTATCTGTTATAATGGATCCTTTTGTCATTTAGTGTTATATTTTAAGTTTTATGTTAAGTATCTCTGGACATTTCACTGCATTAGAGCTGCTATATATAGACAAGTTTATATTGTTGATCAAGGAACTATGTTTGCAACATTACACTCCTTTACTCCTTATGCCTTTCAAACTTTTACAAAAAAACTATATAAAAAAGAGATTTTTCTACTGAATGTCATCATGGGAATTAGTTCCAATTGCTAAAGTAGGATCCTCTTTGTATTTATCATTGGGATGGCTGGACCATCAATGATTCATTGTGTAGAGAAAACTTTCTATTTTAATTACTTTTCATACCCTATAATTTTTATCATATTCCTGGCAATATGACATATTTTATTCAAAATGACCAGGCTAACCAAGCAAAGATAGAGATCTCAAACTCAATTCTGGATTACTACAACTGCAAGCAAGATACTGTACCAGGCTGCACTCAACAGAAATCCTCCTTAGCAAAGAAATGGACTAACTATAACAACATAAACTCCACTGGGAGAAATACCTTACCAAGCTGAGCTCTAAAAAGGATTACGATAAGGAACAGTTGTACCAGAAATATTACTTATGGAAGAGCTGTAGTTGTTGTCTTTATTTGAAAGATTTTACTTGAGTTTTTCTCAAATGGGAAACCCCATCATGAAATGAATTTCACTAAGGCTAAAGTCTTACTCCCAGCTTCTCTCTCACTAAAAATAGATAAGAATAGATCTTGCATGAAATCCAAACTGTACTGAATCAAAGTGAACTGAGTCTAATTATTTTAGACTTTTGCCTAAAGGTCCCTGACTGAATCTATTCTTTAACACCAGGAATCATGCTTCAAGTACATAAACAGACGTGAAGTAATCATGACATGCCATGAAGATATCTGAATGTTTGTAAGTCTGTTAACTCTTTGAGGTTGTTTCTTCTTGTTCTTGTTGACCTTTGGCTCATACAATTTCCCGCCCTGTGAGAAACATGCATGCATCATTGATTCAAATGTATCCTCTGGCATATGCACAGGTACGACACTACATGACTATGTCAAAACATTATTAGCCAAATAAGTCACCCTTCTGAGATTTTTGACTTAGCCAATGTGTAAAATATTTAAAATGTTTTGTGGTATGAACTTGATGCACATTAGGAACTAAGTAGTTAATGACTTTACCACAATATTGTGAAGATTGAAATAAATTTGCCTTACAAGAAATTTCAGGCAAAAGAATTAGCAAGTCAACTCCTTATTCTCAAGTTGGTCATTAGTTAGTGAGCAAGGCTTTCTTTATTTTAATAGTTTTCTTTCCCTTCTGTATATTAAGGCATTCTAATTTTCTGCTCAAAATAAGAGAAATAGATTTTGAGGATTGGAAAGAAGTGATTTCTTTCTCAGCCAGTGTTGGAATGAAGAACTTTTATCTTAGACAGAGCACTGACTTGATCCACACATAAATTCACAAACACACGAGTTAGGAAGAGGAGTAAACCATCTGATGTGATTTTTTTCAAAAATACACCATTTTGCATCGTTCATGTAAAGCTCCCAGATAACATGTAACATGGGCCATACGTAACATGTCAAAAAGTGTGGTGCTGGAAAAGCACAGCCGGTCAGGCAGCATCCGAGGAGCAGGAGAGTCAATGAGTTCGAGCATAAGCTCTTTATCAGGATTGTTTCAAAACTTATGCTCAAAACATCGACTTTCCTGCACCTCAGATACTGCCTGACTGGTTGTGCTTTTCCAGCATCACACTTTTTGACTCTGATCTCCAACAGCTGCAGTCCTCACTTTCTCCTCATATGTAACATGGATCATATCTCGGGTATAACCTCTTGAAGAACAGAAACCTTTGAATTATCATCCTAAAGATGGACAAAGTGAAGTTTGATTTGGCTTTATTGTATTGTAAAAGAACATAATGTATAGAAGCAGGAGTCGCTGTTCAGCCTGTTCAACCTGCTCTGTCATTCAGTAAGATCATGGCTGCTCTTTCTGGGGCCTTTGCTCCATTTTCTTGCCTGCCTCAATAATCGTTGACTTCCCAAACAATTCAGGTTTGATGATCAAGAACTTGATGAACATTCCCTGTTCTCTGTGATGGAAAATTCCATTAATTACCTTTAGAGAAAAAAAAACTTCTGTAAATGGGAGACGCCTTATTTCTCCTTCCTTTCTCCTTTCTGTATATGTTCTCAATCATTGTGTGGCACATTGACAGATAGAGTTACATAGAATGTATAGCCGGAAAACATGTCCTTGTGCTTATGCTGCAAGTGAACCTCCTCCTCTTCCTCTTGGTGTCACCCTGTCAATACAACCTTCTTCTATACCTTTCTCCCTCATGCCTTTATATTGCTTCTCGTTCAATGCCCCATTTAGATTGTGCATGCCAAACAAGTGCTATTCTATTCTGTTACATAATAACGATATTAACAATAGTAAAAGTCAACATCTCTCAAAAACCACACTCTGTGCATTCCATCACACATTCTTTCTAATCTGCGTATCTGAGAAAAATTTTGTTAAGCCTCTTTCTCGCTCCAAATATGTATTTATGATCCATAACTAATTCTGCATCAAAGGTTATGGCCCGGATGTTCTTTCTTAATGGGAAAGATGCACATTTCTGGGGAAGGCAGGATTTCCAATAACTGTACGAAGTATCTCAGAGCCCCATTCCTTTAAAGACAATCTTGACAGAATTAAAAGGAAAATGAGATGGTTTAAATGAACATCATAATCATTTCTAGAAAGCCATTTTCTAGCAGTACTAGTAAAGTTACATGTATTGTCCAACACATTACCCTCGAGAAGGGAGCATTGACCTGTCTTCTACAACTGCTGAAAATCTTGTAGTTATGCACTGTCACAGTGACAGAATTTTGGTTAGTGTTAATTAAGGAATAGTGCCACATTTCTGAGTCAGTATGCTCTGTAATTTGGAGGGTTATTAATTTGTGATGGTTCTCCAAGTTATTATTCCTCTGGCCCTTCTAAAGACCAGAGAGCTGGGAGATATTATTGAGTTAAACTAATTGAATTGCAGCAGTGTATTTAAGCAGAATATACTCCATACATGCGTTATTAGTTGATGGACAGGCACGAGGCTGGAAGCCAGGCAGCATGAGGAGGAGGTATGGAAGTCAACATTTCAAGTGTAATCCTTCTTCAGGACTGAGGGTGGGTGTGGGGGGAGCTGCAGATAAAGGGGGAGGTGGGGGCAGGGTGGTAAAGTGGGGATTGGTGAAGATAGGCAGAGGGTAAGACCTGGTTGGTCAATGGGAGGAATGAATGAGATAGGAATGGAAGGGATAAGAATGGGCTGGGAAGGGAGTCAGGGGAGGTTATTTAAAATTGGAGAACGCGATGTTGAGTCCTCTGGTCTGTAGGCTGCCCAGGAGAAAGATGAGGCGTTGTTCGTCCAATTTGCGGTTTGGTTCGTTGTGGCAATGGAGGCAGCCAAGGATAGTCATGTCAGAAAAAGAGTAGGAAGGGGAGTTAAAATGGGTGCTGACTGGGAGGTCTGCTCGGCCGCTGTGTGCCTGGCTGAGATGCTCGGAAAATCATTCCCAAAGTTTACATTCGGTCTCCCCAGTGTAGAGAAGACCACATCAGGAGCATCTGATGCAGTAAACTAAGTTGGAAAAGAAGCAGGTGAACCTCTGTCTCACCTGGAAGGACTGTTTGGGGCTCTGGATGGAGGTGAGGGAAGTAGTGTACCGACAGGTTTTGCGTCCTTTCCAATTTCTTGCAGGGAGAAGATACCTGGGAGTTCAGGGGTGGGGGGGTTCGTGGGGAGAGTGACGCAAACCAAAGACTGTCAAATGGAATGATACTTGTGGAAGGTAGAGAGGGGTGGGGAGGGGAAGATGTTCTTGGTGGTGGAGTTGGTGGAGGCATTAAAGGATGATGTGTTGGATGTGGAGACTTGCTGTGTTCTTCAAGGCTCCTGCCTGTCTATCTTGGATTTCAGCATCTGTAGTTTTTTTTTTGTCTCTAACCATATTAGTTGATGGAAACATTGAATCAAATATACTTGTGCATTGGCTGTGGTAAAGGCCAGCACCTCAGAAGTGGGAGTTCAAATATCATTACTGCAATTTTTCATTGCTCCTTTCTCTATAGAAAAGATGTGGAAGCAATCTTGATTTTAAAACCAAATTGTTTTCTTCAGATTTTAAGAGGAAGACAAATGAGAGCAAAATGGTTAATGTATGCTAATGGCTTGCACATTGAAATCATTATCCCGAAAGACTATTTCTTTAAAAAAAACTATTAGCATCTTCCAGTAAACAGTAAACAACTTCATGTCCATTATGTTAAGAAATCACTGGGCTTGAGTATTTGGCATGGGTATCCTGCCAATCTTTTCTTCTGGACAGGAAGGTAAATACAGAGACAGAAATATTCAGTGACAGTTCAAATCAGTCAAAGCTGTGAGGACAGTCACATTTTTTTAAGAAACTAAAAGCTATGAAAATCAGTTTCAACCAGACTCAAAGTCATTGCTTATGACTCTGGTAACCGAAGCTGGCTTAGGAAACTTGAGCTGCAAAGTGCAAACTCTCTCACAGTAGACTTCAACATATGTAGCTAATGCATTAATTAACAATTTTGTTTTACTGAGGCAAGAGGGTTAAATGTGTATCCTTTTTTGCCTCAAGTAAAATTCATTTCACACAGCCACTCATTCCAATAGTAAATTTGGAAAATTGGCCGATGATATACACCTCTCTATATTAAAACACTTGATTGCAACAGAAAAAGTAGAAGCTTTTAACAAAAGAACATTGACTTCATTCCTGAGGTGGGAAATGAGATGTTTGCAGTAGCTGTCTCTTTCAGTTGTTGCCCAGTGTTTTATTGTCATGACTAGGATGAATCAGTGAAGCTGGCACATTGCAATATGCATAGCCCATCTCTATGAAGGCAGAAATAGTAATACATTAATGGAGGGAGGGAACCAGCATGAGGTCTGGAGTTCATCATCAATTCAAGTGCAGTTTGTCACAGCAGATCTTTAATCTTTGCACATTAATCACCAACCAGACTCATTAATCTGTACTATTAGTTTGGGACACATTAATAATAACTGCACTGAAAAATGCAGTGGGCCAAGAATGGGGGCAAGTGTTATAATAAGAAGCAAATTTACCTCATAGTCTGTATTGCTTCCATATTTCTTGACTTCAAGACAGATAGATAAGTTCCTTCAATGATGGACAGAGTATTGTGATCTCTGGCTGATACAGCCCTTGTGAGAAGTAATTGATTTTTATGAGTGGTGCAGCTGTACTCAAAGCTATTTTTAATAAAACACTTGCAGACTAAAGTTAAGCAGTCTTCCCTCTGAGATCAGCATCAGAACTGTTTGAATCACAGTTAATCCCAAATGCAGGACAAAGCACCCAACCACATGAAAGAAACTCTAAGCATTGGGTTGAAATCCTAAACATAAGACACTTATGTACTTTAGGGCCTGCTGGATCAGACTTCTCTGTGACACAGACAAATCTTATTTGGTGAATCATCTCTAAGAAGTCTGCTCCAGCATCCCTCTCCCAGATTGCCAGTGTCTGTGTTTAGGATGTATTCCTTATGTTTCAGATCCATTCAGCAAGATTGTTTTAATGAAGTGTAACCTCATTATTAAAAGAAAACAAAACGCAGTTACAAGTTCCCCAGCGCTTCAGTTGCCAAAGATTAGAGGAGGCACAGCATTTAGAATATCCTAGATTTGAGTTCTCTTCCATGCTGAGCTGGCTGATCACAACCCAGGAGGCAGGTTTGTGAGAGGACAATAGAGAGGTGACAATGTGCATCAAATTCCTCACGCCATGAGGATAAAATGAATCAAATTTCATGGTGTTCAGGGACTCTGCTGAAAGATGCCATGTTAGATTGTCACATTACTCCATGCACCAGGCCTCTACTCCATTAGCAACCTCTACATGATTGCTAACAGCCTGACAATATCACTGTCTAAGGACCCACATTAATTACCGGGAGGTAGATACCAGTGGACAAAACAGACATACCTCAGAGCAGGAGTCAATATCTTCATCAGAGGGGAGATGAGGAAGAAGGAATCAAAAACATAAATGACATGTAAAACCTAAACTTTCAGTTACTGCAAACTGATAACAATCAGCGAACTCAGAGCCAGTCCCTCGAATGAGGAGACTGTCTGAATCTCCTATTTATTTCTGTCAGCCAGGGCTCCCTGGCTAGCCCAGGTTAACAAGCCCAAACAGGGATCTCATGGTCAATGGGATCCACCTGGCCTTGTTTCAATCACTACAGGATGATGGACATTATGCCTGATGACCCAAGCTGCCTCTTTGATTGCCAACCCACCCCATTTTTGTCTGACACCCCTGAGACATTAGAGATGCCTCTGGTTTTGTCATTTCTTTGTGTCATCTCTCCTCCAATGCATCCAATGGAATCAAGTGCATCTTTAAATGTTTTAGGTATCAGAACCATTTTATTGGATCCCAACTGCGATCAGGGCACCGACTGGAAAGATTGTCCGATAGGTGGACAATTGGCAGGCTACCTCTGTGTTTGTTGTCTCGGAAGAAAAGTGGGCTGAACAAGGAAATGGGGGAGGGTTTGCAGGACTAGCAGCCCCAAGGAGAGACTGCAGGCGTGAATGTGGGCATGGATGAAAAGGTTTAGTGCAGCATCTGGGCTGACACTTGTTGGCACTTCAAATTTTAACTCAGAACAACCACAGAGAAAATTCCCAGCTCAAAATTATTTCAGTCTTCCAGAAAAAAATGCAGAATTTGTAACTCAAACACATATGCTCCCTAATGCACTTAATGGACTGTTAACTAACTGCAAGCATGTTTCCCTTTGCCCCCTTCCACCAACCCTTTGAAAGTCCAAATCTATTTTGGAATCATCAGGATTCCATTATGACCTATGGGACTGAGATTTGCATAATTCGCCTGCTTCAGGTTCTTATCCCTCCCAAACGTTTGATAATTCTGGCACAGAACCATTCATAATATCCCAAGAGTGGCCTAAAAAAGGTTGTACAGTAAACCCAGGTGATAAATCTGTGTGAGATTTACTCGTTAGCATTTTTACATGAATTGATAGATTAAGATGCAGGTCACTTGGAGTCATAGGGTTATAGAGATGTACAGCACGGAAACAGGACCTTCAGTCCAACTCATCCATGCCAACTAGATATCCTACATAAATCAAGTCCCATTTACCAGCATTTGGCCCATATTCCTCTAAACCCTTCCTATTCATTTATTCATCCAGATGCCTTATAAATGTTGTAATTAGACTAGCTTCCACCACTTCCTCTCGAATCTCATTGCATACGCATACCCCCACCCACTGCATGAAAATGTTGCCCCTTTCAAATCTTTCCCGAACACCTTAAACCCTAGTTTTGGACTCCTCCCAACCCCAGGAATACACCTTCACCCTATCTATGTCCCTCATGATTTTATGATCCTCTATAAAATAACCCCTCAGTCTCCTACACTCCAGAGAAGATAGCCCCAGTCAATTAGCCTCTCCCTATAGCTCAAACCCTCTAACCCTGGCAATATGTTTGTAAATCTTTTCTGAACCCTTTCAAGTTTCACAACATTCTTCACATAGCAAGGAGACAGCTTGACCCAGAGTTACCAGACAGAAATCAGGTGTATTTTGAGATCAATGCCCTGCTCAGTTTTATAACATATTGCAACTGCCTCTAAAAGACACTTCAGTCATGCCCTAGAAAAATTGGGGCTATCTTAATGAATAAACAGAGCTGGCATGGGTGTTCCATGATATTGTAACTTGGCTGATAAAACATGGCGATTGGCTGTTTGGCTAAATGTGTTTTCTAAAGGCAAAATGTAATCTGAGACCTTGAAATGATTTATGAGTTGATTTCTGGGATATTATACATCTACTTAATGATAGTTAATGGAGATGAAATTATAGGGCAGGACACTGGAAGAGCACCTGCCAAAAGTCTGGCGTCAGCTTCCCTCCAGGAGAAAAAAACATTTGTAGAGAACACAGGCTAATTGTCGGCTAACAGCCCTTTCTGTTCCACCACTACAACTAATAGATGTTAACTCAAACTTTTCATAACTTCAATTTCTAAATTTGTGCCTGTTCATATTACAAAGCTAATTTTTGGAAAAGGATATTTGGACTTCCACCTGGTTTTACTCTGATTTTTATTACTTTTATTCCTGTCAGTACAACTGTACTGTCGGAGAGGGCATCTTTCAGATGAAACAGGCCCTCAATGCTCTCTCTTATAGCAATGAGTGGGGATCAATTAGTTCAGTTGGCTGGGCAGCTGATTTGCAGTGTACAGTGATGTTGATAGTATGGATTCATTTTGTGCACCAGCTGAGACTTCCATGAAGGACTTTCTTTCTCAACCTCTTCCCTCATCTCAGATGTGATGTTAAGCAACCACCGGTCATCTCTCTCTAATGAGAGAGCAGCCCTGTTGTTCAGTAGTAGATTTGACCTTTTATATTGATGAAAATGATCCTATAGCACTAGGCAAAGGGCAGCACAGAGACTCTTCTCAGTGTTCTGCCGAACATCTATCCTTCAGCCAACATTGATGGAACAGATGATCTGCTCTTTATCATGTTGCTATTTGTGAGATCTTGCTGTGCACATTTTTGACAGTTGTTTCTCCTGTCAATTACTGACAATTCAAAAGTTCATCATCAGTTTGTGAGGCAGAACGGGGTATCCGGAAATTGAGAAAGGTGGTAAATAAAAGAAGGTTTTCTCTCTGCAGCTCCCATATTCTTTTACGTGCTGATCATTATGTCATACTTTTGAAATGTTATTGTCTATTTTTCCTTTTACTCTCTGCTTTTTCCTTTATCATTCTTCATTATTCTCACTCCATTCAAGCTTCCCTTCCTTCCACCCATCCCACTTCTTCATCTCTGTTCGCTCTTTGGTCTTTCAGAAGTTGCATATTGAAAATCTATCGCTCTTGAATTCACCGATGAATCTTCTTGCAGAGGGAAAGGAGCAATTTGTAAAGGAGAATATGACAGCATACAGGAGACAGGCGAAGAGCGTACAGCACTCTTATCCTCTTAAATGGGATCTTATTGATTAGGGAGACCATAGGCTTCAATCTATCAATAGTCAGAGTGCTGGGGGTCTGACAATCTGTGTGATAAATGGCAAGACTTAGAGCATTCGCACTGTTTCTGCATACTGGCTCACATCCATATCCAGGAGGATGCTTGTAACCTGACTGAGAATGCTATCTGTAATGCAAGAATTAGATTAAATTTGTTTCTTCATATTTTTTTTCCTGGTATTTTGTGCGTATGTTTACCACAATAACAAACGAAACCTGCCCTGCGTTGGTCTGAATCCGAACTGAAAGAGAGTAAAATTCCTTGGAGTGGTAGTTTTTTTATTTGTTTGGTTTCAGACTTCCTACACTCTTAAATATCTTTGTTTTGGAAGAAGGCTCTGCTCATATTGTATCTAGGGATTCAGGAGCAGAAACCACGAGATGTCCATCTAACTGGGCAGGAAGCAAACAACACGATTGTGGATCGGAGTTCTGGAACCATAATTACCGAGGTTGATTTCATCCTGACACACCTGATAAAGCTTTTCATCAATGAATAGAATTGTATACATATGTGATGTAGTCTCCTCAAACATGATTAGTTTCACAAATTTAGTATTTTTGTGTTATTACTGCTAATGTGGATTCACAAAGCATGCTCATCACAAGAAATGTAGTCATAAATAAATTATGATAAAGGAAAAGGTATTAAGAGAGCTGATGAAAAGTTGATCAAAGAGGTAGGTTTAACATTTTGCAAAGGTAGAAATGAACATCATTAATGAATGAAGTTAAATATGAGTGAAGAATGACAGTGAATCAGACCAAGCTTCTTTTCACAAAGCTGAACATAGGCATGCTTTTAAACGGATGGCGTTGTTGGGTTACACGCAGCCCAGGATCATTCTCTGTCAGTACATCATTAAATACTTCCAATGCTTCTACCATTCTTTGTTCATGCTTTAATTTGATGCATTTCTACATCTGATTGACTATTATTCCAAAATGAAGCTTGTCACATTCAGCTCCAGCCATTGTTACAGTTACTGATCAGAAACTAAAGCATGACTGGAAAACAATTGTAGTTTTGAATGATTTTTTTTGGTTAGTTGAAAGTTTATTCCCTCTTATTAACTCCACTTCTACACTTCCATCATTTTACTGAGCACTTGCAACAATGCTAATCAGAAACCTGTGCAAATATTTGCACAAAGCAATTGCAAAATATCTGTACTATAGTTTAAAGGGGTAACATCATTTTTGGGAATTTTAGGGTGATGTAAGCTCTCAAAATAGCTGGAAACAATCTAAAAACTATTTTACAATGAACTGTTCCAAATTTGATTTCATCTTGTTGCAACATTTAATTTTTGGTTGAAAGAATGATCAAAACAATAAGCATCTGTGACAGGAACAATTGCTGATGTGACAATGATGTTTCTCATATTATTATGGCTTCCTTTGCATGTAAATATGATTAAGTCTTTCAGCATAACAATAAATCTCATTCATGGTACAACTGCAGTGAATTTTCACTGTACCCATTCCATACCTCCACTATTATTCTGAAACAGAACTCAGTTCTTTGATCTAACCAGAATCAGACATAATTCTGATGCCACTTATTTGCTTATATCTTTTACGATGAAACCAGAATCCCATTCTTCCATTTTCATGGCCCCTTCACAGCCAGATGGGTCTGATGGCAGAAATTAGACATGTCTGTTGGAGCAAATCTTGTTCTCCTTCATACCCTACTCATCGTGGTCAATGATTGAGCATTGCTCAAGCTAAATGTAGCCTCATCTAAAGGACTCTGACATTGATGGATGCTAATACAAAGAATTGATCATGTAACTGACAAGTTTTGGAAATGTTTGAAATTGATGCTGAATTGAACAGAGCCAATAATGTCAGTTTTACATTTGTGGTGTGAGTTTCAAATGACTGTCATCAGAATTTCTGTTTTTGCATATTTTTGCATGACAAAAATCGACTTTTGAGAAATTACGAAAAAAGGATACATGCTGTCATGCTGAGGACTGGTGAGTGGCTAATGTTGTCCCTCTGTTCAAGAAGGTAAATAGGAAAACTCCAGGAAAGTGCAGACCAGTGAGTCTCACATTGGTGGTTGGGAAGATGTTGAAGAGGATTCTTAGGGATAGGATTTACACACATTTGGAAAAGCCTTACCTATTAGGAAAGGTCAGCATGGCTTTGTGCAGAGCAGATTGTATCTTCCTAACTTGATTGATTTTTTTCAAGGAGATGATCAATGAGGGTAGTTGTGATCAGTGGATGTTGTTTACATGGATTAAAGTAAGGCTTTCAGCAAGGTCCCTCATGGTAGGCTCATCCAGAAAATTAGATGCATGGCATCCACAATGACATTGCCATTTGGATTCAGAATTGGCTTGCCCATAGAAGGCCCAGGTTTGTGGTGAAAGGGTGTATTTCTCTCTGGAGATCTGTGACTAGTGGTGTTCTACAAGGATCTGTACTGAGACATCTGCTGTTTGTGATTTATATAAATGACTTGAATGAAAATGTACATGGGTGAGTTAGTAAGTTTGCAGATGACACAAAGAATGGGGGAGTAATGGATAATGTAGAAGATTGTCAAAGGAAACAGTGGAATATAGAACAATTGCAAATTGGGGTAGAGAAATGGCAGACGGGGTTTAAGGTGAGGTGTTGCATTTTAAGAAAGCAAATGTTAAGGAAGAGTATACAGTTAATGGCAGGACCCTGAATAGCATTGATGTACAGAGGAATCTTGGGTCCTAGCTTCCTGAAAGTAGTCATACAAGTAGATAGGGTGGTAAAAAAGGAATATGGCATATTTGCCTTTATTGGTCTAGGAATTGAGGACAAGAGTCAGGAAGTCATGTGTAGCTTAACATAAGTTTGCTTAAGCTGCACTTAGACTATAATGTTCAATTCTGCTCACCACATTACAGCAAGGATGTTGATGCTTTGGAAAGGGTACAAAAGAGGTTTACCAGGATAGTGCCTGGATTAGAGGGTTTGAGCTAAAAAGAGAGGCTGGACAAACCAGGACTGTTTTCTCTGTGGCGGTGGAGGCTGAGGGGAGACCTGATAGAATTTATAAAATTATGAGAGGCATAAATAGCGCTGATGGTCAGAATCTTTTTCCCAGAGTTGAAATATTCAATACTAGAGGGCATGCATTTAAGGTCATAAGGGGAAAGTTCTAGGGAGATGTGAGGGATGTATTTTTTACATGGTGGTGGTATCTGGATCACACTGCCAGTGGTGGTGGTGGAGGCAGATACGATAGGGGCATTCAAGAGACTTTTAGATAAACACATGAATAAGCAAGAAATAGAGGGATATAGACCAAGGGCAGAAGGGATTAGTTTAATTTGGTGTCATGTTCAACGCAGCATTGTGAGCCAAAGAGCCTGTTCCTTTGTTGTACTGTTCTATGTTCTGTCAGTTACTTGGCTTGTGTTCATCAATACAAATGCAAGAATGCAAAATATCAAGGGGAGCAACATATCACACTTCAGTAGAAAATGATCTTGATTTGTTGGCCAATTGTCTCTAATTGCTCAAGGTGTTACCATGGAAGATGCACCGGGGGCTTTGTCTGCCATCTTTTATTTAATTCAAATAAAGCACAATGCCCTGGATACGTTCCTTCTCTGGCAAAGGACACATCTTTGCATGTGAAAACCTTTCTTCAATCAGCACTGGCACGCCAACTAATCATATCCTTTTCTCATGCAGTATAGTTAACTCCCACTTTCAAATTTGACAGTCTTGTGTATGTCCTGATGAGGCCAAAATGAAAAGCTTCAACAACATGTCTCCTTTCTCACCAATGCTCAAACTCTGTCCTACCACGTAAGTCTTCACATTTTTAAAAACTAATTGTGTGGTTAGGCAAAACCTTCTCATCCAGATGATGGCACATTGGAATTAAAATTGCAGGCATGTTTGCTTAATGAACGATAACAAACTTACAGTCAAGTAAAATGGATGGTTGCCTCTCAGTTAGTCCAGACAAGAATCAATGTTTTTTATATAGTTCCATCAGTAGACATGTTGAGGATAGTACTGTGGTCAGTTTGTTGTTACATAATCCATTTAGTCTGTTCCCCAAGGTTAATGATACACTTATTTGAAACTGTTCTGACAAACACAGCTAATATCTGTAAATGTCTTAGAGAGTTTATTTTTTGACCAGTGTAAAATAATTGAGAATCACACCCACATAAATTAGTAAAGTAATTGATATAGTGACTCTCAGTACACACCTTAGTACTTTTTCATTAAATTCCACATCTTGTCCTTTGAAGTATAGCAAGTTGTGTTGACCGTGGCACAATTGCCACCCACATTGATTGGGCTCTGTCTATAGTACTGCGCTGCTGTCTGAGCTGGATTGGACATTTCATCAGTCACTCACACTTCCCAACATTGATAAAGTGGGTTTCTCAAGATCATATTTCTCACTTAAACCTATGTGCTCTTTTGAAAACTTACTTTTTACCAATTGTTCACCTACTGAGATATTTAGTGATTGCTGTAGCATGATTTTTATGGATGGGTTTAATTGACTGCTCAGTTATATGCTAATTGTCACTTATTGGCAAGTAAGTGGGTAGAATAGAAGTAGAAAGTGGCAGAATAAAATTGATTCCTTCATAGGATACCACTGGCAAATCAAATCAGGCAATATTTAATTGGATATAGTTGTTTATCTGCAGGGAATACATTGGAATTGGTGACATTATATGATAGCAGTGGAATAATTTTTTTCTCTCACATTTCTCATGTCAATGTATGAACTACAATTCTTTATCCTGATGGGGGAGGCAGTGAGCAGAGGCTACTCTCACACTGAGAGGGGAAAGGAGGATGATGAAATGATGGTTGTGGTGCAAGTGGAGAAAACCAAAATGACTGCAGGCTACAATAAGGACAATACTTGTCAGGACCCCAGCTTGTTTGCCCATTTTCCCCACCAAAGAACAGTTGCTGGATTTCAGATTGAGCTGAAAGAGAGATGGGTTGAGTGATAAGGGTCATAAATGAACAACTCTCAAATGTCTGCATCGAAAGGGAACAGAGTGACACATAAAGCTTTGTTCACGTAAATGAGCTCTGCTGACTAACAGTCACACGCGCGACCACAAACCACAAGAGTGATCACTCTCCCCTCCTCCAGTTTGTACTTCATTTATACAAAGCACCATTGTACCCCCAGTGACCAGAAATTAAAAGGAAGTTAGATGTATAATTCTTGTGTCACCAGAGGTTTAGCACATTATGTATTCGACCACATGGATTTGCAATGTTTTTTTCAAGTGGCTGCTGGAGCTAACTGACTCGTTACAAGTGCTTAATGCAAAACCCTCTGAGTTCCAGTAAATAGTTCTTTTGTCCTTTTGAAGATAATGGAATGGAAAATGAGACCACATGCAATGACAATCAAAGATTACATTTCCCATTGTTGTGCTCCCACAGTGGAGCTGTACCCACCAGAAGCACATATTGGGTTTTTGTGCCCTGTAGCGGTTTCTGTACCCTTGAATTGCTTGTTGGGAATTTGGGCATTTTCTGTGACACGCTGACCTCCAGTGTGAATTCCCACGGAGAAGAATTCCACACTGCGCAGATACAGTTTACCCTTCACTTTCCTGGAGGTCTTTTGTGTACTGTATATGCAACACTGTATGCTTGACATCTTCATATCAAGTAGCCCTCTGCATATTATAACAGAGGATTGAACTGGTCTGTTTTAAATGGTTCAAATGGTAGAGTAACATGATTTTAAAATTACAGAACTGTATTACACAGAAAGAGACAATTTGGTCGTTTGTATTAAAACAGCAAATTATTTAATCCCACTCTCCTGCTCCTTATCCATAGCACTGTAAATTCCTTTCCATCAAGTATTTATCCCAATCGCTTATGAAAGTTCCAAATGAATCTATTTCCACCCATTCAGGCAATTCACTCTGAAGCATAAGACCTCACACTATGTAAAAAAGAAAATCCTTCTAATCTTGCTTCTGGGTCTTCTACCAATTACTGTTAATGTGTGCCCTTGGTTATTAACCCTCCTACCACTGGAAATAATTTTTCTGTATTTATTCCACTAAACGCCTTCAGTGATCTTGAGCATTAAACACTGAGCCTTTGTGTTCAAAGGAGAACAATCCCAGCATCTCCAGTCTTCCCAGTTAATTGAAGTCCTTCATTCCAAAGCCAATTTATTAATAATTTTTTGAATCCTCTACAAATCCTCTACACCTTTCCTAAAGTATGGTATCTGGAATTGGACATGATACTTCAGTTAAGGCCTGAACATTCCCAGATCACAGATCGTAAACAGCTTGGTCGTCTATGGACGTGTTGAATTTTTAATTTAAGTCTGTGTTTTTCAAAAGTGAACTGCAACAACTAAAATAACTGCAGCTGTAACACAGCGACTCTCTGGAAAGAGGGAGAGAGACAGGAACATCAACCTGAGGAACTGCCAATGAAGCTTCAAAGGAATGGACTTAAAAGGGGAGAAATCACGACAGAATGTATTGTAATCTCCTAGTAGTTATATCACATTATGAACATGATAGGAGAAAATACAGAACTCTAGATGATAAAGATATTTTGAATTATCCTCTTTCAATAAAACACAGGAACATGGATTAAAAGCTAGTTCAACTCTGGCCTGTGTTTGTACTGCAAGATGGTATATTAGGCATATTAGCCTGTGTTCCAGAACTCATGTGCTCTGAAGAATATAGTCAAAGAACTGCCCAAAAGTCGCTCTTGAGTTGTAGATAAAGGACTGTGAAGAAGTTTATCTAGATTACAATTGGGCCAACGGGCTGAGGAGTGGCAGATGGAGTTTAATTTGGACCAATATGAGATATTCCATTTTGATAAAACAAACAAGGACAGGACTTACACAGTTAATGGTAGGGTCCTGGTTAGTGTTGTTGAACAGAGAGACCGAGAGGTTCAGGTACATAGTTCTTTGAAAGTTATGTCACAGGTAGACAGGATTGCTCAGAGAGTGTTTAGCATGCTTGTCTTCATTGCTCAGGCCATTGAGTATAGAAGTTGGGATGACATGTTTAGGTTGTATAGGACATTAGTGAAGCTACTATTAGAGTATTGTGTACAGTTCTGCTGTAGGAATGATGTCATTAAATTGGAGAGGGTTCAGATGATGCTAGTGGAGGGTTTGAGTTATAAAGAGAAGCTGGATAGGCTGGGACTTCTGTCCCTGGAGCATAGGAGGTTGAGGGGTGACCTTACAAAGGTTTAGAAAATCATGAAGGGCATAGATAAGGTGAAGCAAAGAACTTTTTCCGATAGTTCAAAACAAGCGGGCATAATTATAAGGAGAGAGGAGAATGATTTAGAAGGGAAATGACTGGCAAATCTTTACACAGAGGATCTGTATACGGAATGACTGTCAGAAGAAGTGGTAGATATACAACATTTAAAAGACATTTGGATAAGTACATGAATAGGAAAGGTTTAGAGGGATATAGGCCAAATGCATAAAAATGGGACTGGTTTAGGTTGGGAAATGTGTTTGGCATGGATAAGTTGGACTGAAGGGTCTGTTTCCATGCTGTATGACTCTGTGGTTTTATGAGACTCTTGTTCTGAGTGATTGAAGCCAGCTGGCCAGCAAGTCAATCAAAAGAAAATAGGATAATAGAAGGACACTTTCGCTCTGAGAGCTGTTGTCAACCACTGTCAAAAGGAAACAAGAGAAAAAGATTTCAACTTATCTGCAAAACCAGCATTCAGAAATCAACTATTCAACCATCACTATTTCACTACTTTTCAAATGACCCTTAGAAGCTGATCTGTAAATCTTTAACTTCTACCTTTGTTTTGGACTCCCTTTTCATTTTTAATCGGTGTGAATGGATGCTGTATTATTATTTCTTCTCACATTTAATAATTAATACACTCACTCCATAAAATAATTCAAGAAAGCCTGATTAAATTAGTTCCTTTTAAAACATAAACTAAATTGGTTCGGAAGAAGGGCATTCACCACGGAGGGAATCCTTTGTTAATTAACTTTGCCGTGAACAACTGAGGGATGGGTGACAGAGAAAGGGAGCTAATTCATCCTTCCTCACCTAGGAGCTGGTAAATTTGGGGTATCTTGCCTGGAACTGTGATAATTTGGGGAATATTGAGGGGGATCTGGTCTTAATATTGGTGACCTACAGTGATTCAATATAACATCTTTGTTTTTGTACTCTTGTCTCTTCACAAGTCCATAAGGTGGCTGATTCCACACTCGTGCATGTTCCAGTGAGGAAAGAAGCTTGTTAGGAGCACCTTGAACATAGCCTTTACTGACATGGAAGTCACAATCTGTGCGCTCAAAATTTCCTTCAATGTATTTCTTGCGAACACATCTCCCACTGGTAATGTAGCACGGGGTCGGAAGCATGCATATAATAATATGGTTCACTGTAACTTTCAGACATTGCATATCTACGTCACCAGTAGGAACTTGCTAAGCATAATCCCTACAGATATGGAAACATCTGCGTCAACATATTAATCAATGTGTCATTTCAAGAAACATTTTTTGCTTTACTTGTGTTTATCAAGGTTTTTTGTGCAGAACATGGTGAATGCTGGTCTATTTATATTGCCTTGTGAACACTTAGTGAAACAAAAAGTGGTCACATGTTTTATGAGGGTGTTCTGATTAGGATTCTAATGAACATTAGTGAGCCATTCAGCATCTCAAGTTACTCCACTATTCAGTTAGATCGTGACTGTTTCTTAACTCTATTTAACTGCCTTGGATCCAGATCCCTTAATGACTTGGTCTAATAAAAGCCGACTAACCTCAAATTTTAGTTGAGGCGTTATCAATTGTTCTATACTTCACCCAGCCTTTGTGTGAAGAAATGTTTCCCAGATTGCTTCCCAGACTCGGTTCAGCTTTGATCCCTTTATTGGCCATGGCTCATCTGGTGACATTCCTGCCTCAGAATCACAGAAATCTGGGTTCAAATCCTAATCCTCCTAATCCAGGGCTTGAGTACAAAAATCAAAGCTGACACTACAATTCATTTCTGAGGCAGTGTCAAAAGAGCCTGTTTTGTTCTTCTATTTTTCCCAAGTGCACCAATCGCACTGTAAGGATTGGTAAAGCAATAATGTGGGTTCTTGATTTGAAATTCAGACTGTGGACAGACAAATTTACCTGTAAGGTCATGGAAACATGTCTAGCCAGTGGATCAGACACTGCTGCTATTTTCTGTCTTCAGTCTTGGGATTAGATGTTGCCGATTAGTGTCAAGATGAGAGTGGTGCTGGAAAAGTACAGCAGGTCAGGCAGCATCGGAAGAGCAGAAAACTCGATGTGTCAGGCAAAAGCCCTTCATAAGGAATGATGCTGGAAGCCTCAGAGGTGGAGAGATAAATGAAAGGGGATTGGGGCTGGGGAAAAGGTAGCTGAGAGTGCAATAAGTGGATGAAGTGGGGGTAAAGCTGATAGGTCGGAAAGGAGGATGGAGCGGTTAGATGGGAAGGAAGATGGACAAGTCATGATGGCAGTGCTGAGCTAGAAGGTTGGAACTGGGGTAAGATGGGGGAAGGAGAAATGAGGAAACTGGTGAAGTCCACATTGATGCCATGGGGTTGAAGGCACCCGAGGTAGAAGATGAGGCATTTTTCCTCCAGGCATCGGGTAGTAAGGGAGTGGCGATGGAGGATGCCTAGGCCTACATGTCATTTATTGCATCCATTGCTCTTGATGTAGTCTCCTTTATATTGGGAGGACTGGACGCCTTCTCACAGAGTGCTTCAGAGAACGTCTCTGGGACACCCACATCAATCAACCCCACCAACCTATGGCCAAACATTTCAACTCCCCCTCCCACTCTGCCAAGGACATGCAGGTCCTCCCTCACCATCCGACGCCTGGAGGAAGAACACCTCATCTTTTGCTTCGGGTCCCATCAACCCCATGGCATTAATGTAGACTTCACCAGTTTCCTCATTTCCCCTCCCCTCACCATACCCCAGTTCCAACCTTCCAGCTCAGTACCTATCCTACTGTCCTCATGACCTGTCCCTCCTGTCAATCTTCCTTCTCACCTATCTGCTGTACCCTCCTCTCTGACCTATCACCTTTACCCCCACCTCCATCCACCTATTGCACCCTTAACTACCTTTCTCCCCAGCTCTAGTTCCTCCCTTGATCTCTCCACCCCCAAGGCTCCCAGCCTCGTTCCTGATGAAGGACTTTTGCCCGAAATGTCGATTTTCCTGCTAGTTGGACCAAAGTGCCTGTTTCCATGCTACATGACTCTAAGTAGTGCAACTATTTATTAGAGTGGCTCAGATACTTTATACTGCACCATCATATATCTGGATGTCATCGAACTGCCTTTAAGGTACATAGCCTGCCTGCTTGGGAAGTTGTACAATGATACAACATCTCTCTTTTCCCTTTAAAGAATGGCAAACCTTTTTCAGTAATCACGTACAAGGATGCATTTAACAATGGTAGGCTGGATTTTCAAAGGGTTGGAAATCTTGCAAAGATTGCTACTCCACTCCTTTTATCAAATCTTCTGAAAGTGTTCTGCAAAACTGAGAGAAGATTCCGATCAGGGCTCTTTCAGAAATGCAGAGCTGTGCTTCCATCCTTCATAGTGCAGAACTACTGGGGAAAGCCGACTGTGCCTTTCCACTGCTGTCAGTTGATATATTCTTGAACTTAAAGGTCCAGACAAGCAGGAGGCTGGGAGAACAAAGCAAACCAGGCAGCATAAGGAGGTGGAGAAGTCAACGTTTCTGGTATAACTATTGTTCAGGACTTATGTATTTATGTGGCAAGTCCACTTGAGTTTTTTTTTAAGATTAGAATCACTACAGTATAGAAACAGGCCCTTCAGCACAAGTCCACACTGACCCTCCAATGAATAACCCACCCAGACCCATTCCCCTACCTTATACATTGCCTGACTGATGCACCTAACACTATGGGTAACTTAGGATGGCCAATTCACCTGGCCTGCACATCTTTTGGAGTGTGTGAGGAAACCAGAGCACCCAGAGGAAACCTGCATAGACATGGGGAGAATGTGCAAACTCTACACAGACAGTTGCCCGAGGCGGGAATCGAACCTGGGTTCCTGGCGTTGTGAGGCAGCACTGCTAACCGCTGAGCCAGCGTGCCACCCTGGTCAATGGTAACCCCCAGGATATTAATAGTGATGGATTCAGTGATAGAAACACCACTGAATGTCAAGGGGCAATGGTTAGATTGTCTTTAATCAGAGATGATCATTGTCTGGCATTTGCGTGGTGTGAACGTTACTCATCACTTGTTAGCCCTGGCCTGGATATTGTCCAGATCTTGTTGCATTTGAACATGGACTGCTTCAGTATCTGAGGAGTTGTTTTAATGCACATGGTCTAGACTGAACACAACAATGTATTAATTTTCCATTTTTAGAAAGGAGGAAGAAAATTGTACAAGTGATTGGGTGATGAGAGTGTGGGAGGTAAGAACTGTTTGGATCTATCTTCCATACACGAGATCTGGTGGTAAGGGTAAGCTGCTGCCTTGAAAAGTAGCACATAGGTTTAACATATTTATCTGAAAATCACGGTAAGTGGCTTCACCCTTGACCCTTATAAAGTTTACAGCATAGATAGTGCACTACATTCACCATTACGTTATATTGGACCATGGGAGTGGAGATATTGAGAAAAAGAGGGTGTACTGGGCACCCATTTCCTCAATATTTGGTGAGTAAGGTACTAGGGACGGGTATCAGAGATAATTTGTCTGGGAACACCACTCATACTGAATATGGATGTCAATGTGTCAACCACCATTGTATTGCTTAAATGGGAATTTGGTCGCCAGCGACCAATATCCAATTGAGTCCCTCGAGTCTTGTGGCACAGTAGTAGTGTTCAAGTCTCATCCTACTCCAGAGATGTGTTTGAGCAGGTCAATTATCATAAGTATAAAGCAATAGTTTGTCTCCTGGCACAGTGGTAGTGTCTCTGCCTCTGGGCCGTAAGGTCATGCCCCACCTGCCTAGGAGGTATACCTGAACAGGTTGATTCAAAATATTTATAATTGTCTTCTTGGCTGTGGAAAAGCTCACAGGCAAGCTTGCATCATGGCTCAGATGGAGTCGTATCTGGAAGAAAAGGTTATTTGATTATTGAGGTTGATGGAATTTAAATGTGTCAGGTCATTCGATTAGAGTCTAGAAATTACATTTTGTGAATGGCTTTCGACAGGTCATTTCCAACAGTATGTGATCATGATGAATAAAGAAATATTTGCCACCAAATCTGTATGAATCTGTTGTATTCCAAAAACTAGAGAAAGAATTTCTCTTTCCGTATTGGATTATCTTGCCTGACCTGAGGTAAGGATTCAGAAGAAAATGCAGTAGACTGATCATCCTGGAACAGCCATGCTCTGAGACCTTTCTGGGATGCATCTGCTTTCAATATGGTAAGCTTGAAGGGATCTTAATCTTGAAATTCACACCTGCTAGATGATAAAGCACTTTTCAATGTTAAAATAGTACACTGACCATTTATATGGTGTGTCTTGGCAGGAAAGATTTCAAAGACTTTGCTTGCAAATTTGGAACATGTGGAGATAAAATGTTGAAGGAAGTGGAGTCACTTTTGAAAGTCATCTTTACCTTGTTGGCATAAGTCTAAGTCTTCCGTTTTGGTAGGATCAAGCTATGTAATAAGTAGATTGAACTGATGAAATTGATTTGTCACATGTTGATTTGACACTTTCCTTTAACTTTGTAACAAAAGCAGAGGCTGAATTTTCCCAACGATTGTCTGAGTGTGTCTGCTTGATGATTTCCACAAAGGATTTCTATCTATGAGCTCCAGCCATATTGTCTGTCTGAGCCCTGCAAGCTGTGTTGTTGCTGGAAAATTCATTATACCTTTATTTACTCGCCCCCATCAATTCCATGAAGAGTCTTTGGACTTGAAATGTTAACTCTGTTTGTCTTACCACAAGTGCTGCCAGATATGCTCGGATTCTCATGCATTTTCTATTTTATTTCAGATTTGTCGCATTTGCAGTATTTGTACCAAGGTCAGCCAAGTGGGCCTTATAGAATATGTTAACCAGGTGCCTAATCATGGACCTCTGGCTGACAGATAAGAGGAGTGCCAGCCACCCTGTTCCCTCAGAGTGCTGGCTCTGAGGGAGCTCGATCAGTGTCAAGGATTCTCCATGTGTAAATAAAAGGTCACTTGGTGACAGGATATTGGTCTTTGTGTCCTACACTACTACAGGGAGAAGGGACATTCCATAATCTGCATTCTCTGCTTGTTACAGTTACTGAACCTACAGCAATAGCTACTGGAACCATAATATCTGCTAAAGGACAGGTGGTTACTTTATAACGTAACGTCATATGTCACAATGTCACCTAACTATCTTACAGATACACTTCCAGTCTGATTCAGAATCAGTGTAATGACATACAATATATAGGATTTCTAGCTTTTCAGCACATGAACGTTATTCACAGAGATTCATTTGGCCTAACAATGCAGAACCTGACTTGAAATCCAGTCTTCACAATTTTGTCTACTCACTAAATGTATCAGCTACTGTACATTTATGCTCTCATCTATACCACTTCCTGTCAACAATCATAGTGTTACTTGGAAAGCTGAATATATGGCTCTCTACTGTGTTATCGAAGGCATTAATAAATCTTGTAAATAGTTGAGGTCCTAGTACAAATCCTTCATGGAGCCCACAAAACAACTGCAGAACAATTCAATCCCTATTCTTCATCCATGCTCTTTCTCATGAGGCCATAATTTGCCATCAGTTTCATGCGCTTTAATTTTAACTAAGTCTTTAATTTGGAACCCTATTGGATTTTGCTGGATGTACAACCCTCATACATAGACATTCCACTCTCTACTGTCAGTGACATCTTCAGAAGATTCAATTAGATTTGATCGGCTTGGCCTAACCTTTACAAATCCATGTAGGGTCACACTAATCAGCTCAATGTTTTTTCTAAATGCTCAGTCAGTCCCCTTAATTATTTATTTCAATAATATCCATAAGCTTTTTGGGCTCTAACAGGGCCTAAAGAAATTTCTCTCAGTTCCATTTTCACCAATGGTATTGTGTCCTTCAACATAAGGTATATCTAACAGACAGTGATGAAGAAATATTTGAATGGCTTTTAGCAAACAACAAAAAAATCTCAAGGAAGAATATTTTCATTCCTGCTCCTACATTTTTTTATCTTCCAATGAGTGAGCTCAGCCGATACTGTAAAGCTAGGGATTTTCCAATGACCTTTGCGCAGAGCTGTGGTAGTCAGTTATATTTGGTTTCATTAAGATATTGACGGAGCAATACACAATCCCAATGAAATTTTGACATGATTTGAATCATTGTGCAGCTCACTTCTGCCATATTTTCCTAAGACATTTACAAAATGTGTGAAAATATTCTCAGGACATAGATGTGCCATTCCAAAAGTGGTTTTTGACCAACCTCCTCATATTTATTAATAATTACTGATACTTTGCAGTCACAAATGCCATTGTTCAGATATATCAGCTCATCAGAGACACCCAAGCAACACATTACATCATTTTGATACAGTGCCTTGGGAGCAGAAATATGGAAAATAAAGTATTTGGACAAGAATAGCTATCAATATTCCTGAAGCAAACATAGAGAATGTTAGTGAAACTCAGCAGGTTCTGGCAGAATCTGTGGAGAGAAAAACAGTTTGAACTGAAGAAGAATTGTGGCAGACTGAAAATATTAACTGCATTTCTCTCTCCACAGATCTTCCAGATCTGCTGAGTTTCTCCAGCATTCTGTATGTTTGTTTCAGATTTCCAACATCCACAGCATTTTGCTTTAAATGACTACTACTGCTTTAACATGTTTTATCACAGTGCTATGCTTCATATTTATATCTATGATGCTTTTTTTTAAATTAGATTCCCTACAGTGTGGAAACAACCAGTCCACACCGACCCTCTGAAGAGTAAACCACCCAGACCCACTTCCCCTCTGACTAATGCACCTAACACTATGGGCAATTCAACATGGCCAATTCACCTGACCTGCACATCTTTAGATTGTGGGAGGAAACCAGAGCACTGGAGGAAACCCATGCAGACGTGGGGAGAATGTGCAAACTCCACACAGACAGTCCCAAGGCTGGAATCGAATCTGGGACCCTGGTGCTGTGAGGCAGCAGTGCTAACCACTGAGCCATGTGCCACCCTTCCGTTTCATATACCTGTGGTTTGTATTTCAAAATTGACTTGTTCCCAAGAATTCTGACTGCAGACATGAAAGTGCCATTGTTTTGTGACAAATTCTGCCTCAATCTATTGTAGAATCCTTAAAATCTGAAAGGGCTCAGTAGGACTCAGATGATTTCTTCTCTCAGAGGGGTTGTGAGTCTTTGGAACTACCTAGAACCTAGCATCTAATCACTTCCCCAATATAACATGCCTGAGATGAAACCACTTGCAGAGTGTGGGTGATGAAATGGTGTTGCATCACTGCTTGGCACAGCTTGTTGGAATATCAGCATCTCACTGTATAAAGAAAAGAATGAACTTCAGCAGGTTCAAAAACTTCAAATAAAATGAATGGAAAGTCAAATCTTGTGGATAACAAAGTTTATATTTGCTGATGCAAATTAATCAGATTCTAATATTCACAATATGATAAATAAATTAAATAAGAAAGAAGCAGTGTGTTCCTCCATCAGTGAAGCTCAAGTTTTACAACTGAATCCAGTTTGGAGCAGTTTGCTATTTTAAAAAAATTACAAATCTCTGCACAAAATGAAGATGATTATTTCTGGGTAAAAGAGGTGTGCAAACCTGTATTGTTTAGCTCTTTCTGCTTCAAAGGCTCAGGAAGCTAAAATAAATCTAAGTGAATTCAATTTCTTTTCCGCCTGGGACTTTTTAGATTGATATTAAAACCCTGTGACGGCTTATCAGCCGTAACCTTTTTTAAAGCCAGGATTTGAAGCGATGATGATATGTAATCTAAAGGTAATAATGGTTAAACTTTGGTAAACATAATTGTTAATGTAATAGATCATGTTATGCCAACATCAGAATAATGAATGTCCTGTTCATTGAGAAGTTTATTATATTGATCAATAGTCTTGAAGATTTGTGCCTTGAATTACCATAGTGCATATAAATTGAAAAAAAAAATCTATTGCATTCAGACAAATAACTGGGTTTAGTCCCTTAGGCACTCTTCCTATAGTAAAAATAAAAATGTAATAACTTTCATTTGGAATTCCAGGCAGATTGCAATATCTTGACTGCAAGAGGTGAACATGTATGTTAAATTGAATAGATTATTGGACCAGCTTTTGTGGTAAAGGAAATACCTTTTTACAGGGATCAACATTAAAAATAATGGCACAGTTTCCTGCATAGCAGGCCTGGCAGTGCTGTGGCTGGGGAAATCAATCAACTGGATGATATCTTATTACTTAGTCTAATTTAATCATAGATTATAGATCTTTGCATTAGTCTGGGCAACCCGAACATGATTTAAGTAGGAGGACAAGCAAAAGAAAAATCTCTTTTTCTCTCTGCAGCACTTAGTATTGGCTCTAGCGAATGGGTAAATGTGTACCAGAGTTAATTCATTTGTCATCAGTCTATTAAAAAATATAGTGTCAGTGGTGTTGTGAAATGCAAGTTCCATCCACGTCGCCAATGTTTCAAAGTATGTACGGACATATCCTTGAAGTATAGTGACGGACTGGCATCAGTGCTGCTTCAGCAGATCACCAATTCTTGGTCAACATAAGGAGGATTAGAATAAACCTGCTCTTGTCAGGTTTCAAACTGTGCCTTCAAGTTTGAAATGTGATTAAAAGTGATCATCTGGCATACAGGACATACTCCAGAACATTGAAATGGAACTCAATTTTCCTCCACTGCAGAATGGACGATAGATTTGACAACTGTGGGTATTTGACATGAATACAATCGCTACAGTGTGGAAACAGGCCATTCAGCCCACAGAGTTCACACCAACACTCTGAATAGCATCCCACCCAGACCCACCCCTATCCTGTCCATGTAACGCTGCATTTCCCATGGCTAATTCAACTAACCTACACATCCCTGGATACTATGGGCAATTTACATGGCCAATCCATCTGACCTGCACATCTTTGGACGTGGGAGGAAATCGGAGCACAAAGAGGAAACTCCACACAGACACTCACCCAAGGAATTGAACCCTTATCCCAGGCACTCTGAGGCTGTAGTGCTAATCACTGAGCCCCGTTATATTTCAGGAGGTTTAATCAAAAGAAGGCAGCTCTCCACCACATTCCCCAAGGTAATTCAGGATGAACAACAAATGCGGGTTTAACTCAAAATTCTCATATTGCATAAAACAAAAAGAAATTGCCATTACACACTCTATCAGAGCTAAAAAGCAGAAGTGTACAAAGGAAATGTAAATAAAAACACACCCGGTTCTTTTGTAAATCTTCTGCAACTTTTTTTTCTCCTGGATTGCTTGCAAGATTATTCAGGAGATTAATCTTTAATTTCTGGAGACTCCAGGAACATCCTGGAGGTTTGGCAATCTTATTGAGTCTCAGATGCTGTTTCCAACTTTCTTTACTATATAAAGGTATTTCTTTCGAATATTTCCCAAGTCTATCATTATTGCAATCTTTGTTAAATCTGAGTAAATTCACCATTGGCAGCTAAGCACTGAGCTATGGAATTCCAAACCAAATCCTCCCTAGCCCTCCGCTTCTATTTCTAAATTAAATAATTTATTTGAAGCCTATTTCATTGACCAAACCTTGAGTCATGAGGGCAGCGATGACTTAATTTGTAGCACTTTCGCCTCTGGTTTGAAGCTTGTGGTTTCAAGTCCCAGTCAAGGACGAAAATTAAGGCTGGCAAACAGCTTAGTACATTAGGGAGTGGTGCACTGCCAGTAAGCGCTGCCTTTTAATTGAGATGCTAAACTAAAGACCTGCCTTAGATGGACAACTGTAGCACTGTTTCAAGGAAAAATAAGTGAGTTACCCCTTCCCAGCTTTTGAATCAATGTTTAGCCTTCAACCTACGAAGTTCACATTGCTGATTGTCTGTCACGGTTCCTACTTTACAGTAGTAACAACAATAAGGGGAGTACTTAGTCATAGAGTTGTACAGTCCAGAAACAGACCCTTCAGTCCACCTTGTCCATACTGACCGGATATCTTAAATTAATCTAGTCCCATTTGCCAGCATTTGGCCCATATTCCTTTAAACCCTTCTAATTCATGTCCCCAACCAGATGTCTTTTAAATGTTGTAATTGTACCAACCTCCACCACTTCCTCTGGAAGTTCATTTCATACACACATCTCCTCTGCATGAAAAAGTTGCCCCTCTGGTCCCTTTTAAATCTTTCCCCTGTCACCTTAAATCTATGCCATCTACTTTTGGAATGCCCTACCCTGTGGAAAAAGACCTTGACTGTTCACCTTATCCATACTGCTCATGATTTTATAAACCTCTATAAGGTCACCCCTCAGCCTCTGATGCTCCAAGGAAAATAGTCCCAGCCTATTCAGCCTCTCCCTAAAGCTCAAACCCTCCCACACTGGCAACATTCTTGTAAATCTTTTATGACCCCTTCCTTGGATGTGAACAACTTTGCAAGACCCTTTGGGATGGTGACAATTCATGAGCCTGATGATACCTTTTTGAAGTACATCGTAAATGTTTACTACATCATGGGCAATGCGTAAATGCAAATTGTTGTCATAAAGGATTGCTACAGCCAATTAATCACTATTCTTTAACTTCTACAATTGGGGTTATGTCTGGCTTGATCAAACAGAAGAAGAATCTCATGCCCTTCCCCATTGTAATGGTCAACAGTCTATTGAAGTTTGAGCAACTATAGCCCAGAAAGCACTGGGCCTTCCTTCACTTCCAGCAAATATAGCTATTTTCATCCGGCTGAAAAATATGTGGGTGTGTAAAATTGATGAGGATATGATAGCTCAATCAAATCCTGTCATTGATAGCCATACACACAATTGGCTCACCTCAACACTCTTGGATACTGATGTGATACTGACATCCCTTATTAACAAGCAATTTCCCAACAAACATGAGAATCCCCCATCAGAGAGATAAAAGCTGAAAAGAAATTCGCATGACTGGCTTGGCAGATTACATATGCACATTGTGCAATAAAATCTGGGCCTGTGATATGAGCAGTTACCTGTTAATACAATGATTAACTTGCTCACATCTCATTGAAAATAGTGGACAAAGAAATAACATAACAATGCATCCAGCATTCATAAGCAATAGCACAAGCAATAATGTCTGGGTTTATAACTTTAGTCAGCTCTACTATTAATTATGTTTTGCAGCAGTCACAAACCCCTCTGTAAGAGATCTTGGGAATAATTTAAGGATACATTTATTGTCTCTTGGATTGTTATTGCTTGCACTTACTTTGGAGTTACACCAGCAGGAAGGGCTGCAATTGGTTTCCTCTGATGGTACTTCCACTTTATTAGATTATTGTGTTTAACTGCCACAGAAGGAAAGGAATCAAAGGGCACAAAACATCGTGGCGCGGTGGGTCAGTGGTTGGAACTGCTGTCTCACAGCACCAGGGACCCAGGTTCAATTCTGGCCTCAGGCAACTGTCTGTGTGGAGTTTGCACATTCTCCCCAAGTCTGTGTGGGTTTCCTCCCACAGTCCAAAGATGTACAGGTCAGGTGAATTGGCCATGCTAAATTGCCCGTAATGTTAGGTGCATTAGTCAGAAGGAAATGGGTCTGTGTGGGTTGCCCTTCGGAGGGTCGGTGTGGACTTGTTGGGCTGAAGGGCCTGTTTTCACACTGTAGGGAATCTAATCTCCAGTTCTTTAGGGTTTACTTTCTCTCTATGAGTTCCTTGTTAATTAACTGCAGTTTTAAATAAATGTTAATATGATATGGATTGACGCTTTTCTTTAATGGGTGTTATTGTGCCCAAAAATGAAAAGTGAAATAGCTGTTCAAAAATCTATACTCCTATTTAAGCTTTGACCTAGATATTTTGTAAGATGTTATGAAAGGTCATGCAATTATTGATGTACACAACCTCTTCTTGTGAATAATTCTAAAAAACCTGACGAAGCAACTATTGGGAATTGAGTACAAATTAACATTAGTCTGCATCTGGGCAGCATGGTGCAATCTGTCTTCACCCTTGTAATCACTTCGTTTTTTTTCTGCATTCACCTGAAGATATCGTTTTATATGGGAATATGGGTCCATGTGTACCAAAACCCCTTACTGCTCATTCTCTGCCCGTCCTTTGACGTGCTTTAGCTAAAAATAGATGTTGCGAAACTTGAAAAGGTTCAGAAAAAAATTACAAGGACGTTGCCAGGATTGGAGGATTTGAGCTATAGGGAAAGGTTGAATAGGTTAGGGCTGTTTTCCCTGGACCATCAGAGGCTGAGGGGTGACCTTATAGGGGTTTATAAAATCATGAGGGGCATGGATGGGATAAATAGACAAGGTCTTTTCCCTGGGGTGGGGGAGTCCAGAACTAGAGGGCATAAGTTTAGGATGAGAGGGGAAAGATATAAAAGAGACCCAAGGGGCAACCTTTTCATGCAGAGGGTGGTGCGTGTATGGAATGGGCTGCCAGAGGAAGTGGTGGAGGCTGGTACAATTGCAACATTTAAAAGGCATCTGAATGGGTATATAAATAGGAAGGGTTTGGAGGGATATGGGCCGGTGCTGGCAGGTGGGACTTGATTGGGTTGGGATATCTGGTCGGCATGGACGGGTTGAACTAACTGGTCTGTTTCTGTGCTGTACACCTCTATGACTCTGTGACTCTATGAAAAACAAAAGGGATGATATCTTCAAATGTAGGGCCTCCTCTATTTTGTGGCCTCCTCTAACTTGTCTCTGTCTTCTTCTGTTCTGCTACATCCTGGCTTGCAAGCAATGAATCATAATGAAGAGCATAAGAAATTAGCTGAGGTCTAGACGCAACTACAATGCTCCTGCACCCTTCAAATCTTGGAATATGGAAGAGTCACAGGTATAAGTTGTTGTTACTTAAGAAAAAGCCACTTGGATCTCTAGTTGGATTTTAACAGGAGATTTATATAACTGTTGCATTAATTCTAATCCTTAGTATTCCAACTCTCCCCTCCTCCTTGAAATTGTTTTAGCCTTTTCATTATGCTTATGCTTACCCAATAGATCTTGGTGATTTGTGTATATTGATTCCCAAATCCCTACACTCTTCTCCAATTTCTAACATCCCCATTAAGAAAATAACTGTCCTAACATTCTCTGGTCCAATATGGATGATCTGCTACTTTCCAAGTTAAACTCCATCAGTCACAATTATATGCACTCTCTCCAACCTATCATTGTCCCATTGCAAAGTACAGCTCCCCTTTCCACCATTTGCCATCGCAGCTAACTTAGTGTCAATAGTTAAGTCAAGAGGAGTCCATAGTATATGATAATTGTTTTGAGAAAGTTACTATTCAAGTTGCATTAAGGTTCACCCAATTTGATGACGGTACACAGTGTTTGGTTAGAGGATTGGGTAGTCTTACACAAGATTTAGATGGGGTCAGAAATGCTATCTCTGACTCCTGATAGTGTAACCTGTATCCATTGATATCATGCAATATGCTGCCTCTTGTTATGCAAGATAAGTGCTTCTTCTTTTTAAGACTTGCTAGTAGTTTACCTCTCCCAGTGATCATTGACCCAGCAGATTTCAGAGGATTGGTAGCAGTATGACAGTTTCCATTTATTATTAATGCATGGCACTTCACTTAACATTGGAATGGGCATGATGAAACAGGGAAGTACCACATTCTAGATGGTGCACAGTCTTCAACTGGCAAGCTCCTTCTGGAAAACTATCAGATCAGCTGCAAGACAAAGACAGTAAAGTGTTGGATGTGAGAGGAGGACTCTTCTCACCTAAGCTGCTCCAACTTCACATTCACCTCATGTCTGAGCTCCTAGCAATTCAACTGTGAGGCACTAGATCTTGCTAAGAATCCTATGCTTTTATGAGTCCAACACTCCAATAAAAGCATCAATTAATATACGCTACTATTGGGTTGTTATGAAAGAGATTGAAATAATACCAGATTGTAATATTTTTTTCCTATTGTGTGCAATCTTCAGGAGTGAATGATTGTAAATACGAAAGGTTACAGGTTTAAACCTCCTGGGACAACAGTGTGAGTAAATATTTTTCCTCATTGTTAAATTTACAAAGGTTACTGCTAGAATGATTTAAATTGGGACAAGCCAACCCAAGGACAAAAATACTCACTAACTTCACATGTAAGAACACTTTGGACTCTGAAAACAATAAAGCTCAATAAAGTTTGGCCATTGTAACTCCTGTTGGGGGCTTTTGACAGGATTGAGTGTGATTTTACAAAGAAGCAGTGGTCAATAATCAGCCATCCCTTAACACATGAAGCATGCGAAGTACCTTAACAAGTGATCCATCTTCTACCTGGTACTAGGAATTACAAGAAAGGAATCTAAAAAGATAAAATGTACATTAAAGTCACAAAAGGATAATGACCTTCACTTCAGAGATAAAACCTTTCTCTGGCCTGAGAGAGTGACAATTATCATTCTGACAACGCACTTGCTTTTGTTTATTGTGTTTTCTCAACAGCTCAATTGTTTAAAAAGTTTGTACGAATGAAATTGAAGAGTAAACAGCCATGACATTGGAACCATCATTTTGTAACACCACTTCCTTGTCCACATCAGTCCAAGATATCAAAACCCACTTGGCTTCCAGCTTACCTTCCCCAATACTTCTTTTTCTCATGCAAGCTGAATGATAGCTAAACCAGAAAAAAACGAAACTGTTAACAAGCCATCAACAAGCTGAATTTGTTCAGCTTTCCAAAGGAAAATCTTTTCAAACAGCTGCAGCTTTTCTGTGAAGGAAGTGGTTTCAATTTGGAGAAATTGTTATGATTACAATTCTGGTTTATGATGACCGCAAAAAGGGAATTCTTAGGAGAACTGATTCTGAGGCACTTAGCAAATGTGTATAAACAGGAGTACCTTGGCCCACTGTGGTTATCGAAGATCGCTTCGCACATCAATATTTTTGCTGATACATTCAGTATTAAGTTCTTTAAGTCTTCTTGGGTTCATAGTGTGGGGAGTTAGAGTAAAATATAGAAGGGCTAGTTTCGATTATTTTAAGGAACAAGTAATAAATCTACCAGATGGCGACAATTCTTTTATGATTGTAATCGTTATGTTCAGTAGATATGCAAAGTAACACTTATATTTTCAACCATTGCTTATTTTCACTTGTTTTTTGTGTATACTTAGACAGAGAAACATCCTGGGATATGGCGCTCTTTTCACTCAGTGTTCATGTCAAATATTCCCAGGATAGGCACCTTAGGTGTTAATTTCTGACCATAGATCTCCCCATTGTTCATCAAACATTTACAAATTATGTATTATGGAAACTCCATGCTAACTCTTATGAGATGTTATTCTTAATGTAGAGGTATAGGGGTTGATAGGCTCCATAGGATTGTCTATTCTATGCAAGGCACAGAGCTGAATTCACAGAGACTCAAAGCTCTGTGGGAGGACCAAAATTTTGTAGAATCTAACCCCAAAAGAAGCTCTGTCTATTCATATTTCTTCTGGCCTTATAGTCTAATGTTTTTCTGTCAGGGATAAAAAGATCACGTTTAACAATTATGGGCTTGCTCCACATTACCAATGTGCTGTTGCATTTGGGTACTAAAAGTTAACACATCTCTCCCCAGATACCACAATGTCAGATATAGGATTGTGAGGCAGAGCTGTCTTTGATTGACAGTGACAATTTAACGCCAAGTTGCATGCTATGAATCTGTACTGTTCCAAAACAGATGGAGGCTGAATGAGCTCACTTCACATTGGATCTCTCAGGTAATTGTAGAGAGTAGCCTTGCCCAATCACTCTTCACTGAGCCACAGTCTGGCAAGTGATGAGGGAATAAAATGACATTAACTAACAATACTCGATCTCTCTTCATTTCAAAGTACATGTGGGCAATTTTCCAATTAAATATCCTTTCCCTCATAAAGGTAAAGGGTTTAAATATTGCATTATTCATTGAATCATAAGAAGTAATAGCAGAGAGTTCATGTACCTAAACTAGAATGGACTTAAGCTATACTCGTTTAATATAATAAATAAACCAACAACCCTAATGCTAGCTCTTCATATAAATGTTTAATACTGGATTACAGAAGTTAGAAAAATGCAACGGGGAATAATGAAATAAATGTGTCTATTAATGGCGAAAGATAGCAAAAATTTTCAATTGATTGTGTCTTCCTATTAATGAGAGGCCAAAAAAAGTCACCATTTTGCCAACTGGGTACCTTATTTTAGTCCTTGCCCTGGCTAGCACCAACATCTTGCATGGGCACTGCAGAGTTTGCTGTTTTTAATTTCTCTCTTTTTGGTAAACCTTTATGTTCAGAACGATGGAATAATTGATGTTGTACTGAAGGTGGCCCTTTGTGACTATATCCGTACTTTGAAATATCTATCCAATTAGTCCCATTCCTTCTGCCCTCTCCTTACAGACCTGCAAATGCTTTTCTTGAGAAGAATGACAATTTTGCAGTTTTAGGCACTCACTGATCAAACAGAAGTCAATCATCCTTTCAGCCAGAAATGCCTTCACATTTAGTTCCCGGGAACAACATAACACCAGGTGCTGATCAGGTGCTGCACCTTGGTCTGCCTTTGAGAGATAAGCAATTTTTCAGCAAAGTTTGGCTTACCATTCAGAGCTATGCATACAGGGAAACTCTTGTTGTGGCATTGGGGATCTCTAGCAATCTCTGGAGGCTTGGTGAACGAAACGTACAATGCCTCTTCTTGGGAAGGCCGACTGAGCAACAATTGCCCTCAGGCAGTGTTGGGGCCAACAGTGCACACTTTTTTTCTGGAATCAAGCTACCAGGTCGGAGGTGATAACTGCTGCTGGAAGTTCATCTCACATTCACCAGCAGTCCCTGTCTGCTTCAACCCAGAGATTCAGGAGGAACTAGGCCACAGGTAACACTGGAGGGGTGTGAGGGGGATGAAGGTTGTAGGAGGAGTGGACGAGGGGGTTCAGCAGCAAAGGGCATGTGCTCGGTGTCTGAATAAGGCATTGATTGGTTTGTCCAAGATACACCATGGGCCATCAGGTCACAAACACCCTGCAAAATGACACCTGTGCCAAGTCCACTTACAACTGGGTTAACATCAGCAGTGGCAAGATGAGGTTCTTAGACACTCCTTAACTGGCCACCTCTTTGATGGGAATGTCGACCAGAGACTTAAAATTTAATTCTGGTGGAGGCAGGGTTGCACCAGGCTTCAGATATGGCATCATGCTGCCAAATTAAATACCCAACCTGCCTCACCAACAGCAAAGCACCAGAACATTATGTCTGTTCTATCCTTCTTTCATTTATGATTGCAAAAATATATACAAATGGTTACATTCCACTGCAATTTTAAAACTGTGCTCTGGTATTTGTCGATAGACTATCAGACACAAACCCAAACATCAAAAGGCAGGGATGGCAGTAATATCTGGAAAATAATTAGGCAAGATCAGCCTTTTATGTCTTCGGCAAGAAATTTACGTGATTGATAGTTATTGTTTTAGTAAAATCGCAATGCAGTGAAATCAAGCCTCTGGCTGTATTTTCTGCATTAAAAATGCATGACCTGGTAAGCCAAGAAAGAGTAGTTTGTAGGAAGTGGAAGTTAAGGTGACATAGGAATAGAGATATATAGATGGATTGTTGTACAATACTGCATATGCAAACGGGAGAGAGTATAGACAAACTAGAAGTGGGAGACAGAAAAACATTAACTTAATCAATACATTGATTGACGAGTGGACATGTAGATGGATTGAAAAGGGACAGAGGATGGACATTTGGGTAGATTTGTGGAGAGATTGAATAGGTAGACATACAGAGAGATTCGATGGATCAATAGATGTTGGGATAGATTCACCAAATAATTGATACTTTGGCAATATAGATTCATTAAAATAAATGGAAACAGATGGGGATTACCTCGTCAATAAGTAGAGAAGGATAGGTTTAAATGGAAGAATTTCAGAGTATATAATTTAAACACTTCAACATCTTGGACACTAATACAGTTATACAACAGAATTAACAAAGATTAGTAAAAACAATTTTATCCAATGTGGCATATATGATTAAATATTGCACTATATAGTCAGCAATTATTCTTCACAAATAAAACACAAATATCTCAAAGCATAGTGGTTTAACAAGAAAGTTGGATTCTGATATCTTTGTAGAGTTCATGTTTTTAGCACTTTATTCAAGTTTTGCAATTATTTTTCAAGAAAGAAATTCAGAACATACACATCCCATCAGAAAAACTGGATATCGAATGTGTTGTGATCTGTTGCCAAGGTCAACATGCCTTGTCAGGTATGTAAAGGATCATTTACACTTTCAGTCATGCTTTATTTTCACAGCAGTTTAAAGCCTTAAAATTCTTTGGCATTGCGGTTGTTAAGAAAGGAGTTTGAACTGAGACTGGGTTCCATCAGGTTATGCTTCCTTTTCTCGGTATATTTACAAATTCTGTTCCAGAGTAAGGGATGGTACTCCTGTCATCCAGCTCCTTCTGTGTGTACATCCCCAGCAGATGTAGGACTGCTAAGGTTAAGTCATCTGTCAAAATTCTCGCCATTTCTTCCATCATTGCCTTGATCTGCATGAAAGGCTTTCAGACCAGGACTTGACCAGAGGAAATGGCAAGCTTTATATCAGTTTTCTATGTTCGGTAAATCACTGAGCATCATGCAAATGTATTTATATGATTACAGTAAAAGTCATGGATCTGCCAACATTGAGTGCCTACTACAGGATAGTTCAGGGTGACAGCCAAATCCATGAGGGACGTGCCCACAAGTGTAGTGCCAGGGAGGAAAAAGCAGACATTTTAAATGTTTAATTGAGGAGAAATGTTATTGCTAGCGAATGGAACATTTTTCACTTTAAGCAGAGTTTGCTGAATAAAGTGCTAAAGATATGAACAGTCACGCTACAAAAATGTCAGAATCCAATTTTATTGTTAAAATGTTATGCTTGTAAATATTTGTGTTCTCAAATTAGAAGTGACATGAGCTAGTTGCCAAGTCAGTCTTCCATCAAGAGATTCTATCAAACAGTCTGAGATAGCTCTAAAGATCTCTCTAAAAGATAAAAAGGGCATGTAGTGCTGAGTGTGGACATCTTGCTAGCCAAACTGTGACAGGCACCTTTATCTCAGGCCCTGAATCCTCTGTGCAACATTCTCTCGATGTTGAAACCCTGGGCCTTATACTTGGGCATACCTTGATATTTATCCAGGAAATACAATACTGGTTACTACCTAGTCTAACTCAATGAATAGCCGGTGTGACTGAACTGAGCACACACAGCTGATATCCAACACCATGCCCCGCACCACAATCACTTTCCCACCCTAACCTGACCTGACAAGCCACCAAGGCTAAGTCAACTTGACTGTATTGCTTCAATTGGACTATCCACCACTCCAAATTCTGCCTTGACCACCTCCAGACCTAACTACTACCTGACCCGCCTATCCACCACCCTCACCCATTCACCCATTAAACACTAACTTACTCACTAATTGAAAAACACGAGACCTATAAAAACTTAACTGGACATGGCACAAAGTATTCTACAAGTGAGCGTGTCTTTTCTCCACCCTTGTTGTTCAAGCCCTGGTGGGATTCTGCCAATCTATTGGATTCAGCTGAATATGGGTAATATCAGTGGGATGGAGAAAGTTTTTTGCTTCCAACAAAACTGACCATTTTCAGCCTGGATTTCCAAACCCATCCACAGCAGAAACAGCATTGCCACTAACTGGAAGATCTAAGCCATTGATTCACATCTGTCTGCCATGTGTTCCTTTGTGCTTGTAGACCCTCCTTCATGTACAATGTACCCAAGCTAGCTTTCTGAAAGGGTCTGTTCCTGGTACCTTTTCAGGATGAAAGTAATTTTTTTTAATTCAAATGAACTTATGGCATTCCTCTAAACTTCCTTAAGATGCGAATATTGTGTTCTTCAGAATGACTACACTTCACTTTACATCTAACTGAAGCCAGTCCAGAATGGGCAAGTCTTATAGCTTGTATCCATCACAACTTGATTCTCATGATATCCACCTTTGTGTTGTTCAGAGTACTGCAGACTGAAGGAATATGCAAGAACTGTATGAGATCTCAATACACATTGATAACAAATGCATTCTAAACTGTAGTGGCTGTATTCTGTAGTGCTGTAGCTAAGATCGATGAAAGCAGTATAAGCTTGAGAAGTATCGATTCAATGGATGAGCTCTATTGATTTAGTACCACGTTTAGATTAAAATGGTGGAAAATCAAAATATAAATGAGCTTCACGGTAATCCTTTTGTTTACTTTTGGCTGCACCCTGAGACTCAGTCCTAAAGGTAGATCAAATATTATGTAACAGGAATGTATAACTATTCGTGGAAATTCATCTTTACGCCAGGTATCACACAGCTACCCAAAGCTTCCTCTCCAAACAACCACTTCATTAACATAGCCTTTGGTCTATGGTATATTGGGTTAGCAAAATAATAGCAATTGAGCATGGTCAGATGACATATAACTGGAGCCTATTTCTGTAGGGCATCAGAAGATGTCCTCCCTTACCATCTCATGTTGTTCACATGGGTCAGTATAGGCCTCATCTACTATAAGAGCCTCTTCAATATAATGTCACAAAAGAAAGAGTTTCATTTATATAGCACCTTTCACAAATTGAGGATACTTCAAAGTGCTTTACTTTTGAAGTACAGGCGATCTTGTAATGCAGGAAATGTGGCAGCCAATTTATACACTGCAAGCTCCCACAAACAGTGTGATACTGAAAACAATTTCTTTTTGTTTTAATGATGTTGTTTAAGAGTTAAATACTAGCCATCAAACCAAGGGCAGTTCCCCTGCCATCCTTCAAAGTACAATCAACTTGATAATGCAGATTGGTTTAGGATTTTGTTTGAAAGTCAGCTCTTCTGACAGTGCAGCTCTCCCATGTACTGCACCAGAATGCCAGCCTGGATTTTTACACCCAACTGATTGGATCTTGCACCTTCTGACTCAGAGACAGGATGATGTGAGATAAGATGGCTGGGAGGTTAAGACTGCTAGTCCATTGCATTCTACACATGTGGGTTTGAACCACACTCATATTGCTGCTTTAGTAACTGCTTGGTGGATTCAGTCTTGTCTAATACCTGTAGAACAGATATCTGTTCTTATCAATTCATGATTGCTTCCAAAATGGTGGACAGGAAAGAATCAATGCTGCTCCTTGTTTTGAGTTGTTTTTCAGTGTTGGAGTTTTATTTCTTGGAGCAGTAGTTACTGTTAGTGACTTTTGTGAAGATTTGTAGCTCAGGTTGATGATATGGACATAAGTTAGCTCGCTGAGCTGCAAGATTTCTTTTCAGATGTTTCGTCACCATGACTAGGTAGTATCATCAGTGAGCAATTCCGGTGAAGAGCTGGTGATATGCCCCGACTCTCTATTTTTAGGTCTTGGTTTCTTAAGGTGGGTAATGTCATTTCCAGTTCTTTTTTTCAAGGGAGGGTAGATGGGGTCTAAATCGATGTGTTTATTGATGGAGCTCTGGTTAGAATGCCATGCCTCTAGGAGTTCTCTTGTGTGTCTTTATTTCACTTGTCCGAGGATGTGTGTATTGTCCCAGTCAAAGTGGTGTCCTTCTTTGTATGTATGGAGACTAGTGATAATGGGTTGTGTCTTTTGGTGGCTAGATGGTGTTCATATATCCTGGTGAAAAGTTTCCTGCTTGTTTGTCCGACGTAGACATACCACCAGCACTTCACCAGAGGCTCTCACTGATGATGTTACCATGTTATGGTGACACAACGTCTGAAAACAAACCTTCCAGCTCAGCGAGCTACCTAACATCCAGTAATTACTGTTATTATATAAGTTTTTGCTTTGTTTTTGTAACTTTAAAGAAAGGTCAAAAACGATACTTTAAACAGAAGGAAAGAGAAAGCAAGAGTTGTAGTTTCTGGAGAGAACAACATTTGAAAGGCACAAACAGAAATTACTGAAAAGGCTCCACTGGTCTTGCAGTATCTGTGAAGAGAAATCAAAGTTAAAGTTTCAGGTCCGGTGACCCTTCCTCAGAACTGAAAGGGTCACCAGACCCGAAATGTTAACTCTGATTTCTCTTCACAGATACTGCCAGACCTGCTGAGATTTTCCAACAATTTCTGGTTTTGGCTCTGATTCACAGCATTCACAGTTCTTTCGGTTAATGTTTAAAAGGCATCTGGATAGGTACATGACTAGGAAAGGTTAGATGGATTTGAGCCAAATGGAATAAATTAACTTGGGATACTTGGTATCTTTTCAGGGTGAAAGTGAAAGCTTTTCTGTACAAATGACCTTGTGACATTCCTCTAAACTGAGCACTTCCTTAAGATGTGGATGCTATGTTCTCCCAGAATGACCACACTTGACTGTCACGTCTCACTGAAGCCTCAGCCATTGTCTCTGAGTCAGAATGTTCAAAATTCACTCAATTGAACCCAAGAATGCAGGCTAATACAATGGTGCATAGACAAGTTGGAGTAAAGGGTCTGTTTTCACGCTGTACAACTCTAAGATTCTATGACATCCCATTGAGCTTTATAGTTGTTACTTAAAAATCAGTGCAAATCTATGTGAATGCTATCCTACAGTATAGAGATAGGATGGCACACTCTATGTGGTGAACAGCTACCACATCTGCCAAATACACAGCTTGTCATTTATGGATGATTTTGGGGAATTATCCTTTGCTGAGTGCGTCCATTATGTTTTATGCAGCTGCGTGGGGGTTTACAATCAGTGGCAGAGTACATCAAAAATAACGTTTGCAGCATTAACATGGGGAAAAATAAATGCAAAATATCAATGATGCTGGTGTTCTTCTCCGCAGTTAGGACAACCCTTTCAGTCCCTGTTCTAATGAAAGATGATCAAGCTGTACACCTAAGGGAAGGGGTTAACACTCTACAATTCCATTAGTGGAATGCTTCACATGCGACTAAAACAGTAAATTTCAACAAACTCTCTCTTATACTGCCAAGAAAAGTCAGTTAAGAAAATACTCTTGTGATTAAATTAACTTGAGTTGCAATTAATTATTAATCAAAGCATTGCACCCTTGTTAGAAAATAAAAAAGAACTGTTGGGATGCTATGGGCTGCCAGAGATATTCACTGCGCTAATGCAGGAAAATGGCTATTAATACATGAAATGGCTGCAGTTTGAATCACTTCCAGGCAGGGAATCCACTGTGATCAAAATGGCAGGGTCTGCAAGTCTGACTGTTCACTTTTTGCTTTTTTTTGTGGCCTTTTCTTTTCACGCGAAGGATAAAAAAAGATGTGATTAGAGAACAATTCACAGACATCGTTGGCAAAGAGGATTTTATGATTTTGTGTCTGCGGGTGAATTATAGCCAGCCTCAAGAGTATAAACAAATGCCACATTTCACTGACATCTGTGAACTGTTCGCTTTACAACTCACTCGCACTGTAGGTTTTAACTCAACAACAGAGCGGGGGGGAAGCAGGGAATTTAGCTACAAATCTCAGAAAGCTTCCCTCTTAAATGTAAAGTCAGAGCAAGCAATGCTCCGGTCATAATGCTCCCAATGTGAACAGTTGAATTGGAAACAAAAACCAAATTTTGTTTCTACACATGGGTGCTGTAAACATCTGGAATTGCAGCTGCAGAGACCCCTCAGGACGTGAATGCTCCACTCTTGACTCTGTCACCCCGAGTAACCTTGTTGCAATGTCATTTGTGGTTTTTGTTTTGCTCGGTAAACAAATTTTGTGTTGGTTCTGCAAGGGAATATTCTCAGGAACTGCATATTCAGCCTATCCACACTGGTTCATCCCTTCTGCATCCGGATAGCCTTTTAACAATTAGAGCGAAAGAAAAGACGCGTTGATCGCTGGGCAATTCTCAGAGAGAAATTATCTGATAAATTGAAGTGATCAATGTCTCTATCAATAAGATCAGGGGAGCAAAAACAAGCATACACTCACATTTTATGGTGCTTGTACTATTGGACTGACAATGCAACATTAGTTTTCATATTTTTGTTGTATGTCCACATCAAGTTGTCATTTTATATTTAAAAAATCTTGCTGCTAAATGCATTTTTTCTCTCTCCACATAATCTGCCTTGGAATCAGGCTGTTTCCATCAGTGTTGATAATTATCATCATACCACCAGCACCATGGAGTTTCGAATAATCCAATTTCTAGCCATCAGGACACAGAAAGGAATGTGCAGTATTCAAAATGGTTTTAGCGTCATAGACTTCCAGGAACCTACAGCTGTTATAACCAGATAACTGCACTGTCTTTCCACAGAGAGTCTCTGTCTAACTGAATAGGAAGTAGATTCGTGAATGATGCAGGATACAACTGGAGGTATTATCTGTTAGCTGAAAGCACCTTCAGGTACTTACAACGAGTGATTAGCTTATCAGGACAGATCAATTAACTCGCTTCAATGAACAGGACAGAATGAGCAAGAGGCATTGCTGCAAAGTGCAGCACTGAGGCACGGCATATATTATAATGATCAAACACAATGGAGTCGTGTTACCTCTTAACCTGCCAAATAACAGGAACACAAAGTGGTTACCTGCGTTCTGCCGAAAGAACGGGACTTTGCACAATTACACAAGTGACTCTGGTGAATAAACAGGAATGTTGTGTTGTTACTTACCCTACCAAGTAAACAGGAATCAGTACGCACTAAAAACTGCAAAATGAACAGTAATGCAATTATACAGTGAGTAGCTCTTACCCCACTGAACTCTACACAGTTGCAGATTAATTGTTGCAATTTGCACTGCAAAATGTAATCTGTACTCTACATATATGGTGAGCTGAGACAAGGCCAGAGTCTGGTCATACTGTAGAATCAACCTTAAGGTGTTCTATTCTATGTCTGTGATCTGAGTTCCCATTCAGCCAAAGTTTGCCCTTTGAGTGTGTATTCTTTACTCTGTAACATTCGGTTTTAAAATTACAACAAATCCAACCTTAATGATGTTGGTGGAGGGATGAAATGGTCTGTCCTTTATACACATGTTTATGATTTCACTAGAGTTAGTAAACATCTGTATTTACAACCAAAACATGCAACTTTACATTTAACACATTAAATCAGGAAACAAAATTGAATGGACATAAAAGTTGAGGAATGGATAAAGAAATATAAGTAATGTTACAAAAATAATCTGTTTTGGGAAAAGGTTTTTGGATTTCAGTGTGAAATAATACTATGCTTAAAATGAAGACAAATTGAAACCAGGGTAAAGCTTCCATTTTTCCTGTTGCAAGAAGAATCAACATTATTTCTGTAAAACAAACTTACTTTGCTAATCTCAATGCTACCAACATAACACCCCACGGTGGTCACCACATTATTGCATCGCTTCTATTTCATCTGGTTTCCTCATGATGAGTCTGGACCTTAGACTTTAGCAATATAGATGGTTTCCCCCAAATGTACACAAGTCTTATTGAGAATGTAGAATAGAAAAAAAAATTGTCACATGTACATTTACAGAAGTCTTGCCTAATAATAAAAAAAGTAAAGTTAAGACAAAGTTTATCACAGTTCAGTTAATGGCTCCTCGGTTCAGGGAAAGCCAATTTAGGAACCCTAAAGATGTAACCAGGATGAAACATTACACAGGATACTAGGCCAGAAGCCTCCACCGAAGAAGATTGCCATGTCAGGCTGAGACCATTACTCCTGGACGAGACCGCCTGCTAGACCGTTGGGATATCTGTATGCCGAAGACAAAAAAGACTGCCACACCAGGACAAGACTGCCATACCAGGAGACCACCATGCAGGGAGACTGCCACACCGGACTGAGACCGTCTTTCTCCTCCTTCAGGCACTTGGACCTAGTTATGGACCTGGACCCTCAGCCTAGCCTGTTAGCCTGGGATCTATTCCGCAATCCCTGGGAGAGCCGTGAATAGGATGAATCCATATGTGGCTTGTCTTGAAGTTGCTTCTGCTGGAGGCTCCTCTTTCAACCGCCAGTTTCCAGGCTTAAAAAGAAAAGAAAAACAGAGAATAAAGGTGAAGAAAAGAAAAAGAGCAAAAATAAAAAGGAGAAAGAAACCCAATGGGAGTGGACAAGCCCTAGGCTTAGCATCCCCTACTCTGCTGCCATCTTGAAAGAAAAGCACCTCTGCTGAGAGGGCCAAATAAAAAAGAGAAGGCCATGAAACAATGCAGCTAAATTCCTCAACAGAAAAAGTGCTCTATTCCATCCATGTGCGAGAGTAGGGCTGATAAATGTGTGGCTTAACAGTTTGTGTAGGAGGGAATGTTTTAGATTCCTGGATCAATGGGATGCTTTCTGGGGAACGTCTCCGTACAAGAAAGATGGTCTACACCTGAAACAGAATAGGAGCAACGTCCTTGAGAGTGGGTTTGCTAGTGATGTTCAGAGGAATGTAAATTAGTTGGGAATGGGGAGAGGACTAAGTGTTATTACGAGAGGGACATAGTAGCATACTTTGGTGATGGAACCAAGCCAGAGGCAGTTCAGTCCTGTTGGGTTTTAAGGGGGGATGATGAAGCTGGATGATCTCTAATGCAAGGAGTATTATAGGTAAGACAGGATGAGCCAATGATGGATTAACATATGGAATTATGATATTGTTTAGCATTTTGGGGATGTGGTTGAAGGAGGGACAGGACTGGCAACTCAACATTCCAAGCTATAGGTTCTTCAGGCAGGACAGGGAACAATATACAGAGTAAAAAGTGAGGTCTGCAGATGCTGGAGATCAGAGCTGAAAACGTGTTGCTGGTCAAAGCACAGCAGGTCAGGCAGCATCCAAGGAACAGGAAATTCAACGTTTCGGGCCAGAGCCCTTCATCAGGAACTTTCATCTTTCCTGATGAAGGGCTCTGGCCCGAAACGTCGAATTTCCTGTTCCTTGGATGCTGCCTGACCTGCTGTGCTTTGACCAGCAACACATTTTCAGACAATATACAGAGGCAGTGGTGTTGCATTATTAATTAAAAATTCAATTACTGCTGTACAGGGGGTGATACTTTTGGATGGGTCTTCAAATGAGGAATTGTGAGTAAAGATTAGAAATAAAAAGAGGGCTATCACATCACTGGGAGTATATTACACCCCAAATAGTGAGCAGTTGTGGAATAGATATGCTGATAATTCAGTGTTGTGTGATCACAATAATAAGATAATTATATTAGGGGATTTCAACTTCCCCAATTTTAATTGGGATAGTTATAGTGTAAAAGGTTTGCAGGGGCCAGATTTCTTGGAATGTATTCAGGAGAACTTTTGATATAAACGTGTAAATGATCCTACAGAGGACAGTGTAATGCTGAATCTAATTCTGACGGACAAAGCCAGAAAATTGGTGGAGGAGCTCGCGGGACAGCTTTTTTTTATTGCTAGTGACCAGAACACAGCACATATTAAGCTTGTTATGGAAAAGGAGAAAGATGGTCTGCAAAATGTGTTTTGAATGAGGGAAGGCAGATTTAACTAAATTAAAACAGGATCTGACCAAAGTAGTCTGGGAACAGTTGCTTCTGGGTAAAGCTATAGTAGAACAATGGGGGTGTTCAAAATTGGGTTGTTGGGAGAACAGACTCAACATGTTCTCTTTAGGGTGATATATAGGGGCAATAAGCCCTGACAATATCTAACAATATAGAGAGCTGAATAAGAAGGAACAGAGAGATTTTTGAGAGGTACAAAAGGAGCAGATCAATGGAGGGCCTAGTGGAGGATAGAGGGAAACTAATGAGGAGATTAAAGAAGATGCATGAGAAAACACTGGCAAATAAGACTAAGAAGAATCTGAAGATATTATGTAAGCACATCATGGGGAAGAGGATAACCAAAGAAGAGTAGGGCCAATTAGGGTTCATGGGAACACCTGTGCATGGAGCCAAATCCCATAGGTAGGATGTTAAATGGATACTCCTTATCTGTCTTCACTTTGGAGAAGGAGGATGTAGATACAGAATTTAGGTCAATGGACTGAGAGGTTCTTGAACTGTTTAGTGTAGGGGGTGAGGAGGTATTGGAGGTTTCGGTGTGCATGAAAATGGACAAATCCCCATGTCTGGATGAATTATTGCTATGGGAGCAGAACAAGGAAATTATAAGGATTCTGCCCAAAATGTTTAATTCTTCTTTATCCATGTTAAAGTGCCAGAGGACTGGGAGTCAGCTAATATGGTTCTATTTTACAAGAAGTGTGGTAGGGATATACTAGGGAATGACAGACTTGCGTTTCACTTCAGTAGTATGGAAACTGAGAGAAAATTCTAAAAGGGAGAATTAATCTTCACTTGGAGAGGCAAAGTTTGATCAGGGTTAGTCAGCATGGCCTTTTAGTGGGAGGTCATGCCTAACAAGTGAGATTGAATTTTTCGAGGAGGTGACCAGGTGTGTATTTGAGACTTGTGCAGTTTGGATAGTTTATATAGATTTCAGCAATGCCTTTGAAAAGTTCCCATATTGGAACTGATAAAGAAGGAAAAAGTACATGGAATTCAAAGTAACTTGGTAAGTTATAGAATAGAATCCCTACAGTGTGGAAACAGGCCCTTCAGCCCAACAAGTCCACACTGACCCTCTGAAGATTAACCCACCCAGACCCATTCCCCTACTGCTTTATATTTACCCCAGATTAATACACCAAACCTACACATCCCTGAACACTATGGGGAATTTTTCAGCATAGCCAGTACACTTAACCTGCACATATTTGGATTGTGGGAGGAAACTGAAACACCCAAAGGAAACCCATGCAGACACGGGGAGTATGTGCAAACTTCACACAGAGAGTTACCCGAGGCAGGATTTGAATCCATGTTTCTGGCGCTGTGAGGCAACAGTGCTAACCACTGACTGCTCCCAAAGTTGGATCCAAAATTAGCTGAGTGGTACAAAACAGACGGTGATGGTAGTTTATGTGACTGGAGGCTAGTGTCCAGTGGCATACCCACAGGGATAAGTGCTGGGTGCCTTTTTGTTCATAATATATATATTAATGCAATAGAATAAAATGTGAGGAGAATGATGTAAAAGTTTGCGGATGACACAAAGATTGGCTGCATGGTTGAAAGTGAGGTAGAAGGTCTTGGGTTACAGAAGGATATAGCTGGCTTGGTCAGATGGGCAGATCAATAGAATTCAACCTGATAAGTGGGGAGGTGATGCACTTTGGAAGAAGTAACAAAACAATGGAGTGCTCAATCAATGGCAGGACAATAGAAAGCTCAGATGAACAGAAGGACCTTGGGGTGCTTGTCCACAAATCCCTTAAGGTGGCAGGACAGGTTAGTAGAGTGGTGAAGACGACATACAGGTCACTTGCTTTTTCATTCATGGCATAGACTAAGTTAAAAATCACGCAACACCAGGTTATAGTCCAACAGGTTTATGTGGAAGTACTAGCTTTCGAATTGCTGCTTCTTCATCAGGTGGTTGTGAAGCAGGACCATAAAACAGAATTTATAGCATAGATTTCAGTGATGCAATGATACATTGAACAAACCTAGATTGCTCATTCTTTCATCTTTTAGAATAGACTTGTTGGTTTCAATTCTTTAATATGTAAATCCAAGAGCTTCTTTTAAGTCACACTCTCAAGATAATTTAAGGTTTTATAACAAAAGGTGACATCTCAGCTCAGACAATGCCTTAAAGGTGTGAGTCAGACTAATCTCGAGTCAGACTGATTCTATTTCCAAAGTGGAATTTACAAATATTACATGGATTTACTGTCTGCATTGACTGCTTGCAGGTTTTGCATTTTTTGAGCAAAATAGAATGTATCTTCAAATATAATTCTGCAAATACAAATTCACCCCATAAATGTATATGTGTGCACGTGTGCAGGAGAGAGAGAGACAGAGTGAGTGTGTGCATGTGAAGGTGAGTGCACGTGACAGAGTGTGTGTGTGTGCATGAGAGAGAGAGAGAGAGAGAACTGGATAAAACTTCTTCTTGTGTACATTTCTGGTCACTGTACTATAGGAAGGATGTGATTGCACTGGGGATGTTGTCGAGGAGATTCACCAGGATGTTGCCTGGGATAGAGTAACCATGAACAGCGTCACAGAGTCACTGAGTTATAGAGTCATACAGCATGGAAACAGTCTCTTCAGTTCAATTAACATATACTAACCATGTGCCCAAACCAAATTAGTCTCACTTGCATGTGTTTGGCCCACATCCCTCCAAACCTTTCCTATTCATGAACTTATCCAAATATTTTTAAAATCTTGGAACTCTTCCTGCATCCATAACTTCCTCTGGCAGTTCATTCCACATGTGAACTATTCTCTGTATAAAAAGGTTGCCCTTTATGTCCTTCTTAAATATCTCTCATCTTAAAAATATGTCCCAGTTTTGAACTCCTTCACCCTAGAGAAAAAATGTTCGCTATTCATCTTGTCTATGTCCTTCATGATTTTATAAACCTGTATAACATCATCCCTTAACTTTCTATACTCCAATGAAAAATGTGCCAGCTTATCTAACATATATTTATAACTCAAACCCTCGTTTCCTGCAAACATCCTGGTAAATCTTTTCTGAACCCCCTCAAATTTAATAATACCCTTCCTACACTGGAGCAACCAGAACTGTATACAATATTCCAGAAGAGGCCTCATCGATATTTTGTATCACCTCAACATGACATCCCAACTCCTTTACTCAAAGCAGTGAGTAATGAAGTCAATAGTGTGGTACTGGAAAAGCACAGCAGGTCAGGCAGCATCTGAGGAGCAGGAGAATTGACATTTCAGGCATAAGCCCTTCACCAGGACATCATCAGGCTTATGAGAAAGCTGAGGCTGGTCCTGAATGAGCTGTTAAAGATTATGAGGAGCATGACAGAGTGGTAGGAAGTGGCTATTCCCTTGAATTAAAGGGACAATATCATAGGGACATAATTTTAAGGTGAAAGGCAGGAGCTCTAGAGAGGATTTGAGGTCACCCAATAGGTAGGCAAACTCTGGAGTGCACTATCTGGGAACATAGTTGAGTTGGGAAATCTTTATGAAGTATAAGATCCAAGACTATGGGGCAAGTGCTAGAAAGTAGGACTAGTTTAGATTTAGCGTGTTTTTTGTCAGTGCAGACTTGATGGGCCAAAGGGCCTCTTCTGTACAGTATGATTCTTTGATTCATCTGTGATCATTGGTATCTCCTCTTAGGATCTGTGTCAGGTTTCTGGGGAGCTGCTATGGTGCCTGTATCCTTGACAACTCATGTACTTTATGCTTTTGAGGCCAAGAATGGTTACTGGAAGACAAGGGCTATCCTCTGCAACCATGGCTGAGAACTTTGTTAAACAAGCACCTGACTGAGATGGAGAAGAAATACACTGCAGCCCATTCTTCAGGCAGGGTCATGGAGGAGCAGGTGATTGGTCTGTTGAAGATAAGGTTCCATGCTTGGGTTGTTAATGGGGAGAGTTGTATTCCAAGGAGGGAGGTGAGGACGTTGAGCATTAGGAACTAATGATATTGCCTACTGAGGCACACTGGGTGCTACAAGCCAGACAAGACTTAATTGACGGCTCCAGTTGATGAGTTGGATACAGTGATCATTGATCTATTGGTGTTGGAAAGGCACCTGTCTGTTCCCAGAGGCGAATGCAATTTCTGTTTGCTTTTGCTGCTGGTACATAAAAGGGAGTTGATTAAACACTTGAAAGCTTTCCTGTATATAATGACTTTACATTGAACAGTGATAGGCTACTGGGCTGTTGTGGGCATTGGTGAAAGAGTAAAAGTTATTTCAACAGGATTGCAAGACAGTATGTGGTTAAGGACAGTTAAACCCTGTGGCTTGGTGCTTAAATTGTGATAGATTTAGGAATGACCACTTGTGTGTGCATTGAAGTGTCAGTTGTGCACCTTTGTGCCTGGAAAAGTGCAGGTTTGCGGTTGCTGTCCAACTACATTCATGATGAAGGGCAGCTCCACACTGCCAACACTTGATCAGGTGCATAGCTGGGGTTTCAAAGGTGGCACCAGTGCCAGAGATCTTAGAATGTCCCTGTCGAGAACTTCCTCCCACACTGAGTGGAAGAATAGGATGAGCAGGACACCACTGGAATGAAGTTCATGATTAATGAGATGAGCTTGATACAACAGCAAGAAAACTATTTAGGCCTCGTGGGGAGAAATCCATGAAAATTGACAAGATTACCACTTTGCTGATTACTGGTAAGATTCAGCCCAACATCTTTTTAAAGTTCACCAATATTAGCACTTCGATCTGAATTTAAGAATTATTGAATATTGTTAGCTGAAGAATGGCTATTGATGACTTAAATTTGAGATTACTTTTTTTTATAAATGCCTATTGTTATGACACAATGGTAAACCCTTCTGCTAATTAAACCAAACTCCCAGAAGAGTTCACCTTGCCCCATAATCTGTATGAGTGACAGAGAATTCCCATATTCCACTATTTTAAGAAAATAATATATCAAGTTATTCTTTAACTCTAAAAATGAACATTCAACAACAACTATTTACAACTCTAAGCCCCCTTTCTGTTAAATGTTTGTTATCTGCCTCCAACTCGACAATATATATTGTTCCAATAAAAGTCTGTATTAAAATTACACCAACTTCATTGGTAGCTGTCTCCCTCTGACTGAAGATCTCCCTGGGTCATCTTCGTTTTTTTGCTACAAAGATGTTTCATATGAAAAGGACACCTTTGATAGAGAATATGTTGTGGCAGTTACTCTGTCGATGGCAGTTGGTCTCACTCTCTAATATCAAAATGTCTGCTTCTTTTATACCTCAAACATCAGATCATCTCATTGGTTCAAGGTTGATAAAACAATACATTCAAACTCTATTGGGTTTTAGTAACCTGGGGCATCATTTATACTGGGAGATAGTGATGTTTGCTGATGCTGGAGATCAGAGTTGAGAGTGTGGTGCTGGAAAAGCACAGCAGGTCAGGCAGCATCTGAGGAGTAGAAAATTGACATTTCAGGCAGGAGTCCTTCATCAGGAATGGGGTTGGGAGCCTCGGGGGTGAGAGATAAATGGGAAGGGGATGGGGCTGAGGAGAAGATAGCTGAGAGTGAAATAGTTGGATAAAGGTGAGGGAAAAGGTGATAAGTCAAAGAGAAGGGCGGACCGGATAGGTGGAAAGGAAGATTGACAGGTGGGACAGGTCATGAGGGCAGTGCTGAGCTGGCAGGTTAGAACTGGGATAAAGTGAGGGGAGGGGAAATGAGGAAACTGGTGAAGTCTTTTAACTGATTGGCTAAATTTGAATGGTTGTCAAAACAGCAGCCAAAACTATGGTATATGTTTCACAGCTAAATGTTACATGTGTTAAATTTTCCAGTACACTCTGAGACTGCTAGCTACTCACATGACACATGCCTGTAAGCTCTCAGTACAAAACAGCTTTCACTCTCTCTTAAAGATACAGTACGTGATTTCAACTTCATAACAGTATGAATATTTATTGTAAGGATTAATTTTATATTATGTCAAAGGAATGAATACTGGATAATCAAATATTAAAAATGTTTATTACATTACTATTCTTCTCTATGTTTAGTGTTCCACCTTATACTATTAAATCTCTTTTAGATATTCAAACTAATAAGCAAAAAAAATTATATTCACAATGCAGTATACTTTCTTTAAAATGTCTTTGTCTGCATTGATCAAGTGGTAATTTTTTAAAATGGATTGGTAGGATGTGGCAACACTGGCTGGGCCCACACTTAGAATATGGAACATTACATCGCAGTACAGACCCTTTAGCCCTCAATGTTACGCTGCTCTGTGAAACTAATTTGAAGCCTATCTAACCTACACTATTCCATTTTCATCCATATATTTATCGAATGACCATTTAAATGTCCTTAAAGTTGGCGAGTCTACTACAGCTGCAGGCAGGGCATTCCACGCCCCTACTATTCTCTGAGTAAAGAAACTACCTCTGACATCTGTCCTATATCTATCACCCCTCAATTCAAAGCTGTGCTCCCTCATGCTAACCATCACCACTGAGGAAAAAGCTCTCACTGTCCACCCGATCTAACCCCCTGATTATTTTGTATGTCTCAATTAAGTCACCTCTCAACCTTCTTCTCTCTAACGAAAACAGCCTCAATTCCCTCAGCCTTTCCTCATAAGACTTTCCCTCCATACCAGGCAACATCCTAGTAAATCTCATCTTAATCCTTTCCAAAGCTTCCACATCCTTCCTGTAATGTGGTGACCAGAACTGTACGCAATACTCCAAGTGCAGCTGCACTGGAGTTTTGTACAGCTGCATCATGACCTCATAGCTCTGAAACACCCTTGACTAATAAAAGCTAACACACTGTATGTCTTCTTAACAACCTTATCACCTGGGTGGCAACTTTCAGGGATTTGTATACATGGACACTGAGATCTCTCTGCTCATCCACACTATCAAGAATCTTACCATTAGCCCACTACTCTTTATTTTTGTTGTTTCTTCCAAAGCTGTTCCCTGAATAAGCTCCACATTTCAATTGTGCCCATCTCCTGCAGTTTCCTTCCGCACCCTAGGCATCCTAAATCTTGCTTAATCGCATCATAATTGCCTTTTCCCCAGTTAAAACTCCTGCCCTTTGGTACATACCTATCCCTTTCCATCACTGAAGTAAACATAACTGAATTGTGGTCACTATCACCAAAGTGCTCACCTACCTCCAAATCTAACACCTGGCTTGGTCCATTACCCAGTACCAAATCCAATGTGACCTTGCCTCTTGTTGGCCTATCTACATACTGTGTCAGGACACCCTCCTGACCCATCTAAAGTACTCAAACTATCGGATTACCAGTCAATATTTGGAAAGTTAAAGCCCCCATAACAACTATTCTGTTACTCTCAGTCCTTTCCAGAATCATCTTTGCAATCCTTTCCTCTACATTTCTGGAACTATTCGGAGGCCTATAGAAAACTTCCAAAGGGTGACCTCTCCTTTGCTGTTTCTAAACTCAGCTTATACTACCTCAGTCGTTGAGTCCTAACACATCCTTTCTGCCACCATAATACTGTCCTTAACTAGCAATGCCACACCTCCCCCTTTTTTGCCATCTTCGCTTTTCTTACTGAAACATCTAATTCCTAAAATCTGCAACAACCATTCCTGTCCCTGCTCTATATTGCTCATCCTGAATTGCCACTTGAACTGACTGACTTGCTAGGATCATTTTAAAGTTAAGAGTCAACCACTTTGCTGTGCGTTTAGAGTTATATGTAGGCCAGACCAGGTGAGGACGACAAATTTCCCAGTAAAACAATTGGGATTTTACTGTTACTTTATCTAGCCATTAGCCTGGGTATTAATTCCAGATTTTTACTGAGTTCAAATGTCACCATTTATCACAGTGGGATTTAAATCCATGTCCCCAATTATTGGCCTGAGTTTCTGGATTGCTAGTCCATTAACAATACCACTATACCACTGCCTACCCTATAAACGAACAACACTTTTTTAAAGCTCACATCTCGTGAATCAGCTGAAGGCTGGAATCTGTGATGTTGGGGACCTCTTGAGGACACCTGGCTAGATCGTCGACTCAGCAAATCCAGCTGAAGATGATCCCAAATGCTCCAGCCTTGTATAATTCAATGGGCTGTCTTATCATTTAGGATGGAGATATTTGTGGAGCCTTTCGAGCTGTAGGCTTAATTGTCTACCACAGTTCACAGCTGGAGGTAACAGGACTGCAGATCTCATCCAATGGTTAAGGGATTACTTACCCCTGTCTGTCTTAAGCTGCTTACTCTGCTTGGTGTACAAGTAGTTTGTGGAGTAATTTAACCAGGTTGATGCTTTATTTTAGGTATTCCTGATGCTGCTCTTGGCATATCCTCCTGCACCCTTCTTTGAACCAAGCTAACAGTAAATATGACTAAACAACTAAACTTATTGTATCATCTAGTAGCATAATTTTATATGCATGTTATCACTAAGGTGATCAATTTCCACTTCCTTAACATCAATTAACTTTACCCCTGCCTCAGCTCATCTGTTCCTGAAATCCACACCCTCGAGACAACTATATTTGAGACATTTTGAGCCTTTGTAACTTAGGATCACCAACATTCCATTGCATGTGTCCAAACTTATTTCAAGCCTAACTCCCACATCAGTAATCCTTGACTTTCCAGGTAAACAAAGCATCAATTTTAAAATTCTAGTCCAGATTTTCAAACCTCTCCATCATCATGAGTCCCTTGTTCCCCCCACCCCTCCCCCATTTCTGTAACTATCTCTGACCCTAACTACCCTCTGAGTTATCTGTGCTCCACCAGTTCTGGCCTCGTGGACATCCCCAGTGGAAGGTATGCCAGCATTTTCTCTAAACGTCACTACCTCTCTTTCATTCTTTTAAGATTCTCCTTGGAACCTATTTTTACGATCAATCTTTTATTCATCTTCCCTATCTTCTTCTGTGCCTCCGAATCAAAATGTGATTACCAGAGTTCCCATGATGTGCATTAGTGTTTTACTACTTTGAAAACACGATACAATTTAAAGTAGAAGTTGTCAGTGTTATTTCATAAGTTTTGTGTTGTACACAGTGAACACACTGGGGACGATGGATAGTGATCCTGCTTCTGTCTACTCAGTGATTTAGTTTTAACTGCATTCTCCCCCTCCTCACGCCGCCCCCCCCCCCACCCACCAAACTTTTGTCTCTATTTTGATCTCATTTAAACCTGTGATTGTACTTTATTATAAATCAGGCAGGATCTGATCTGGAGCCAGGTTCCAACACAGGCCTAATGCATGCATTTTCAGCAAACAAAAATTCAACTCTGTGAATATCAGGATTAAAAACAGAAACCACCTCCTGAGTGGAACAGGACCACATATAAAGTAAGAACTGCAATGTTTCAAGTAAGTTCATGTTTTGAAGTGAAGATTTCTCAATTCCACAATTATTGTAGAAAGTATTAACTGAGAAATGATTTCCTTAGCTACATGTTAAAGCAGCCGCTATGTTTTTGATCTCCTACGCTACTGCTGTACTTCAGACTGGTATTCTCCCGTGCATTCTGCTGACCTTGATACGCTTGTGATTAGATCCTTGACCCTCCAATTAATAGAGATTTGCACATAATTATGACAAATGGCTTCATCCATTATCTATGACATCATTTAAATGGGGGCAGTTGTTTGTAACCAAGAAGGGAAGAGTTGTCATCAGCCTTATTGACTGCAAAGATTGAGTGGCGAAGATAAAAGAGCTGTTCTCTGTTTTGGACAATCAACTTATTCTGTGTGCTGTGATTGCCTTAGCTGTACAATGAAACAGAACAGTTTATCATCAAATATTCATTCCTTGTGTTTAGTTGGTTGTATTGCCCTTTAAAGTACAGGTCATAGGATTTCTTGCTCGAGGCATCTGGAGTGCCTGTTTGTTCATCAGTGGAAGAATTAAACACCCTGAGCTCGTTTTTTTACAATCATTGGTCTTTAAAAGGGTCAAAATGTTTAAATAGCTGCTTATCTGGCTTTTAGATTATCATTTATTGGATCAGAATGAATTCAAAATAAGACACACCACCAGAAAACTGCAGAGCATTGACTTATTTATTTCACAAACAAAGCAAGGGACTTTTCTTTTCCCCACTGATCGTAAAATGCCAAAAAGAAAATATGAAGAAGAATGCAGCTATTTTCTGCAATTTTCAGCATTAAGAGATTTTGTTTTCTTTATTCATTCATGGGAGGTGGGTGTTACTGGCTGGGCCAGTATTTATTACCCGTCCCTACTTACCCTGGAGAAGGTGGTGATGAGCTGCTTTCTTGAACCGCTGCAGTCCATGTGCTGTAGGTTATCCCACAATGCCCCTTGGGGGGAATTCCAGGAATTTTGACCCAGTGATAGTGAAGTAATGGTGATATATTTTCAAGTCGAAATGGTGAGTGACTTGGCAGGGAACTTGCAGCCGGTGGTGTTCCTATGCATATGCTGCCCTACTCCTTCTGGATGGAAGTCGTTGTGGGTTTGGAAGGTGCTGCCTAAGGATCTTTGGTGAATTTCTGCAGTGCATCCTGTAGACAGTACACATTGTTGTCGCTGAGCATCGGTGGTGGAGTGAGTGAATGTTTGTCAAATGTTTCACACTGACAAATAATGGTCTGTAATGATCTACCTTCGTTGATAATGCTTGAACATTCTCAAAATGAGCCACTTAGTCTGCAGAAATCTGCCAAAATTTGGTAATTCAGGTTGTGGAAAAACAAACACTGCAGCTGTAAGAAGTGTAAAATTAACAAAGAAAATGCTGAAGAAACTCAACACATAAGGCAGTTTCTGTGGAGAGAATCAGCGACGATTTACTTGAGACGAAAGGGTGGAGAACCATTAAGAGACTGCACCGCCAATTTCTGGAAAGTCCTGTCAACAGTAGTTCTTCCCTGGATTGAAGGGCCCTGTGGGCAGTAATCTCACCCCCTAAGAGCTGCCAGTCAATCAGAGGTCGGCAGTTGTCTATCACAGACAGTGCTGGTGGGAGTGATGGCAGCCACTAACGATGCACTAACTAGCAGCCTAGGATCACTGGGGGACCTGAGCTACAGGTGAGTGAGACTGGGATGAAGATTGCTGGGTGTGGATGGGGAGAGTAGAGGAAAGAGAGGATCAGCAGCAAGAGAAGAATCTGTCCTTCACTGACACCAAACCCCTTAGTGAAGCTGGCTCCCTCAATCAAAAGTGCAACACAATCTGAGTACGACCACTCCCCATCCTCTGGGAGCCAGGAAGCGAACTCAGTGTTGGATGTAGCCTTTAAGTAAACATTAATTCCTCATGTAAGAGCCTGAATTGGCAGAGGAGTGGTATGGCCACTTACAGGGCAGAAGATAGGGGATTACCACCGAGCACCATCCTGGACAATTAAATGCTTCCAATCGCCAAATTCACTTCTGGGGAGGGTATTCATTTCCATCCAACATTTTGGGCCAATGGTCATTCATCTTGTGGACCACTCATTAGTTTTAGAGAATGATTCACTAGTTGGCAAAGTTATTATAACTTAGTGAGGCTAGGCTGCAAAAACTAAGTGTCACAATCTCAATCTTTATCACTGAATCATCCAATCCTCTTGCATTATTCTTACATCTAAGGATGTTTGGAAGTTTGTTGCTCAGAGCTCCTCCACAACTTCCCCCAGTTACCTTCCTCACCAAATGTGGAGACATTCCATTTGGGCCATTTTATAAAATTCATTTTGTGGGATGTGGGTGTGGCTGGCTGAGCCAGCATTTATTGCCTGTCCCCGGTTGCCCTTGAGAAGGTGGTGGCGAGCTGCCATCTTGGACCACTGCAGTCCACCTGCTGTGGTTGACCCACAATATCATCAGGGAGGGAATTCCAGGATTTTGATCCAACAATACTGGAGGAATGGTTATATATTTCCAAGTCAGGATGGTGGGCAGTTTGATGGGGAACTTGCAGGTGATGGTGTTTCCATGCATCTGCTGCCCTTGTCCTTCCAGATGGTAGAGGTCATGTGTTTAGAATGTGGTGTTGAAGGAGCCTGAGTGAGTGGCTGTAGTGCATCTTATAGAAGGTACACCCTGCTGCCACTGTGTGATGGTGGTGAAGGAAGTGAATGTTGAAGGTGGATGGGGTTCCAATCAAGCAAACTACATTGTTTTGGATGATGTTGAGGTGCTTGAGTTAGTTGAAGTTGCAGTATTGCATCGCACTCCTGATTTGTGCCTTGTAGATGATGCTCAGGCTTTGTGGACACTGGAAGTGAATTACAGGCTGAAGAATTACTCATCTCTGACTTGGTCTTGTAGCCACTGGATGGGCCAGTACAGTTTCTGGCTAACAGGAAACTCTCAACGTGTCGATAGTCAAAGTGTTTATATTGCAGCCTGCAGACCTCATTTGAGTATGTATTGTTGGCCCCAGTGCATTGAAATCTATGGACCCTACTGGAATATGAATTGATGAGTGTTTTACATTGCAGTCTGCAATGCTAAACTCATTTAATCTTAAAGTGCATTTCTATTAAGAAAAATCAATCCATATTCAATAAATGCTAGAAAACTTTAGTATAATAAATTTCCTGCAAGAACATTTGAGACATATTTCATTGCTGCATCTCATTATCCTGCCTCAATTTGCTGAATGGTTCGAGAGAAAGAGAAAATATGAGGAATAGAGAGGATGTCGAGTGAAAGCCTGGGCCTTACGATTTATATCCTTTGAGTAGACTGACCCAATAACTCACAAACAGAAACATTGTAGACAACGCTCACAACTGGGATAAATTACATTCTCCAACTCCTTATCATGCGTTATATATTCATGCTGCATGACAACTAAGTAATTAAAATAAAACAAGTGATTATAAATATTCAAGGTATGATGGTACACCCCTCCCCTGTGCACCCCCACTCCTGGCTAGCAACACATTCCCCCCTCCCACTCCAGAAGAAAGGTGTTCCCATCAGTAGATTTGAATATTGATCGTTTTACTTTTTTTTAACCACCTCTGTACTTAACACCTCCTGAGGGAGACCACAACTGGTGTTGGGAACTCAGCAAGGGGGCAGCTTAGCCCTGTTCCCTTCTGTTGTGAGGTGATTGCTTTTAATACCATCTCTTATCACCTACACCCCTATCCCTGACAGCCCCTTCTCCTCTCCCCTCCACCCCACCCCCCCCCCATCCCCACTCCTCCCCCAGAGGTGAATATGTTCATTTTAAAAGCAAAACAAAAAAAATCTGGTACTGGAAATTCAAAATAAAAACAGAAAATAATAGTGTAGCCAAAGGTGAAGTTTACCTTTCAGGCTAACCACTTTCAAGGTCACACGCACTCATTTTCAAACTCAGACTGTACTGACAGGCAGATCATTTACTGTGACATCACAATGAATCTTTTGGTTTTCGACATTACCCGCACCATAGACAATGGTTGTAACAGAAAACGTTATTCCCCTGCTGCACCTTCCATTACCATTGGGTCACTACGGTGTGCTATGTTCACGTTGGGATAAAGAACGACACAATGAGGACAAGGGAAATATTGCATCTGCCAAAATGTTGAATGCAAAGATATACATTCTTTGATGTGAATGCACCTTGATATAGGAAACCAACATTGGGCATCAGACAAAAAGACAAGAAGAAATCCTCTGGTAAGCCACTACAACATGACTTTTACAGCCAGTAGAAAGTGAGGACTGCAGATGCTGGAGATCAGAGCTGAAAAATGTGTTGCTGGAAAAGCGCAGCAGGTCCGGCAGCATCCAAGGAGCAGGAGAATCGACATTTCGGGCATAAGCCCTTCATCAGGAAGGGCTGCCCGAAACGTTGATTCTCCTGCTCCTTGGATGCTGCCTGACCTGCTGCGCTTTTCCAGCAACACATGAAGTTTACAACCCAAAGATCATGAAGCAGGGATTCTTTACTCTATTAGAATTGAGTAATCATAATCAGGAAGGAAAATTCAGGATGAACGTGGATGATATACACTATTTACGTTGAATGACCATGTGGGTTAAATTGGGCTGAGGAATTCCTCTGTCAATTCTCCTCCTTCCCAAAAGCTCTGTCTACATGAAAGATACTCTTTCTTTTCCAGTAAGAATCCATTCGACTGCTCCAGCTGTACTCCCTGAATGGGGAAACTCCCATGAAGCATTGCTATCCTCAGGGTTGATGCAGAGGCAAAATATATTATCAAAGGAAGCAAGACAGCACTGAGGCTTGATGTTTTAAATGTCCTCCTCTTGCCAGGAGTCTCTGCTGGATCCCGAGAGCTGGTCCCCTGTACGATCATTATTCCCAAGGTCAGAAAGGCATCTCTGTGGTGGGTGAAAACCTTACCACTTTCTCTGGGTACCCAACCAAAGCCTAAGTTGAAATGAATCATGAATATTTGCTTCCTCACAATTCAGGTGCTGCCTTGTTTCAAAGCAAATTTATGGCGTTGAATTCGCATGTGGTTATTATATTAGCAATGCAGCAACAGATCTGGACTGTCACCAATTAGAAAATGGTGTTCAGAAATTAAAGTCATGAAATTTAAAAGAAACTATGAATGATAAATGGTCAGGTAACAGCAAACAAACAGTTCAAATAAGTTTTGAAAATCCTTTCAACCATCATTTTAATCTTCTCAGGCTGTGCACTTATGGTTGAAAATAGGGTGGATTTAAAATAACTGTGAATGTAAGGCCAGAAAACAGTGTGAGAGCTCACAGACAGGAACTGTATATCAAAACTTTGGGTACATGTTGCACATGAATTGCCATCAAGTTATTGTTGTATGATAAGACCTAGGGAGGTTTCTAACATACAACCTTTTGACTCAATGGGCCAAGTGGGCAAGTTGATATTATGTAAATGATAATGTGTCGTGATGTTGCAAGTTTTTGCCCAAGAAATATAATGCTCAGTGGTCACATTGAGTCCTCTTTTCCATAGTGCAAACATCAGGGTTCTGTGCATGAGAATATGAGTATCCACCAGCAAATTATTATTCCATGTCTTAAACAATTCTTGGCCAGTAAAGGAATGGGCCTTATCAGATAAAGATCTTTTCTCATTCCATATTTTTTATGTTCTCAATTAAGATCGTGCAATCTACACAGAGCATCTGCATGAGATGTTTATAACCTACATATGAATTTGCTTATATCCTTTTCATGACCTTATTGTCATTCACTTATGGCATGCACATGGTCTGCTCATAATTTCCCTTTAGCCCCAAAACGGTCTGAACTGGTAATAGACTGGAGACATATGGTCTTACATTTGGCTTTCATGTCCTTTGCATAAAATGTATATCACCTGCAGAAATTCTGTTCAAAGACTGGGGCTGATGAGTGTCCATTTCTCAATAAGGGATGTGAGTTGTTTAAAGAGATCATATCATAAAATGCATTAATTCCTCCTAAACATGCCTGACCCAGGCAATTACTGATTGATTTATTTGTATCAAAATTAAGCAAGTTGGAGGTCAGAAAGATCTGTGATCCCATTTTTTTTTTAGCTTTTGTTAAAGGTTAATAGTTACTTCTGCTTCAGGAGTTTTCATGGTTTTTGTTTGTTTTAAACTACTGGCATATTTTGAGAAAGGCCTGTGTAAAGTTCAAGCATTATCTCTGAGAAGAGAATGTGAACTGAATGGCCAAGTTTGGATTCTGAGTCAGGTTTCCTGCCTCATTTCACCTACTAACTCTTTCCATTTAGAAAGGGAATGTCTTTGTGGTTTGACATATTGCTGCTTGTCTTTCTTTTAGAAACAGTTCCAATATTGTGAAGCAAATGCCTTTGCAGTGGTTGGCCTCAATAACTTTAAAATCTTCGTAATGTTCTGAAGTTGGCTGCCTAGATACTTAGCCTGGGGCAAAATTAAACACAAAGTATTGTCAAGACTTGGATGGTTTGTTTAAAACATCTGTAATGGTGCTTCTGTATCTGGATTGCTGCCATTAGATGGTTCAGAAAAACACTTTGCTGCAATGGCATGATAAAGTATCACCCAAAACAAAAGATTTGGGCTAAATTATCCTGGAAAAAATAACAGTGCTAATGATGTGTAAGTCCATCAGCAAGTTCAAGGCTTGAAGATCACCTTGAGTTGTGTGCCTTCAAAATTTGCTGATGGATTTATGGCTTTCCACTGTTTGTTTCACAATCACAGCAACTTGGCCACAATTTCCTCATTATTTTTAAGATCTTGCTAATTTCCACATTAGCTGACCATTAATTTCACTGCAGAAAATTAGAATGCATATTTCCCAATACATTTGAACAATATTATAGTCAATGGAATGTCGGTCAGTCTCTCCAGAGCACGGAGTAAAAGTTTAAATGTTTCAGTCACATTCTTAAATGTCTTTTAACTTTGTAAAAACAATAAATTTAAAAAATAAATTAATTATTTTTAAAATTTGCCTTTCTGTTTATTTTTCACTCCACCTGAACTTTCTCATCTCCCTTTCTTTCTGTTTCTGACCAATCTGACTCTAATTCATCCTTTTTCCAATCATTCCTCTGTATAATTACCAATCCTTAATCTTATTGATTCACGAAGATAGACTATTGGTTCCATCAATCACTTAGGTCCCAGAAGCCCCAATGTCTTCAGCAACCCATTTTGCATTTGCATCCTCGTCAAAGATCTTCACTCAGTTTGGTTTAGCTACAACAATGATGTTATGACAGTGGCTACCAACTCAAGTCTTAAAGAAGTGACCAAAACAATATGATGAACTTGAACTCAACAGCTTGGAAATAACAAATATTAATTGATATTGCATGCTTGCCTTCATTGGATTGGGCATTGTGTATGAAGAGAGGCAATAAGGATAGTTATGCTGTAGCCTTATAGAATTTTATAGGAGGACTGCAGATGCTGGAGATCAGAGCTGAAAATGTGTTGCTGGAAAAACGCAGCAGGTCAGGCAGCATCCAAGGAGCAGGAGAGTCGACATTTCGGGCATGAGCCCTTCTTCAGGGATCCTAATTTTATGATTAGGAGGTGCTGGTGTAGGACTGGGGTATACAAAGTTAAAAATCACACCACACAAGGTTATAGTCCAACAGGTTATAGAACTTTAGTTAGACAACACTTGGAATATTGCAAACAGTTCTGGTCACTATGCTATCAGAAGGAGGTGGGGGTTCTGGAGAGAGTACAGTAAAAGTTTACCAGGATGTTGCCTGGTATGGGCCCATGGTGTTCGAGGTGAGCTACAGGATGGATTGAGGATTGGTTGTCTGACAGAAGGCAGAGAGTTGGGATAAAAGGTTCTTTTTCGGAATGGCAGCCGGTGACAAGTGGTGTCCCGCAGGGTTCAGTGTTGGGGTCACAGCTGTTCGTATTATATATTAATGATCTGGATGAAGGGACTGGGGCATTCTAGTGAAGGGTGCCGATGATATGAAGTTAGGTGGACAGGCAGGTAGTACTGAGGAAGTGGGGAGGCTACAGAAGGATCTAGACAGTTTGGGAGAGTGGTCCAGGAAATGGCTGATGGAATTCAACGTAAGCAAATGCGAGGTCTTGCACTTTGGCAAAAAGAATAAAAGCATAGACTACTTTCTAAACGGTGAGAAAATTCATAAAGCCAAAGTGCAGAGGGATCTGGGAGTGCTATTTGAGGATTCTCTAAAGGTAAACATGCAGGTTGAGTCCGTGATTAAGAAAGCGAATGCAATGTTATCACTTATCTCAAGACGGTTGGAATATAAAAGCACCATTGTGCTACTGAGGCTTTATAAAGTTCTGGTTAGGCCCCATTTGGAGTACTGTGTCCAGTTTTGGTCCCCACACCTCAGGAAGGACATACTGGCACTGGAATGTGTTCAGCGGAGATTCACACGGATGATCCCTGGAATGGTTGGTCTAACATATGAGGAACGGCTGAGGATCCTGGGATTGTATTCATTGGAGTTTAGAAGATTAAGGGGAGACTTAATAGAAACTTAGAAGATAATACATGGCTTGGAAAGGGTGGACGCTAGGAAATTTTTTCTGTTAAGCGAGGAGACTAGGACCTGTGGACACAGCCTTAAAATTAGAGGGGGGTCAATTCAGAACAGAAATGCGGAGACATTTCTTCAGCCAGAGAGTGGTGGCCCTGTGGAATTCATTGCCGCAGAGTGCAGTGGAGGCCGGGATGCTAAATGTCTTCAAGGCAGAGATTGATAGATTCTTGATGTCTCGAGGAATTAAGGGCTACGGGGAGAATGCAGGTAAGTGGAATTGAAATGCCCATCAGCCACGATGGGCTGAATGGCCTTACTTCCACTCCTATGTCTTATGGTCTTATGGTCTTATGGGGGATTTTAGCTGTGATAAAAGTCGGATAGACTGGGTTTGTTTTCACTGGAATGCAGGAGGTTGAGTGGTGACCTGATAGAGGTTTATAAAATTGTGAATGGCATGGATAGAGTGGAAAGTATGAGGCTTTTTCCCAGGGTGAAGGGGTCAATTACTAGGGGACACAGGTTCAAAGTCCGGTGGAGGAAGAAGTTTAAAAGAGATGTGTGAGGCCAGTTTTTCACACGAAGGGTGGTGAGTGCCTGGAACAAACTGCCTGAGGAGATGGTGAAAGCAGACACAATATCAGTATTCAAGAAGGACTGAGGTGAAAACATGAAGAGGAAGGGAACGGATCCTCCACGTGAAGACAGTTTTAATGTGGAAAGGCAAAATGTGTTGGTGTGGGCTTGGAGGGCTGAAGGGCCTGTTCCTGTGCTGTATTGTTCTTTAGACTTTGATTGAATAACTTATACTCGTAATATTCTTTTGTAAGCTCATTTATCAGAGTTGTTAACACATTTGAACTTAAGCGTACAAATTATACACAAAGCAATATCAGACTAATAAATTAATTTGGGTTTCTGTGCTACTCCGGCTGTGGAATAACGAAACCATTTCCACCAGACTCCAGGGAAGCAAAAAAAATGCTGGAGATCGCAGCGAGTCAGGTAGCATCCATGGAGAGAAAACAGGCTGAAGCCAAGCATTCTGTAAGGTTGGTCTGTTGCTTTTCATTGATTTTTGTTAGTTCATGGCAACAAGCATTATGCCATTGTTCTACTGAATAAAGAACCCACAACATCCTTGAGGTATCTATAGCGATGAATGTGGTTAACACTGCTGATGCTGGCTCACCTGGGAGAGACATCCCCACTCCTAAGTGTGTATAAACTCTTGTTTTCTCATTGCAGCTTTTCTAGTAACACCTGTTCCTTCTGAGAGGGATTAACACATCAAACCGACAATAGCCTGCTGCTGCAATATGGGCACTTCACTCTTAAATACCCAACTGTTGGTTTAATTGCTGTTCCGCATGAATTCAACAGAATACTGCTGCAAGTAAAATTTCTCAGAGTAATTCTAAGGTTGGGAAGTGAGTGATAAGTGAACATGATGCAGCACTCTCCACATTGCTGACCATGGCATGTTTAATGCCAATGTTAAGCTTAATGCTGACAGTAAAATCTTGGACTCTGAAGGAGATTGTTTAGTTTAGTATTGATATATCAGTTTAATGCTGTCAACTCATGCCTTGTAGGGACCTGATTCAGACTGTCCAAAAGCTTAACTTAATAAAGGGAGAAGATATGCTCAACAAAAAATGCTATGAGATAACTCTATTGATTTATAAACATAAATGAACACAATTATGTTTTTGTAGATGGATGTATCATATCCCTGGCTCTTGTGCATGTGCCAAAATAAGTATGGGAGTCTCCAAGTAAAATGAAGACATGTCATGGTAAAGCTCTAACTGGATCAGATAAAACATTTATTCAACCTTGAATGCTCTTAATTTGCCAGCATGGAGCAACTTCTCAGCAGGGTATTTAAAGAAGTAACCTTGTCTGAAAAGCATCCAAAATCAACAGCACAGACTACCAGTATCTGTCAGAGAAAGGTGACTGTTGCAATCTCTTCATTTATTTTTTTAACTCAAATTATATAATTTAAAAGACAACATAACTGGAAGCACAACCTAAGGGATAGGATCTTCAATCTGGACGGAATTAGACCCCAGATGTCAAAGGTTAATGAACATCGAGACAATTTTAACCTCCAGAAATGTAGAGTTTAGATCATGTGGGACATGAAGAACCTTACTGCCCTAATCTGACTTTTAATGGAGGCTAAAACAGCAGCAACCAACTTGTGCCCAGGATGGTCAAGTGAAACATTATGAAGAGGATAGAGACTTGATTTAACTATCATTCAAATGTAACTCTGGTCAATGGAGTTTGCTGACCTCATGGATTCTGTTGGGTGAGCAAAGATGAAGGTTATTCAATGTTGTGCCATTATATTTGCCAGCTGGATTTAGTTTACCTGCATCATTTGCCCAATTGATCTTTCTGCTCCAAGCATTCTGATCCATCCCTGTCCTCTAATGCCCCCTCCTCCCAGCCTCAGATTCAATGTCTGAACTTTTACTCGGATCGCCCATCTGGCTTCTGATTCTCATTATGGCCTTGGCTCTTGCTCCATTCCTGATTATCTGTGTGGCTTTTGACTTTCTGACTTCTGATCTATCCTGACCACAGATTTCCCCCACTACAGATCCCAATCTTTCCTCTGGCCTCTGATCTTTCCTCTCAGTCTTTCTGATCTCTCTCATCCTCCTCTTTATTCCTCAGCTGCTGTCTCCAACCAAAAGTCTTTACCCACGTGACAGTCAGCCATCTTTTCAATCAGACTGGCTGTTAGTGAGATACAAAATGGTCATTAAGGCTGTCTGCAAATATGGGAGGCCCTATCAGGGAAACTTATGCTTCCAAGTTTCTTGATCACAAAAAAGTCTCAGTCCCACCATTGGTACCCACCCAGCACTGCCTCAGTAATAAAATTAGGACTCAGTGCTTCTGTTCCATGCAATCATTCAGATTGCAAAGAAATGCATATTTCACTTGCTTGTAAACACAAGGAAGTGTATGTACAGTTTTGTACCACATTTCTTATTTACTGCCCTGTCAGAGAAGCAAATAATGTTATTGCTTCTACTATGTTAAAGTTCAGAATTTAGAGAGAAAATATGAATGTTTCGAAACAATGTGCAGTACAGTTATCAGAAAGAACAAATCACTTCCTTCTGAGGGGACCAACATGCCCAGGATTGAAAATGCAGTATTCTAGATAGGAATGCCACTCAATCTTTCATCAAGTTAAAATTTGAACCACTGTCATCTTTAGAACTTTTGCCCTTAGCTGTCTAAGACCCATGCTATGGAATTTAATGCACTTAATATTCTCTCAACAGATTCTTTGGCCAAACCTCTGAGCACTTGTTCTCATATCTCCTTATGTGGCCCCATGCTAAGTTTGTTGGTTAATATTCTTGCTGCTGTTCCACACTGACAGTGCAATGTAAATGCAAGTTGTTGCTACTTTGGCTGGATATTATTCTTAAATTTTCCCAAAATTGGATTCTTGGTTGACGAGAGTGAGGTCAGACTTTTTAAAAAAAACCACAAGCCAATTTTCCCACATACACATAAATTGCCTTAATGCCTTTGAAAAAAAAATCAAGGAAGCTGAAGCTTTAATTTCCAACCATCTATCAGTTCACCAAACTGTATCCATATAGCTGAGACGCTATCGTTGTTATCCATCCCTTATGCATGTTCACAGAGACAGACAGATGGACTGATGTTTGGGGATTAATAAAGAGTATTTTCAAGCTTCACTAAAGAGGGATAATTTCTCTTCAAAATAGCTGCACTTTCTGTTCAAAGATGATTAGATCTTAATTGTTTCATTGGTGAGTTTTAAATGGTTATCACTTTGCTTTTCTTTCCATTTGGCACATCTTCCCTGCTGTGTCTGCAGGTTTTTAATGCTCAGCTTTAGAGCCAAATTACACCTACACCAAATGATGTTATAAGATACAATCTTTACGACATACTTCTTATTTGCAATTTCCACACAATAAATAAGTGTTTCTTTTAACTGTTTAAAGGTACACAGTGGTTACTTTCAGCAGATACTTTAATTATCTCTCATTTTGTATTTTAAGTTCAAGGGAATTTACAACTCTTAATCTATTTCCCAAATGTGGTTTGGAGAATGTTTGTAATCAATGGTGTAAGAAACTGCAATATGAACAGCAGGACACCTGCAAATTTTATTTCCCATAGGTGTTATCAGATTGTCCATATGATCAAGGGAAGCACCAAGTTGGTTCTAAGTATTTTTACCTGACTGAAGAAGTTGGAGTAATGCGTGTGGAGTTTTGTTGGATCAATTGAAAAGCTACATTGACTTAGAAACCTAATCAAAGAGGCAAATCCTCAAACAACTTTCGCTAAAAGGGTGATGCACAAAGACAAATCTACAAGATAATACAACATTGAGTCATACAGCACAGAAACAGACTCTTCGGTCCAACCAGTCCATGCTGATCATAATCCCAAACTAGACTAGTCCTGCCTGCCTGCTCCTGGCTTATATCCCTCCAAAATTTCCTATTTGTGTACTAATCCAAATGTCTTTTAAACATTGCAATTGTACCTACATCCATCACTTCCTCAGAAAGCTCATTCCTTATGCAAACTATCCTCTGTGTAAAACATTTGCCCCTCATATCTCTTTCCTTAAAAGTGTATCCCCTAGTCTTGAAATTCCTCCCATCCAAGGGAAAAAGACAACTACCATCAACTCTATTTATACCCAATATCATTTTATAAACTTCTAAAAAGTCACCTCTCAACGTCCTATACACCAGTGAAAAATGTGGCCACTTGCATAGCCTTTCTTGATAACTCAAACCTTCCATACCCAGGGATATCCTGGCAAATCTCATCTGAACCCTCTCCAGCTTCATAATATCTTTCCTATAACTGGGCAACCAGACTGGACACAGTATTCCAGAAGAGACATCACCAATGTCCTCAACATGACTTCCCAACTCCGATACTCAAAGGACTGAGCAATGAAGGCAAGTGTGCCAAACACCTTTTTAACCACTCTGTCTATATGTGATTCAAACTTCATCCAACCCCATACTGATCATAGTATGCAATTTTTTTCTGAAGTCCAGAAAACCATAAGACATAGGAGTGGAAGTAAGGCCATTTGGCCCATCGAGTCCACTCCGCCATTCAATCATGGCTGATGGGCATTTCAACTCCACTTATCAGCATTCTCCCTGTAGCCCTTAATTCCTTGTGACATCAAGAACTTATCAATCTCTGCCTTGAAGACATTTAGCGTCCCGGCCTCCACTGCACTCTGCAGCAATGAATTCCACAGGCCACCACTCTCTGGCTGAAGAAATGTCTCCGCATTTCTGTTCTGAATTGACCCCCTCTAATTCTAAGGCTGTGTCCACGGGTCATAGTCTCCTCGCCTAATGGAAACAATTTCCTAGCATCCACCCTTTCCAAGCCATGTATTACCTTGTAAGTTTCTATTAAATCTCCCCTTAATCTTCTAAACTCCAATGAATACAATCCCAGGATACTCAGCCGTTCCTCGTATGTTAGACCTATCATTCCAGGGATCATCCGTGTGAATCTCCGCTGGACACGTTCCAGTGCCAGTATGTCCTTCCTGAGGTGTGGGGACCAAAACTGGACACAGCACTCCAAATGGGGCCTAACCAGAGCTTTATAAAGTTTCAGTAGCACAACGGTGCTTTTATATTTCAATCCTCTTGAGATAAATGACAACATTGCATTCGCTTTCTTAATCACGGACTCAACCTGCATGTTTATCTTTAGAGAATCCTCGACTAGCACTCCCAGATCCCTTTGTACTTTGGCTTTACGAATTTTCTCACCATTTAGAAAGTAGTCTACTCTTTTATTCTTTTTTCCAAAGTGCAAGACCTCACATTTTCTCATGTTGAATTCCATCAGCCATTTCCTGGACCACTCTCCCAAACTGTCAAAATCCTTCTGCAGTCTCCCCACTTCCTCAGTACTACCTGCCTGTCCACCTATCTTCGTATCATCGGCAAACTTCGCTAGAATGCCCCCAGTCCCTTCATCCAGATCATTAATATATAATGTGAACAGCTGTGGCCCCAACATTGAGCCCTGCAGGACACCACTTGTCACCGGCTGCCATTCTGAAAAAGAACTTTTTATCCCAACTCTCTGCCTTCTGTCAGACAGCCAATCCTCAATCCATACCAGTAGCTCACCTTGAACACCATGGGCCCTCACCTTGCTCAGCAGCCTCCCATGTGGCACCTTATCAAAGACCTTTTGGAAGTCTAGATAGACGACATCCACTGGATTTCCCTGGTCTAACCTACTTGTCACCTCTTAAAAGAATTCCAACAGATTTGTCAGACACGACCTCCCCTCACTAAATCAAGTCCCAATAGCCATCCATAGATTTAATTTAAATGGACAAAATCTCCTTCACACACAGGGTAATTTTTCTCATCTCAGGGGTGACAGTGCCATCTGTTAGCACTAGAAAGAACATTTCCATTAGCTTATCAACTGTGAATCCACAATGGCAGCTGATACTCTCTAGTCTATTCCCCCGTACCCTGTGGCTGAATCCATGGAGGAACCACAATTGATGGGAAATCAACAACAAGCAACCTAACAGATCAAAAACAACAAAGCATTCGTGCCCAATGCTATTCCAGCTGAATTCTTCAAATTATCGGGTTTTTGTTTACCTCAAGTATGTAAAACTCATTCTAGGGATTTGAAGGGAGAAATAATTATCAGCCCTTACAAACCTATCAACTTTGGGTATTTGACAGTTATAACTATCTTTAAGTAGTGATACAGATTGGGCTTTAGAGATGATCTAGATATTTCACTCTGGTCCATAGAAAGTAAAATCCAGACATGCATTCTTCTGAGCCCCTAATTATTGTGATTGAGGAAATCCTGCCTGAACCACAGTATGGCTTTAGATCTCTTAGAGGAACATCTGACATTGTCTTTGTAGCCAGACAAATCCAAGAAAAACATCAGGAATAACCCATAGTGGTACTCATTACACTCATTGACCAGATTAAAACATTTGACTTTGTAAATAATGAGGATCTGTAGATTGATCTCCAGATGTTTCATTTTCTTTGTAACAAGAGTCCTGCTTCTGCAATTAATACTTCATTTTGAGACAATGTTGTAGCTTGAAAACTTAATGATGTCAAATCTGATGTTCTATAAGCTGTATCAAAGGGCTTGAATCTATTAGGATGTTTTATATCCTTTTTCCACTTCTTTTCAATGTGTTGATTAATTTTACTACTGTAAAACTATTTTAAATCTCTATCATTGCAATATTGCTTGCAATCTGCATTTTATTAAGCTTTCATTCTTGTATTCACAAATGTTGTTTTAAACTGAATTATGTTAGAGCTTGATAGATTCTGTGCATTATTGCCAATCTTTTTAAAACCATATTTCTGTAATAGTGAATTCTTCAAAAACATTTATATTATATAATTAGCTTCTCTGAAGCAATCACTGTTTTCAAGCATTTTAAACTTTCTTTAAAGTTTTTTTTCCCTAATACCATATTTCTAACTTAATAGCCAGGTCTCAGTCTGTCAAAATCTTTAACTTTTCCTGACTTCTTTCTCTTCTATTAGCCTCTTCATTAGATTCTTTAAATTTGCTCATTTCCAACTCAAATCTATTCTGAAGCTTTTCTAGTTTTCTAGTGCTGGTCTAAACATATTTTCTGACTCTTTCACTGTTCCTTGAAGCTGTGTATCATGAAGCATAATTTTGATGGCAGGTTATAATAGGTTACATGTCTTTTTGTACACTTTCAGCATTTCATTTTGGGTTTTGTGCTGTTTTTTATGAGGTTATTTATTTCCTTTTCCCTTAGGAATCTCTAACTTTACTTCCTGGAGTCTTCTGCTGCTTTTTACAGAGCATCCATTGCTGAGGTCTCTATTTTTGCTAAGTGTGACTGGCTTTTGTTTCTTTCATAGTCCACAGTCTTGTGTCAGGGCTTCTTACCAGCTTCTGAATGAGGTTTTGCCTTTGGAGTGCTCAGTCTGCCTTTTTACTACTTCCACAGCTGCTCTCTTTCTCCCACTTTGTCACCAATTGCAATTCAGATAGACTTTCTGTACCTTCTTAAAGTTCTAATGCAATAAATATGGCAACATTAGTTGCTTGAAGTTTTTCTTTCTTTTCTGGGGTTTCTGGATTTCTCTTCACAGTTCAGATCTTGGGGGTTCAGATCTTGATGCAGTCATGTGATATTTTCCAGATGACTTCTTATGCCACATAGTATTTGCTACAACTACCAGTGTGTGGCATTGTGTGAGATGGTTCATTACATCATGACCCTCTTTTGGCTTTGCTTTGTCATGGACCAATCTAGTGATTAGTGGGCTGAGAATACATCACATTAGAGTATCTACAGAAGAGCCACTGTTCTTAGATAACATGATGGCTTGCTGCTCGATAGCAATAAATAGAATGAGATTTGGTCAGGCGTAATTATTAGGAGCTTAGGGAGCTGGCATACATAGATGTACTCCCACTGAAAGCTCAGAAAACAACTCCTCTTTGTTCCAGGCTTTTCCTCTAGCTTTTATCAGAAGAGTTATCAGGATAAAACCAGTTCATGTACAACCCGTCGATTCAATAAGTAAGCAAGCTCCATCATTCCATCCAGTTCTAACCTATTTTGTTGAGGACAGCTGTCCTTTGGTACAGTTCATCATCAAGATTGGAATGTCACTACACGAAGGGAAATTCTTAAGCATGTTGTTATGTTTCAAATGTAACCATGATTTCTAAAGAAAAGTTAGGAAAAAACTGTAACTTCTTTGCAATATAAGTACTTTTTTTATGGGCTTTGCAATTTCAAACAAGGATGTTTTAGTGGGATAACGTTCAAGGGGAAATTATAATTGAAATGGACTCTCTCCTGCCCCAGACAGTTTGATATGTTAACTGAAACCCCTTTGCTGTCACATTAGCAGCTTATTATAGATCCTCAGGTAGCAGATGTGCAGCTGGTTTGGGATATTTCTACTCTTTATGTCTAACCTTTAGATTTTAGTGCCTCTTCTATTTTATTACACACACTGCCATAAACTAATGGCAGCTATCAAAGATGCACAGCAGAGAAGTTGCTTTGTTGCTGATTACATCTGCGACATTCTTACTGTTAATAAAAGTTCTAACAATCATTACTTTAGCAGAACATTCTAATCTGATATTTATTCAGTGAAATCATATCAAAACATCGTTGTTTGCCAGCCAGGTAATTTAACAAAGTTACCTGAAAAAGTGGAACGAAAGAAGTAAATGCACACATTTAATGGTTAAATTTTAGAGAAGATTAGCAAAAAGAAAAACCATTTACATTTTGGAATTAATTAAAGATTCAGAGCTGAGCAGCACATAAATAAGTTGTTTGGCAGTGCTTAAGTGTGTCAGAAAATGTAATTAAATTATTTGAAGTTCAGATTTCTTAACTAAATGTATTCCTGTGAAGCAAGCTGACTGCCACAGTCGATTGCCAGATAGACAAATGCCTGGAGAAAAGAAATATTATTTACCTGCCAGACAGCAGGAATGGTAAGAGTCACAATTTGTAGCTATGCTCTGTAGAAGCTATTGAACCATTCAAGGGAATTTAAAATCCTGGTGCTGTTTGCAGCACTAAACACAACACATTCAAGATGATAAACTTCTTAATTAAGAGATGCAATAAATATCTTGATTTCTACTCAATTAATCTGGATTCATAATTAACTATTTATCGATTTGTTCTCAGTTTCACTTCACAAAATCCTGTGCTTATTTACTATTACGTTTGGTTTCTCTTGGATAAATAAAGTACACAATTCAGCCACTCTAGCAGTTACCCACATGTTATCCCGCAATTTAAAGGAAGAATTGTTCCAATTGCTGTTGCAATCTTGATTATTGAAGTTGCTAATTTGTGTAAAGCTAAATCGCACAGTTTGGGCAAGTGGTTTGATCTTTCCAGGTACATGTGCTTTGAAACAACAATGGAACTCAATTGAAGGCCAAGGTGTAAAGGCTCCTAACCATCTTGACTTTTGGATAAATCTTCTCACCCCTGACCATCTCCACTCATAGACAAATCTCCTTATATTGATGGTCTTGCTCCTGCAAAATCCTCCCAGATGGTATGACCTAAGATTGGAACCTGGTGGGTTAGCATTGTGTTTGCAGGTGTTCCAGTTGGTTCCTTCCTAATGTGAGGTGAGAGATCCATTGGAATTACTATGGATTTTAGAATTCAGGGTTGATGTTCTGATTTGGGGAATGCTATTGGGATTTTTCTGTGCAGATAGCATTTGTTCAAAATGTGAGATTCTTCACCAATATTGCCAACTTGAAGATTCAAATTTGTTAAAAACAATATATAGATTTGAGTTGAACTTTTTTTTGGTTTTTTTAATGTTAAAAAGAAGGAAGTGTGATTTAGTTTCATTTTTCAGTTTTCCTGTGGATTGATGCTGAGAAGTCTGGAGGTGTGGTTTATTTACACATATTTTAATGAAGTTTTTAACCCATGAGGTGAACAGTTCAGTGCATTTAAAAGGTAAAGAAAAAAAACTATGCAGTTGCATAGTGACAAAGGACAGATGACTTACAGAGAAAGGTAGAACAAGCTAAAAGGTCAGATGGTTTGTGTGCGTGATTAAAGGCAGACAACAGACTGTAGGACACTGGGTTTAGGGAATTTATATAGTTATGCTGAAAGTAACTCAGTAGTTTATTTTACTTCGCAGTCTGTTTTAGTTGTCTCAAGGAGAGCCGCCAATGAAATGAGAAGAGCATCCAGCAAGTTTACAGAAGTTTACTGAAAGGAAACCGATGGCAGCTGTATTGGCCAAGTTTGAGCCAGAAGCCTTGGTGTGGTGATAGTGATAGCTCTTCACTGAGAAACTCCGAAGGATTTTGCTTGGGAAGAAGGGGTGACCTTTAAACCTTTTTGAAATCTCTAATGAAACTTTTCCAACTTTTCATTTGGTCTAGTGTAAGAGAATTCATATGTTTGTTGTTCAACAAATGTTTTATTCTTTCTGGTTAAATTACACTAGCAGCCTCTTTTGAATGAGTCAATTAACTGACTTTCACAGTTTCAAAAATAACAAAAAAAGCTAACTTAACATCTAACAAGCCAGGTTTGAATTTGGGGTCTGATTGGCCAGTAGTAACGTAAGATGGGGCCATAACAATTCTAAGATCTATACTCGTCTTTAGTCCTGATGTGTTAATTTTTGGGCCCAACCATTCATAATACCACATTTATTAGCTTTGCTATACCAAGAATAGTCTTAAATTCCTCTAATCATCTCCCAGCAGAATCACTTTGTAATTTAATGGTTTGCTATTCATTACACGATTTTGGAAATAGTTTTATTAAAGTTTTAAGCTAAGATCTCTTGAAGTTGGGCTTTTTTTCTGAGAATATAAATAGACATTCTACAGCCTCAGGGAATTACCATGGCTATCTCTCAAAGAAGTTTCAGAGGAAAAAAAAATCTTTCAATCAATTATTCCCCTAGAACTGTACAGTCTTCTGTTGCAGAAAAGCACAAATCATTTCTTGATATTATACTGAGCTGCCACCTCTTGTCTTGAAATTTGAGTGCCTCCTAAAAATAAATATTTGCACTTTCTGACAAATTTTTGCCAAATGACAACTGAGTGAAAAAGTAGGCAGCGTTATCAATGTACATGTGATATAGGAAAGTGAATGGTGACTTTTCTTGTGAGTACTTAATTTGATCACCTGCAGGCAAAAAAAATGTATATAGTTGTCAGGTTCATAAGGTTATAAGGGTTACTCCATTATCTATGAATAGCCAACAAACTGAGATAAAACTACTGTTGCTGTGATGAAGAAATATGGGATAGACTGGTGTCATTTTTCTTGGAGCAGAGAAGACTAAGGGGGAGGGGGTGTTCATAATTGACATGTATAAAATTATGAGGGGCATAGATAGGGTAGATAGGAAGAAATGTTTCTGATTGGTGGAGGAACCAACTACCAAAGCTCATAGATTTAAGGTAAGGGACAAAAACTTTAGAGAGCATGCGAGGAATTTTTTTTTTGACCCATTACTGGTGGGAATATAAAACTCTGTAAGGATGGTAGAGTTAGAAATCCTCATGACATTTAAAAATGTTTAGAAGTATACTTGCAATGCCATAGCAAGCAAGGTGGTGTGCTCAGTGCAGGAAAATGGGATTAATATTTAGGGACTTGTTTTTGACCGGCATAGACTCTATCAACTGAAGGGTTCTTATTGTGCTGTGGGTCTCTATGACACTAATGTCATTTTCAGCTGAAAGGTTGCATTGACTGCTCCATATACATTTCTGTACCTAGTATGTTACCATCTTTCCCTCAGTGTCTCAGTCTTCATACTGAATTGTCACCGTTTTTCTGAAAAAGTATTGTTGCCTGATGACTTTGCGAGTTGCAGTTAACCTCTACCACTCTCCTGACTCATCGTTTTTTTCAGTTTTTGGATGTCAATTGACTCTCCTGTAAATGAATGATATCACATTTCCCTGTTTAAATATGCAAGGAATTTGGATCTCCTAACTGAACCATTAATCCTTCCAACATTTTGGGAAATTGCTTCGCTATTAAGTTTAAACTCTGAAATGTGCTATGTTCATTTTCTCTTCCTTATTAAAGGAGAAATTCTGAGTTTTATCATGAGCAATGGCTCCAATAGCTTATAGAACATTACTGTTAAATGATGGGAGACACTAATTCATTGCTAGAATTCATCTTATATTAACAATCTCATATTAGTGGGTAAGGGGCAATTTCATCATCTGACGATACGGAGTTGTGGTTTCCGATTCTAATCATTCAGGTCATAAATGTAATAAAATGGCCATAGTTTCCTTCAAGGGTACTTTTGCAGCAAGAGTGCTCTTCTCTTAGTTGAACGACAAGGTGAGACATTTCATCAGCAGAAACGAATAAAGATTTGAAATGAACATATCTACTCCACCTCATAGATGCAAATGAAAGAGGGATACATTCTTCAGTGAGTTATTGCTGATTTTGAAGTATATTTCAATAGTAGAATCAAGAAATTGGCTTTTCATATCAATGTCTCCAATATTTTAGCCATGCTCTTCTCTTGCAGCACTGTGTACAATTTTGGTCATCCTGTTGTGGGAAAGACATATTCAAACTGGAAGGAGTGCAAAGAAGATTTGAAAGGATGTTGCCTGGACTAGTAGACCTGAGTTATAGGGAGAGATTGGCCAGGGTAGGACATTATTCATTGGAACTTGGGCGAATGAGGGGTTAGCTCATTGAGGTGTATAAAATCATGAGGTGCATAGATAAGATGAATCCAGTTGGTCTTTTTCCCAGGAATGGGGAATTGAAAACTAAAGGGTTTGGTTTAAAGTGAGAGGGGTAAGATTTAAGAATGTGAGGGACAACTTCTTCACACAGAGAGTGGCATGTATATGGAATGGGCTGCCAGATAAAATGGTTGAGGCAGGTACAATAGTAATATTTAAAAATATTTAGGTGCATGGATGGGAAGAGTTTAGAGGGATATGGACCAAATGTGGGCTAATGGAACGAGTTGAGTGGATACCATGGTCAGCATAAAGCAGTTTGGGCCAAAGGGCCTGTTTCCATGCTGTTTTACTCTATGACTCCATGACTATGTTTAACAAACTACAGAGTCTATTTAAAGGAAGTATCCACGGACTCTTGCAAACATGAGCAAAAGATTAGCAACATCTCCCAATAATAAAAATGTGATTTCCCCAACAAAATGCAAGGAGTGGAAGATAGCTCCAGACAATTTGTGTATGTGAAAATCAACCCCAATTTGTGGAGTAATGTGGTCAGAGTAGTTACAATTAACTTAGACTTTCCCAATCAACACCACACAGGTCAAGTATCACTATTTGCAGCATCCCAGTGGACAAATTGAAATTTGGTGCCTCTTTTCCTGCCAAGTATTCCTTAAAATATTTGGTGGTTAAGCATTTTGCTGTTACTTTTACTGACCAGTGCTAAAAGTACTGGCGAGACACAGGGATTACCTTTTGATCTTATATTATGAAAGGGGCATGATTAGATCATGAGCAATGCTGAATTACAAGTTTTTAGAGCTACACATAATACCAGGCATTTATTCTTAAGACAATAATAAACAATTTCCAGAATGGATATACCTCAGGGATCTTTAGTTTTGTTTGATCTGGTCTAGTGTAGGTTCTTTGGTCTTAATGTTCACGTCAAACTTCTCACTCGCTGTTTGTTTTTATACGGGATGTGATGGTAAGGTTAGAGATCAATATGCTGCAAGGTGGACAGAGTCTAATCTGATGGAACATTAACATATGAGTTTTCTCATAGGGATGTGAGGAAAAATTGCCTTGTAATGGATGGTATGCACCCTATCTGCTGTGTCAGTCTCAGCGACCAGCCTCATTGCATCTGGCCCTTGCAGGTTCTATCAGATGATTTGCACAACATTTACTTCAGCAGCTGACCATTGAATCAAAATGTCAATACTGCTCTCAAAACGTATACATAATTTATTCCCTTCCTGGTGGATCCAAAGAAGGAAAGAGTCATTCAGTTCCGTAACGTGGTTGCGTTCCTACATGTGTAGAGATGGAACTCAGGTGTTATTTAAAGCTCCTGATGAAATTCATCATTATTTTACAAACAGAATGGGCTCCCATTGTATCAATGAGCGATATCAATCACCTGATCGTGTTGATACCATATATCTGTGGAACTACCCAACTCTTTGAACATTTCATTATCCAACGTTCAAGCTCTCATGACTCAGATGTCTCACTAAGAATTCCGGATTAGTGGTGCTGGAAGAGCAAAGCAATTCAGGCAGCATCCGAGGAGCAGTAAAATCAACGTTTCGGGCAAAAGTCCTTTATCAGGAATAAAGGCAGAGAGACTGAAGTGTGGGGAGATAGGTTAGAGAAGGGTGGAGGTGGGGAGAAAGTAGCATAGAGTACAATAGGTGAGTGGGGGAGGGAATGAAGGTGATAGGTCAGGGCGGGGGAGGGTGGAGTGGATAGGTGGAAAATAAGATAGGCAGGTAGGACAAGTCATGGGGACAGTGCTGAGTGGAAGTTTGGAACTAGGGTGAGGTGGGGAAGGGGAAATGAGGAAACTGTTGAAGTCTACATTGATGCCTGGGGTTGAAGTGTTCCTTGGCAGAAGATGAGGCATTCTTCATCCAGGCGTCTGGTGGTGAGGGAGCGGCAGTGAAGGAGGCCCAGGACCTCCATGTCCTAGGCAGAGTGGGAGGGGGAGTTGAAATGTTGAGCCACAGAGCGGTGTGGTTGATAGGTGCGGGTGTCCCAGAGATGTTTCCTAAAGCGCTCTGCTAGGAGACTTCCAGTCTCCCCAATGTGGAGGAGACCGCATCGGGAGCAACAGATACAATAAATGATATTAGTGGATGTGCAGGTAAACTTTAATGGATGTGGGAGGCTCCTTTAAGACCTTGGATGGAGGTGAGGAAGGAGGTGTGGGCGCAGATTTTGCAGTTCCTGCGGTGGCAGGGGAAGGCGCTAGGATGGGAGGGTGGGTTGTAGGGGGGCATGGACCTGACCAGGTAGTCACGGAGGGAACGGTTTTTGCAGAAGGTGGAAAGGGGTGGGGAGGGAAATATATCCCTGTTGGTGGGATCTTTTTGGAGACGGCGGAAATGTCGCTGGATGATTTGGTTTATGCGAAGGTTGGTAGGGTGAAAGGTCCTTGTTACGGTTGGAAGGGTGGGGTCTGAGGGCGGAGGTGTGGGATGTGGATGAGATGTGTTGGAGGTCATTTTTAACCACATGAGAAGGGAAATTGTGGTTTCTAAAGAAGGAGGCTATCTGGTGTGTTGTGTGGTGGAACTGGTCCTCCTGGGAGCAGATAAGGTGGAGGTGGAGGAATTGGGAATATGGGATGACATTTTTGCAAGAGGTAGGGTGGGAAGAGGTGTCATCCAGGTAGCTGTGGGAGTCGGTGGGTTTGTAAAAAATGTCAGTGTCAAGTCGGTCATCATTAATTGAGATGGAGAGATCCAGGAAGGGGAGGGAGGTGTCAGAGATGGTCCAGGTAAATTTAAGGTCAGGGTGGAATGTTTTGGTGAAGTTGATGAATTGCTCAACCTCCTCGCGGGAGCACAAGGTGGCGCCAATGCAGTCATCAATGTAGTGGAGGAAGAGGTGGGGAGTGGTGCCGGCGTAATTACGGAAGATTGACTGTTCTACGTAGCCAACAAAGAGACAGGCATAGCTCGGGCCCATACGGGTGCCCATGGCTACCCTTTTGGTCTGGAGGAAGTGGGAGGATTCGAAGGAGAAATTGTTAAGGGTGAGGACCAGTTCGGCCAAACGAATGAGAGTGTCGTTGGAAGGGTACTGTTGGGGATGTCTGGAGAGGAAAAATCGGAGGGCTTGGAGGCCCTGGTCATGGCGGATGGAGATGCAGAGGAATTGGATATCCATGGTGAAGATGAGGCATTGGGAGCCGGGGTAACAAAAGTCTTGGAGGAGGTGGAGGATGTGGGTGGTGTCTCGAACGTATGCGGGGAGTTCCTGGACTAGAGGGGATAGGACAGTGTTGAGGTAGGTAGGGATGAGTTCAGTGGGGCAGGAGCATGCTGAGACAATGGGTCGGCTATGATGGTCAGGCTTGTAGATCTTGGAAAGGAGGTAGAACCGGGCAGTCCCCAGACTATGAGGTTTGAAGCTGTGGGTGGGAGATCTCCTGAGGTGATGAGGTTCTGTATGGTCTGGGAGATGATGGTTTGGTGATGGGGGGTGAGGTCATGATCGAAGGGGCGGTAGGAAGAGGTGTCCTCGAGTTGGCGTTTGGCTTTAGCGGTGTAGAGGTCAGTGCGCCAGACTATCACTGCGCCCCCTTTATCTATTGGTTGATGGTGAGGTTGGGATTGGAGCAGAGGGAATGGAGGGCTGCACGTTGTGAGGGTGAGAGGTTGGAGTGGGGTAGACAGGTTGAGGCGGTTAATGTCCTGACGGCAGTTGGAAATGAAGAGGTCGAGGGCAGGTAATAGGTCAGCATGGGGTGTCCAGGTGGATGCAGTGTGTTGGAGGTGGGCGAAGAGGTCCTCAGAAGGTGGGCAGGAGTCCTGATTGTGAAAGTAAGCTCGGAGGCAGAGACGGCGGAAGAAGTGTTTGATGTCACGGCGTGTACTAAATTCATTGGCGTGTGGATGGAGGGGGATGAAGGAGAGTCCTTTGCTGAGGATTGATAGTTCGTCCTCAGTGAGGGGAAGGTCTGGAGGGATGGTGAAAAGGGCTGGGAGCTGGGATCTGGTGGGGTTGGGAGTAGGGAATTCTATCAAATCCCTTCATAAGGTAAGAGGCAAAATAGACAGCAGTGTTACAAGAAAGCAGCTCACCATCACCTACTCAAGAGCAATTAGGGATGGGAAATACATGCTAGCCCAGTCAGCAATGGCTACAGCCCATGAATGAATTTTAATAAGTTCCCATTCTCTCCATTACCATCCAACCCTCAAAACTTCAAAGCTCAAAGAGAAATCAATTAACAATGCCAGAAAGCCATGCTTATTTAACTGGCAACAACCACTACTAAGTGGTACGAAAAATTTGATTTCTTATCACCATAGCCCTTCTTTCTGGGAGTTTACTTGCTTTATCTGCTTCTTAATTTGCTACCACTATGACTTACTTCCCAAGTGAGATAATATTGAATGTTGAATTCTGGGAAAGCTTCCGTGGAACCTGAGGGGTCTGAGATGAGTTCATGTTTCTGTTACGCATGGAATAAGTGGGCTTGTTCTACTATTGTGGTTACGCATCAAGGGTAGAAATTTTAAATGAATGTGGGTGGAGGACCTGGGAGTGGATCAGGCTGCAATTTGGAAAGGGAGGACGATGGAGGAATAATGAGAACTAGCTCTCATCGACATGTATCTTAAGGGACCATTTTGCAAAAGTTAATTTCTGGTGGCTTGCTTGTCTCCCACTGAATCATGGTCAACCATGTGGAGCAGCCAGCAATCACTTCCCTCCCCACACAACCCGCAAAACCCCATCACCAGCCAATGCCAATCCTGTCTTGACCACAGCTCTTGGCCAACAGTCATAGTCACGAGCTGTTCAGTTGAGGACCTGGAACTTAACGATCATGGCCTGGCAAATGTGGCCTTTTTAAAGGGTAAATTTTTTAAAAAACAAAATTGCTTCAGAGGCTGCCTTCACTTTGAGATGTTCTTTCTCACTCTCCCCGTCTCCATTTCCTACCTATATCAGCAGGTCCCATGTCTGAAGATGGGACTGCCAAGGTGTCATTGTCAGGGGGGCATCTATTAATTGGGAACTTAGCTGTAATCATTAATTGGACGTGAGTGCACAACCTGACCACTAAGTGGCCAATTGGTGAAGACCATGTTTGATTTCAAACCTGACACAGGGTCTGGAAATTCACTTGAAGATTGGGATCTTGGGACAAAAGCCCTTCCCTAGCAAACCAAGATGGCCAACTGGAGAAAGGTACAATAATTGGGAAAATGCCGAAGGTAAATGCATGGTATCTTCTCCTGGAGGTGAAGACCTTAGGTACAGGAGGGCAGTTAATTGGCTGGATGGGGTTGATAGCTTACCCTCATCCTGCTGACCCTTGCCTCCACTGCAATTAAGTTCATAGAAACTCTAGTGTGGAAACAAGCCATTCGGCCCTACAGGTCCACACTGACCCTCTAAAGAGTAAGCCACCCAGACCCATTGCCCTACTACTCGACATTTACCCCTAACTAACACACCAAAGTATACATCCCTGAACACTATGGGCAATTTAGTATGGCCAATTCACCTAACCTGCACATTTTTGGACTGTGGGAGGAAACCCACGCAGGCACAGGGCAAATGCACAAATTCCACATAAACACTTACCTGAGGCTGGAATTGAACTGCTGAGCCACTGTACCGCCCCCATCGTCCATCATTGATCTTCCAGTTCTGGTGCTAATAGAGGCCTGAAAATAATAAATACAGGGCAACGTAAAGGCCTCAGCCAATATCATTGGAATTTAAACACTACAAACATGCCTGTAACTGTAAAACATACTGACATGCCAACTTGTAAGGGCATCTTGTCAGTTCGGGTGTTGCAGTGGATGAGGCAATCAAAGGGAATCAGTGGCTGAGCAAGGGATTATAAATTGGAGACAGAGTGCCTGTTAGGAATCACAGTCCTACTGTTCCCTTTGAATCCCTGTTCCCTTTCCTCATGATTCCCGTCCTCGCTACAGTTCGAATATTGCCATACATTCACTTTTTTTTAATCAAATTGCTACATTGTTTGTACCTCTTCTCTGTATGCTGACATTTAAATTATAACCTTGCTGACAGGCAGTGATCTCCAGCACCAGGTTCCCTCCAGAGCATTGCCTCCCTCTGTATCTCTATTCTGACTAAAACCACTGCTCTTATTCAAACACAATGTACATTGTTCATCATCTCAACTGGGATTACTACATTCACGTTGAGAAAACATGTCTTGCGCATTTTTGTAAGTATTAATTTACAAATATGTACACCTAGACATATTGACATGGAGGTGAAAATATACATTAAAATTTAAAGTTAAGTTGCACTAGTTGTTGAAATGATTTTGATGAACTCATTCAAGTTCTATACTTAAATGATTAGCCTGCCGGGGACAGGATGTTTGATTGACAATAGTATAACGTCGTTTGTACCTCCTGAGAAATACGCCATGTATGATTTTAATATGTCATGAATTATCTATTTCTTTACACTACAAACACAGAATTGTTACCGTGTTGAAAGAGGCCATTTGGCCCACTGTGCCTGCCCTCATTCTATTACCTAATGCCAATCACCTGCCTTTTCCTCACATCTCCACCAAGTCTTTCTAAATAATCATCCAAATCCTTCATCACTGCGTCGGAAGGACTTTCAGTAATGCTTCCTAAACCAGTCCAACAGCTCTGTAATGATCATGCTATAGGTAGAGGCTATTGCAATGGCTACGGGGCAGCATATCTACATTCAACTTTGTTTGTTCTTCCTCACGTTAAAATCTTTTATTGAACCAGCCTTGACATCGAGTGAATGTGCAATTATTCTTGCTGTTATTTAGAGTGGGGCACGAGAAATAAAAATTGCATAATGCAGCCAATAAGTGCCCAGAATGGAGGATAAGAATTTTGCACATTCTATCAACTGGAAGTGCACGCTCTGTGCCATTGGATAAGGAAACAGATGAGGCATCCTCGATCCAGTCCTGAAACGGCATTCGGCTCTTTGTATATGCAAATAACGAGTGTTAGTCTTGCTTGAACCAGCACTAGACTGGTTTGCTCTGAAGGCAGTAATCACTATGTCGGCTGTGCTGAGGAGAACCCATCCTAGGGTTTGCCTGTAACTAAGAAGATAAGTAACTTAACTGATTATAAGCGCTTATTCTCTTTCTAACATCATGTCTCCTAATCCAACCTGATCACTGCCGTTTATGACCTCCGATCCTCCCCTCTGTCTGCCTCCTTTCCGCTGATATTTGATCATGAATGATCTGATGCCCACATTCGTGGCCCCATCACCACCTTGAGCTTTTGATACCCAGGGCTGAAATTTCCTAGTTGTGGAGCACAGTTAGAGCTGTTAAGGTTGGACAACTCCCCAATACAATCCCTTCTCTGAGTGATTTTGCCAGAGACCTGACCCCAATACCTGCTATCCCCCCAACAGCTGACTGGAAATGGAGGAATAGATGTAGGCAATTCAACCTGTTGATCTTCCTCCATCATTTAACACAAGGTTGTACATGACATTGGTGAGGCCTCTTCTGGAATATTGTGTCCAGTTCCCTCTCACAGAGTTACATTGCATATCGCTAATAAGTTCATATTTTTACAAATGTGAGTAGGTCTTGTACCTTCTGAAGAATCTTCTCCAATAATTTCCCTACTACTGATACTACTGCTATTACTAAGGTTCACTGGCCTGTAATTTCCTGATAATTCAGTTAACTTTCTTAAACAAAGGAAAGACAGTGACTATTCTCCAGCCCTCTGGGATCTCTCCTGTGATTAAAGAGGATACAAAGTTTTTGTACAAAGCATAACAGTTTCCTCCCTCACCTCCCCCAGTATTCTGGGAAAAATCCTGTGAGGACCTAGGGATTTGACTACCTTTAATGTTTTTCAAAAGATGCAGCACGTCTTCCTTTCTTCTATTGACATGTCCCTCTCTAAAACTTACCATCCACCATGAACTTCTCCTTTGTAAATACAAAATATTCATTAAGGACCTCACCCACTTCCTCTGGCTCCAGGAATAAATTCTCCAGAAATCTTTTCTCTTGCTCCCATTTTGCTCCTTATATACATATGACATGCCCTGGGATTTTCCTTAATCCTGTGTGCCAAGGATATTGCATGACTCCTTCAAGCCCTCCTATTTTTCTTTCCCTGTTTTCCTTATATTCTTCGGGGGATCTGCCTGTCCTGTTTCCTAAACCTTTGTATGCCTCCTTTTACTTTTTGACTAAGCCCATAATTTCTCTTGTCATCCAAGTTTCCCGAATCTTACCTTCCTAATTCTTCATTTTCACAGGAACACGCTGGTCCTGAATTCTAAACAACACTTTAAAAGATTCCCACCTGACAGATGTGAGGTCATAATAAGGTTTGAGGCCTAGCATTTGGAAAAGGTTTTGTCTAATTTAACTGATGCAGGATATCTGCACATCACCATTGACCCATCTACCCACTCTCAACCCTCAAAGCTCTGGCCCAGAATTAGATATTAGCTGGCAGGTCATGTTAAAATTGAATAGGACATTGGTTCGGCCGCATTTAGAATACTGTGTACAGTTCTGATTGCCACATTACCAAAAGGATGTGGATGCTTTGGAGAGAGTGCAGAGAAGGTTTATGAAGATGTTGCCTGGTATGGAAGGTGCTAACTATGAAGAGAGGTTGAGGAAGTTAGGATTGTTTTCATTTGAAAAAAATGAGATGGGGGGGATGTGGGGAAGGGATTGATGTCTACAAAATCATGAAGGGTACAGACAGGGTAGATAGACTTAAACTTTTTCCCAGGGTGAAGGACTCCATAATGAGAGGTCACGCTTTCAAGGTGAGAGGTGAAAAGTTTAAGGGGGACACATGCTGCAATTACTTCGCACAGAGGGTGGTGGGCGTTTGGAACGCATTGCTAACAGAGGTAGTAGAGAGAGGCATGATAGATTCATTTAAGATGCATCTGGACAGATGCATGAGTAGTTGGGGAGCAGAGGGTACAAATGCTTAGGAATCGGGCGACAGGTTTAGACAATGAATTTGGATCAGCTCAGGCTTAGAGGACCGAAGGGCTTGTTCCTGGTTGTAAATTTTCTTTGTCCTTTGTATTCCGATATTTCTGAGCTATGTATTGTTCCCACTGATGCTTTGAGACAATTAGTATGTAAGAAGATATAAAATAAAAAATAAATGTGTATTTTCCATAATTCTTGATTATAGTATGTAGTTTAAGATTTAAACAAAGAATTGATTTTGCAGTCCAGGCTAAATTTAGACTTATTGCCCAGATGCATGCTTGAAGGTGTCTAATTATAAGAAATTAATTACTCAGAGTTTTAAGTTTTTTTCATTTGCATCACTTACTCGCAGCTCATTTTGAAGTTGTGACTTTGTTGGTTGATTGATCTGATTGATTGTCAAATGTACCTGAGTACAGTGAAAAGCTTTGTTTGCAAGTAGGACAGGCAGATCACAGTAAACAAGAACATACAGATCATAGGGTGAAAAAAACTTGAACGGAGTGAGGGATGCAAGTTACACCGTATAGGATGCGCGTGAGGCAAGATCAACATTATTTGAAGTTAAAGAGTCCATTTATTAGTCTAATAATGGCTGGGGAGAGGCTGTTCTTGATCCTGCTGGTGCATGTGTTCAAGTTTCTGTATCTTCTGCCTGACAGAAAAGGTTGTAGGAGATAGACCAGGGTGGGAGTGGTCTTTGGTGATGTTGGCAGCCTTTCTGTGGCAACGAGAAGTGTATATGGAGTTCATGGATGGGAGGTTGGCTTCCGTGATGGTCTGGGCTGTGCACACAACCATCTGTAGTTTCTTACAGTACTGGGCAGAGCAATTGCCGTACCAGATTGTTATGCACCTGGACAGTATGATTTTGATGCAAGGAGATAGCCTAATGTTTTATTCGTGAGGTTAGGACTGTATTTGTTGCCCAACCCTAGCTGCTCAAAGGCAGTTAAGAGTCAACCACATTGCCATGGGTCTGGAGTCACATGTAGGCCGGACTAGTTAAGAATGGCCATTCCCTTCCCTAAAGGACATTAGAGAACCAAATGGGACTTTCCTGAGAATCAACAATGGATTTCAGACCATCATTACACTCTATAATTCCAAATTTTTTTATTGAATTCAAAAATCTACCAGGGCAGGATCTGAAACCAGGTCCCCAAACATTACCTGGTTCACTAGATTAATAGTCTAACGATAAGACCATTGGACTGTCACCTCCCCTATCATGCTTTCGGTGCAACCCTAAGGGATAAAAACACCTCACTGTTAGTGACCATAAAAAGACTAGATCTTTCTTTGCACTTTTGGAAAGGCTCAAAATATCCATTTCAATCTGCTGCCAGGATTGGCTAAGGCTGAATGTAAAGACAGGAACAATGAAAATGGCATCAAAATGCTGGAATGAAAGAAAACCCCAATCTGGAGCATGAAAACAGAGCCATGAGTTTCTTGGTATCAGTGAGGGGAAAGTAGAATTGTCTATCATGAGGTTGCAAAAGGAATGTTGTCCTGTTTGACACTCTAATGCACCCTACCTGGGCATTGCTAATGGGGGTGATCAGTTCCAATGTTGTGTACAGTACCTGTAGGGTTCAGACACACTTTTAGAAAGCAACTGAGTTTTTTCTAAGACACTGTTTAAGAAGGGTGGTAAAGACAAGCCATGGAACTATAGACTGGTGAGCCTGACCTTGGTGGTGGGCAAGTTGTTGGAGGGAATCCTGAGGGACAGGATGTACATGTATTTGGAAAGTTAAGGACTGATTAGGGTTAGTCAACATGGCTTTGTGCGTGGGAAAACATGACTCACAAACTTGATTGAGTTTTTTGAAGAAGTAATAAAGAGGATTGATGAGGCAGAGCAGTAGATGTGATCTATATGGACTTCAGTAAGACATTCGACAAGGTTTCTCATGGGAGACTGGTTAGCAAGGTTAGATCTCATGGAATACAGGGAGAACTAGCCATTTGGATACAGAACTGGCTCAAAGGTAGAAGACAGAGGGTTGTGGTGGAGGGTTGTTTTTCAGACTGGAGGCCTGTGACCAGTGGAGTGCCACAAGGATCACTGCCGGGCGCTCTATTTTTTGTCCTTTACATAAATGATTTGGATGCGAGCATAAGAGGTACCGTTAGTAAGTTTGCAGATGACACCAAAATTGGAGGTGTAGTGGACAGCGAAGAGGGTTACCTCAGATTGCAACAGGGTCTGGACCAGATGGGCCAATGGGTTGAGAAGTGGAAAATGGAGTTTAATTCAAATAAATGCGAGGTGCTGCATTTTGGGAAAGCAAATCTTAGCAGGACTTATACACTTAATGGTAAGGTCTTAGGGAGTGTTGCTGAACAAAGAGACCTTGGAGTGCAGGTTCAAAACTCCTTGAAAGTGCAGTTGCAGGTAGATAGCATAATGAAGAAGGCGTTTGATATGTTTTCTTTTATTGGTCAGAGTATTGAGTACAGGAGTTGGGAGGTTGCAACTGTACAGGGCATTGGTTAGGCCACTGTTGGAATATTGCATGCAATTCTGGTCTCCTTCTTATCGGAAAGATGTTGTGAAACTTGAAAGGGTTCAGAAAAGATTTACAAGGATGTTGCTAGGGTTAGAGGATCTGAGCTACAGGGAGAGGCTGAACAGGCTGGGGCTATTTTCCCTGGAGCATTGGAGGCTGAGGGATGACCTTATAGAGGTTTACAAAATTATGAAGGGCATGGATAGGGTAAATAGACAAAGTCTTTTCCCTGGGGTCGGGGAGTCCAGAACTAGAGGGCATAGGTTTAGGGTGAGAGGGGAAAGATATAAAAGAGACCTAATGGGCAACTTTTTCACGCAGAGGGTGGTACGTGTATGGAATGAGCTGCCAGAGGATGTGGTGGAGGCTGGTACAATTGCAACATTTAAGAGGCATTTGGATGGGTATATGAATAGGAAGGGTTTGGAGGGATGTGGGCCTGGTGCTGGCAGGTGGGACTAGATTGGGTTGGGATATCTGGTCGGCCTGGACAGTTTGGACCAAAGGGTCTGTTTCCATGCTGTACATCTCGATGACTTTATATTGTTTGCACAAAGCCAGCATCTATTGGCATTCCTATTTTTCCTTTGAGAATGGGGTGGCATGGCAGTTCAGTAGTTAGCACTGCTGCCTCACAGCACCTGGGTCCCAGGTTCAATTCCAGCCTCGGGTGACTGTCTGTGTGGAGTTTGCACATTCTCCATGTGTCTGTGTGGTTTTCCTCTGTGTGCTCTGGTTTCCTCCCACAGTCCAAAGATGTGCAGGTCAGGTGAATTGGCTGTGCTAAATTGCCCATAGTGTTAGGTGCATTAGTCAGAGGGGGATGGGTTACTGTTCGGAGGGTCAGTCTGGACTTGTTGGACTGAAGGGCCTGTTTCCACACTGTAGGGAATCTAATCAAATGTGGTGATCAACCACCTTCTTCAATTACTGCAGCTGATACATCCACAATGCTACTTATGGAAGGATTTCCAGGATTTTCACCCAGTGACAATAAAAGACTGGTGACATAATTCCAAGTCAGGATAATGTGTGGTTTGGCAAGAAGATGCAGTTAGTGGTGCTCCCTGTAAATCTATTGCTGTGTCCTTCTCGATGATAGAGGTACAACATTTTGGAAGGTGTTGTCAGAGGAACCTTGACAATGGATGAGTTTCCAGTTGAGTTGCTTTGCCCTGTTACAACTATTTAAATTTGTTGTGTTCTGAAGAAGGGTCACTGAACCCAGAAATTTAAATCTGATTTGTCTCCACAGATGCTGCAGACCTGCCTGAGTTTTACCAGCAATTTCTGTTCTTGTTTTTGTTTCTGATTTCCAGCATCCACAGTTCTTGCTTTTTTTAAAAAAAAAGTTGTTAGTTTATTCAAACTTGCATATCACAGTGAATTGAACATCAACCAACTGCATGCCTCTTTCTCAACATTGTCAATACCTCACCAAATGTCTCAGTGCATCTCTGGTTCTAAACACAGAGCTTCCATTGCTTCAATTGAAAGCTTTGTCATACACTGGTCTTCCAAGTCAAAAACAAAAGAGAAGACAAGGCCCGAAACTAAAGAAACTCAAATGCTAAAAATAAAATACAGTGATGTTAAAAACATATCTGCACCAAGATTAGGTCAAAGACATAGAACAATCTTCCATCATGATCATTCTTTATGGAGCCTTGAGCCCATTAGCTAGCTAGTTACAGGCTGTCCAACAGTGAGCGTGAGGTAGAAGAACAAATAGGTAAACAGATTATGGAAAGATGCAGAGGCAATAGGGTGGTGGTAATGGGAGATATTAATTTTCCCAACATTGACTGGGCTACACTTAGCGTCAGAGGTCTGGATGGGGTAGAATTTCTAAGAAGCATCCAGGAGACCTTTCCAGAGCAGTATGTCAATAGTCTTACAAGGGAAGGGGCCATATTGGACCTGATACTGGGAAATGAGCCAGGACAGGTGGTAGAAGTTGTGGTAGGGGATTTCTTTGGGAACAGTGACCACAATTCGGTAAGTTTTAGAACACTTGTAGATAAAGAAGAGAGTGGTCCTAAGGGAAGAGTACTAAACTGGGCCAAGTCCAATTATATCAAAATTAGGCAAGAGCTCGGATATGTGGGTTGGTCACAGCTATTTGAAGGGAAGTCCACATTTGAGATGTGGGAGGCTTTCAAAGATAGGTTAAAGATAGTGCAGGATAGGAAGGCACTATCCCGTTGAAGGCAAAGGATAGGAAGAGCAAGATTCGTGAACCGTGGATGACAGGAGAAGTCATGCGACTATCCAAAAAGAAAAGGGAAGCATACACAAGGTCTAGGGAGCTAAGAACAAATATCGGAAGAATAGGACAGATCTTAAACGAGGAATCAAGCGGGCTAAAAGGGGTCATGAAATAGCTTTAGCGAGCAGAATTAAGAAAAATCCCAAAGCATTTTATTCCTATATAAGAAGCAAGCAGGTAACTACAGAAAGGATTGGTCCACTAAAGGATAATGAAGGAAGGCTGTGTGTTGAACCTGAGAGAATGGGCGAGATTCTGAATGATTACTTTGCATCATGGTTCACTAAGAGGAAATGATGAATGTTGAGATTAGAGATAGAAGTTTGATTGGTCTGGATCACGTTGACGTAAGTAGGGAAGATATGTTGGGTAGGCTAGAGGTCATTAGGGTGGACAAATCCCCAGGACCGGATGGGATCTATTCCAGGTTGCTGAGGGAGGCGAGAGAGGAAATAGCTGGGCCCTGACAGATATCTTTGTGGCATCCTTAAATACAGGGGAGGTGCCGGATGACTGGAGGGTTGGTCATGTTGTCCCCTGTACAAGAAGGGTAGTAGGGATATTCCAGGTAACTACAGACCAGTGAGCCTGATGTCAGTGGTGGGAAAGTTGCTGGAGAAGGTACTGAGGAATAGGTTCTATTTATATTTAGAAAAGAATGGGCTTAACAGTGATAGGCAACATGGTTTTGTGCAGGGGAGATCGTGCCTTATCAACTTAATAGAGATCTTCGAGGAAGTGACCAAGTTGATTGATGTCATATACATGGACCTTAGTAAGGCATTTGATAAGGTTCTACATGGTAGACTAATGGAGAAAGTGAAGTCACATGGTGTGCAGGGTGTTCTAGCTAGGTGGATAAAGAACTGGTTGAGCAACAGGAGACAGAGAGTAGTAGGTGAAGGGAGTTTCTCGAAATGGAGAAAGGTGACCAGTGGTGTTCCACAGGGGTTAGTATTGGGACCACTGTTTTTTGAAATATACATAAATGATCTGGAAGGGAGCACTGTTGGTATGATCAGCATGTTTGCAGATGACACAAAGAATGGTGCAGTAGCAGTAAGCATAAGGGACTGTCAGAGAATACAGGAGGATATAGATACACTGGAGAGTTGGGCGGAGAAATGGCAGATGGTTCTCAATCCAGAAAAATGTGAGGTGATGTATTGAGGTGAGACTAATTCCAGCGCAAATTATACAATGAACAGAAGAGCCTTGAGAAAAGTTGATGGGCAGAGAGATCTGGGAGCACAGGTCCATTGTACCCTGAAGGTTGCTGTACAGGTGGATAGAGTGGTCAAGAAAGCATATAGCATGCTTGCCTTCATTGGATGGGATATTGAGCATAAGAGCTGGCAAGTCATGTTAAAATTTACAAGATATAGGTTTGACTGCACTTAGGATACTGGGTACTGTTCAGGTTGCCACATTACCAAAAAGATGTGGACACTTTGGAGAGGGTGCAGAGAAGGTTTACGAGGATGTTGCCTGGTATGGGAGGTGCTAGTTATGAAGAAATGTTGAGGAGGTTAGGATTATTTTCATTAGATAAAAGGAGATTGAGGGGGGGGGTCTGATTGAGGTCTACAAAATCATGAAGGGTATAGACAGGATGGATAGAGACAAGCTTTTTCCCAGGGTGAAGGATTCAATAATGAGAGGTCACGCTTTCAAGGTGATAGGTGGAAAGTTTAAGGGGGATACATGCGGCAACTACTTCACACAGAGAGCGGTGGGGGTCTGGAATGCATTGCCAGCAGAGGTGGTAGAGGCAGGCACAGTAGATTCATTTAAGATGCGTCTGGACAGATGCATGAGTAGGTGGAGAGCAGAGGAATACAGATGCTTAGGAATTAACCGACAGGTTTAGACAGTACATTAAGATCAACTCAGGCTTGGAGGGCCGAAGGGACTCTTCCTGGGCCGTAAATTTTCTTTGTTCGTTCCTTGTTCTTTGTTCTTTGCCTATTGAAGTTGCATATTATTGTGAAGACTTTAAACAGGATCTTTCAATATTGTCTGGAACTTTCAGGTTTCTCAAGATCGTAACGCCTCACTTAATGTTTTAATTTTGTCAATTGACAGTGTGACTTTAAGCAAAATGGCATTGTGAATCAGATTTTTAAGAATTAACACACATTATTGCATACACTGGAGTCATATTTCACAATAATCCATAACAAGTCTCTCTCCCCAGTGAGTCTCCAAAAGCTAGTAAGTTTCTCCCTGTCTCTGTTACTGAAATTACACCACAGGAACTGGTCACATGGTCAGACAATCCCCTCACCAAGTCATCCTTTAGTTACATGTGGAGCATTTTTGACACTGATCTGGCTCCCTCAGAGCCAGCTCTCAAAATGCCAGAATGTCTGACACTCCTCTTTCCCAGGGCTGCCTGAGTGGACCAGATTAACAGCCCCAATCAGGGAACTCATTTGCTATGAGGTCGAGGAGAAAGTGAGGACTGCAGATGCTGGAGACCAGAGCTGAAAATGTGTTGCTGGAAAAGCGCAGCAGGTCAGGCAGCATTCAAGGAGCAGGAGAATCGACGTTTCGGGCATGAAGATTCCTGAAGAAGGGCTCATGCCCGAAACATTGATTCTCCTGCTCCTTGGATGCTGCCTGACCTGCTGCGCTTTTCCAGCAACACATTTTCTGCTATGAGGTCTACCCTGGCTGACCTCATTATAATCACTACAGTTACCTGCTGGTGGAAACAGTATTGTTTAACTATTTAGAATGAAGAGACAAGTAGTGAGTAGTGCAGCCAGCTGATGAGCAAGTAGGGCAGAAGTAAGGCAGCAAGCAGCATAACACCAGGCTGGCAGTCAGGCAGTACACAAAGGGGAGTGAGCCAACATCAAGGTAGGAGTGAAGGCAGACCTGGCCTTGGAATCTCTGCAGGCAAAACTGCCTGAAGTGTCAATTTTCCGGCTTGTCGGCTGCTGCCTGACCTGCTGCGTTTTTCCAGCACCACTCCACTAACCTTGACTGGGAATCTCCCTGTCAACCCTCGAGTGTACAGACCTCCCAAAAGCACTCTTCCATTGTTCTGCCAATATCAATGACAATGCAAAATGTGCATGATTACAATATTAAAATATAAATCGATGAAACAGAGCCAAAACAATCAACAACTTGAAAACAAAACACCATTAAAAGGGTGATGTAAAGTGAAGACTTAATGAAGTTGTATGGGTAAACAGTTATTCAATGCAGTTATAGGCTGTGATGATAAGAAGGCTTCAAATTACATTCCTTGAGTTTGCTAAGTGTCATGAGCACATGGAATTCTTCAGCTGGTGTCAGAGTTCCTGAGCCAGATGAAGAAAACTCCTGTTCTAGTTCATTGATCAATTAACGGTGACTTCCTCTGAAAAATGGACAGACATAAACTGAAGAGGTCTGATCCCTGGTACAGTCCATTCAGATGAGTGTTGACTCTTGTTACCAGTTAGTTGTTGCCTTTAGGGGAGTATTGGAGAAAAGTTTAGAAAGAAAAATGAATTTCCTTACAATTGTTACAGATCTTTTCTGTTAACTAGCGCGCCAAGAAAATATGATCATGACCTCTGGAAATCACAAAGAACTTTACAATTGAAGTAGTTTTAAAGCATAGTCATTGTAACAATGGAAAAAGCATGGCAGCTACATGCACACAGAAACATTCCAGACAAAATAAGGTAATAACACCACAACAGCTCTTTTAGTGCTGTGAGTTAAATGACAAAAGATACCTAAGAAATAAGAGAAAACCCTGTGCTTCTTTGTCAAAGATTTGCATTGGGATTGTTTGACCTCTAAGAAGGAAGGTAGAATTTATTGTAACATAACACCTAACAGATGCACCTTCAATCGATCAACATTCCTTCAGTACTGTATTGAAGAGTCAACTGGAATATGTTATGACATTTTTTTTAATTAAAAGGAATGACTATCTGAATTTATTGTCTGGAAATGACCGATTGGACTTTAAAGAGTGATTGAGACCACATTCCATTGACTTGAAATCTCTTAGATGGCTGAATATTTGCAAGACTGTGAGTGTGAAATATCAAAACCATTAGATGGAGCCAAGTTGCAAGAACTCACCACTTTAGACGAATCTGTAAGAATTGTACCTTCTGTCTCCATATGAAGGACATCCAGACTTATCTGGGAAATGAAGTAGTCACTTTGGACAAAGAACTCTGGCTGAAAAGAAAATTCACCCAAACATAATCTAGTCAAGTTATAACTGGAATCCACTGGCCGTGACCATACTTGATTTACTGTTCAGTTGGAGAAAGGTGCTCATGTGAGAAGCAAGAGAACAGTTTAATGAGCTGCCAGAGGAAGTGGTGGATGGCTAAATGTAAAGAAATGATTTATAGTGCTGGCAAATGGGACTAGATTGATGTAGGATAGCTGGTTGGCATGGACGTGTTGGATCGAAGAGTCTGTTTCCATGCTGTGTATGTCTATGACTGTATGACTGTATGTTTCTCTGATTTAAGAAGTGCATTCTTCACAGTGGCATGGTGGCTCAGTGGTTAGCACTCTTGCCTTACAATCCAGTGACCAGGTTCAATTCCATCCTTGGATGACCGTGTGAAGTTTGCACATTCTCCCTGTGTCTGTATAGGTATCCTCTGTGTGCTCTGGTTTTCTCCCACAGTCCAAGCATGTGTAGTTAGATGGATTGGCCATGGCAAATTGCCTGTAGTGACCAGGGATGTGCAGTTAGATGGATTAGCCACCGGAAATGTAGGGTTACAGGGATGTGGGGGGGAGCGGGTGTGTCTGGGTGAGATGCTCTTTGGAGGTTTGGTGTTGACTTGGTGGGCTGAATGGCCTGATTCCACATTGTAGGGATTCTATGATTCAGACCATGGAAAGAAACAGGAAAAACACCAAAAGAACAAGAACATTCACTCTGCCTCCAGCCATCTAGCAACTCAGATCCTACTGTTTGACTATCAATGTGACACAGACCAGGCTTTTTAAAAATCTCAACCCAGCAGCTGTTGACTCCAGAAGAATAGATAAATCAGACATAAATATTCTTAAATTGTCATGGTGCTGAAAGCAGAAGGACCACTGAACTCAATCGGGACCTACCCATATGGTTGTCAATGCAGAAGAACTGTATAACTTTAATCTTTACTTTGCTTTAAAATATACTTTGGTTTATCTGTGGTGTACGTATGAAGTTAGAACACCTTAATTATTTATCTTCATCTGGGTTAAGTATATGAAATACTACTCCTTTTTATATCCAAAAACTCAAGAAATCCTTCCTGTTGACTCTTTCATAATTACAAAACATAAAGAGGCAAGCACTTACTGAATTGGCAATGCATCCTTTAATAAGGATTGATTGTTGTAAAATGAGAAGTGAAGAGAAAGGGAGACATTTAACTCCTCCACACCTGATTGTAACAATATCCTTCAACTTGAAATAGAACTGAAACCCGTGACCTCTAACACAAAGGATTGGGTATTCCCACTGAGCCAGGGCTAGCATCTTAGAATACTTCGTTGAAGAAAGATGCAAAACCTTCCCAGACCACAGTTGATGAAAATGTTGTATTAGATGTCTGGGATTAATCCAGTTTCTGCTCTGATCACATGAATCAAAAGAGAATAAGGGAAAATCAACATAGAACAAAAAAGATGAAAAATTAACTATTGTTTACAAATTTTCTACATCCTTTCAGTGGTTTGATCTATCATATCCATTTAAGCTGGACATTTTTCTTTGTATCGACATTAATTTCTCCTGGGCAATTCCTTGTGTTGCAAAGAGAGGCCCTAAACTTTAGATTGATGGTTTTTGGGAGGGTGTGTAATGGGAGTTGTGGTTGGCAACACTAGAAGCACTGCTGGGTTGAGGTAGCTGAGTGGAAGGTCCACCTTGGTGCACTGTCACTTCATCAAAGCAATGATGAAAATAAAAATAAGAAAAAAAGTAATCCTCCAGCAAGCGCCCACCCTGTCACCTATTAAGGAGATCATCCACAAATTTGTACAGTTTTAACAAAGCAGAGGGGCGGAAGGTAATGCGATAATAAGTGGAGATGGAGTTCAGAGAGAGAGGAAGAGAAACAGAGCAAAGAGATTGTTGATAGCAAGCTAAGGAAAAAGAAAAGCTGGGTAGGCAATAATGAGGATGATGAATGGGTGAAAATGAGTCAGCTGTGCCAAAACTCATGTCATGAGAGAGCTTGGGATGTGGGGGTGGGTAAAGGATAAGAAACAAGGTTTTCAAGGTCTAAAATTATTGAACTCAACACTGAGTCCTGAAGGCTACTAGGTTCCCAAACAGAAAATGAGATTATTGTCTGATCCTAACAAACTCCTCAAAAGCTCCTTTTCATTCAGTATTGAACTAATCTGTATGATATCTGTACCTCATCTCTCCCAAAGGGTTCTGCCCTATCCTGGGGCAAAATTGAAAGTACCAGCTCGTGGAACATTTAATGTTTTAAGCGTTCCAGAATTCAATCAACTAACCGTTACTCTCCGCAACTGCTAACTCATGCACGGATTAAAAGGTATTGACTTCAGTTGATGAATTCATTATTTTAAAAAAAATCTCTCATTGATAAATAAATTCACTACATGTAACTTGCTTTAATTCTTAATAAAAAAGCATTGGAATTCATAATGTCACTTGAAAGCGTTTGAATCTGTCATTCAAACTGTGAACTAATAGGCACCCCTCTGTGAAAATGAAACGTTAACATTTCAGTTATGTAGTATTGGCCCTGTAATGATGACCCTCAGGATTATATCAGCAAGCAGAGTGGATTGGCAAGCATTATTTTTTTTTTACAATGCAGATTTCTTTTTAGACAGTTAAAGGGAGAAGTTTTAAATGCCTTGGCGACTTGACAGCTTCCTTTGACAGCTCCTTGTGACTATTCTGTGGACAGTTCCAATGAGATTATGCAGGTTTTACAAACATTCATGCCTACCTTTAACAATCCAACAGGTTATTTGACATCTCCCAAATAACACCCTACCTTTCCCAAAGGGCTCCTTATTTCTCCAAAGGTGTAGCTTACCTCTACCTACTCGCAACTGACCTCCAGCATAAGTGTCCCATGGCCATATCCAAAGGAAGAACCTCCTTGTCAGGAGGTCCATCAGTGTTAGAACTTCTTCTATCAGGTCTGAAGTGTATACATAATGTTCTGAGCATCCTTCTATTAAAAGTGGCTGGCTTTTAATACGTGCAGAGTTTAGATCAAAATGATGCTGGAAATGCACAGCAGGTCAGGCAGCATTCGAGGAGCAGGAAAATTGATGTTTCGGGCAACAGCCCTTCATCAGGAATAGAGGCAGGAAGCCTCCAGGGTGGAGAGATAAATGGTGGTTGGGGGGGTGGGGGGGGGGGGGGGGGGGGGGGGCGGGGGACGTGGGGGGGAGGGAAAGAGTCTGGTGAGAAGGTAGCAAAGAGTACAATAGGTGAATGGGGGTGGGAATGGAGGTGATAGGTCAGAGGGGAGGGTGGAGCGGATAGATGGGAAGGGAGATTGGTAGGTAAGACGGGTCATGAAGAGAGTGTTGAGCTGGAAAGTTGGAACTGAGGTAAGGTGGGGGAAGGGGAAATGAGGAAGCTGGTGAAGTCCACATTGATGCCCTGGGGTTGAAGTGTTCCGAGGCAGGAGATGAGGCATTTGATCCAAGGACCTACAAATTAGCCCATGTTCCCATTCCTCCACACCTTGCTGTGTCTGGGGGGTCTGATGTCCAGATCTTCTGTTGCTATTTTCTTAATGACAGAGAACCCTTGTAACTTTACAGACATTTTGGCCACAGTTTTGCCAAGGCACGAGCAATAATGTAGGTTTTCATATTTCCATTAATCAGGTTTCATTTGGATACACAACCCCATATTGGTGGCCATGTTTACTGACAACAGTTATTTCTAGTGAAAAATCTCAGAGGTTCTCAATAAGGCAAGGCTCTGCATCGATTTCACATTAGAACATGGTGAAAAGCGTGCAGTAACTGTACAGGAAATCTAGCACTAACATCTCTCTTCTTTGCCACTGATTGAGGAATCTGTGCATTTCTTTTTTGAATTCTTTTCCATTTAGTGCACTAGATGGCAGCCTATTCCATTAATTCATAACTTTACATGAAGCAGATACGCTTTATGCTGTTTAAAGCTCAAGCCTGCTCTGGTTCATATTGAAGTTCAATAGTTTAATTATCTTCAACAGCTGAGGAGGAGAACCCACTTCAATGATTAAGTTTCTCCAAACCAAACTTATAAGAAATCACATGACTATTTACTCTAGCATTGACCCTACTAACTCAAATATATTTCTGAGATTGATTGAGGGTCACGTATGTCTCCGAACAGAGTGGTCATATCCGATTTAAATTCCCCACTGAAAAGTCATGCTCTGTTGGAATAAGGCCAGAAAGAAATCTAAACTCTACCTGTTCAACTTTGCTACTCTGACTCTGAGTGGCACAATTCAAGAAGATTGTAAATTCTATCCAGTTGTGCCGAGTTCATGTATTCAACTGGGTAACCATTGGCAACACAAAAATGCCTCTCTACATTGGGGAAAAGGAAGATTTCAATAGTATGTTGGGGAGAACAAAAGGGGCAAATAAATCACTCCCAGTGAACCTACTCAAGTGATTTCGACTGCCAAAATGGGTGTGTTTGAGTCATGCAAGAAGTTGAGATGTTCAAACTTTAACCCTGGCCCCCAGCATGCCTCAGTCTCTCTCTTTTCCAGTATCAATGGAGACTGGATTGAAGTGTGCTTGGAGTAGAACCAAAGGTGGCTATTCAGAACTACCTGATGAAGAAGCAGCGCTTTGAAAGCTACTGCCTCCAAATAAACCTGTTGGACTATAATCTGGTGTTGTGTAATCTTTTAGCTTTATTTGCAATAAGCTTTTATGGAGGTTAGTGCTTCCACTTCTGGAAGATGGTTTCTTTGAGATAATATTGAACTGGGTTCTCAGGACTGGGGAGATCCAGTACATAAAGCAATTTCTTAGGAGCCAGGAGGAGCTCCCCCCAGCTATACAATCTTATCTATTTCCAATTACAAATTTCCATCCATCTGGTGGTCCTTAATCTCCAACCCACCCACTTCCATCATCCATCTCTCTCCATGATGACAATCGCTCCACACTTTCCATGGTTCCTCTCTGTCTGGTGATTATCCTGCCCCCTCCTCCAAGATAAAGCTCGAATCAAACCTCTTCCATTATCCTTTCTCCCTGGCTACATCGTTGTGAGACAGAAACCTTTACCCAATTTCCATTCATATCCCACTAAATTTTCAATGGTTTATTTCACATGTCGTTCCATGGTTTCTATGAAAAAGATAGATTAAACTTTTTTAAAAAATGGTTATGTCATACAAGGAACAAGTACCTCTTTTAAAATTTGCTAGAATTACTGGTGGCTTAGCGGTTAGCACTGCTGCCTCACAGTAACAGGGATGTGAGTTTGATTCCAGCCTTGGGCAACGTTCTGTGTGGAATTTGCTCATTTTCCCCATGTCTGTGTGAGTTTCCAGGTGCTTCAGTTTCCTCCCATAGTCCAAAGATGTGCATTCAGGTGGATTGACCATGCTAAATTGCCCTCTTGTGTTAGGCGGCTTAACAATGGCAAATGCTGGGTTGTGAGGGTAAGGTTATGGGGATAGGGTGTTGGTGGCTGTTTCTAGTTTGGATGCTCTTTGGATGGTCGGTGTGGACTTGATGGGCCAATATCAGTCCTTAAAGTGACAGGCAGTGCTGACGACAGCCCATTTACTGCCCGAGTGCCACACTCATCTAGTATTACATTCCCATAAAGGGTTAGGATTAGGTTTCACCACCCGGCCCTCCCCCTACCTGCTCACACCTTCCTACCAGCATCACCACCCAACCAGTCTTGTCCTCTTTACATAATCCATTAACGAGAAAATATTCCCATTCCCAATTCAAACGAACGTATGCTGTTAATCGTACAGAAGTCTGCTCGGTGTTCAACAATCCTTCAGAGCAGAAAACCATTAGGGTAAGGATGTGCTCTCAGTTTTATGCACAACGATAAACATCCCACCTCGAAGATAATACGACTGAATCTGTTTCATCGCCTCTTTAAACTGCTTATTAACTGAGCATGTTCTTTTTTCAGCTTTGAAAAGGAAGAACAAGAGCTGTTAGAGGTTAATGGAGTTGGAACAACTGTTTTTTCTTAAGCATTGACTATCAGTCTGTTCCTGTGGTCTGACTCATAAGCACATGTTTCAATGGAGATTTAATGAGTGAGATGAGATCACTGAAATAATCTTCCCAATCTGTGTACTACATGTCATCTAATGGCATCATTCCATTATTTATCTATTCATTTTCATGACTGTGTATGTCTTGACCTGTGTTTCATACCTAGAGTGCATTTTGATGTTTTCCATCATCTCATGTTTATTTAGTTGGTTACAGTTGTAACAGATCATGGTTAAAGACACCCATACTCTCATTGCAAACCTCAAGTTCTGACGCCAAAGAAATAAGTTAAAAAGAAAATAATTCCAAGCTTCATAACCAGATTCTCTTTAATTGGCAAGTGGTACAATGCTTCTGTTCTTCATTCTTCCATACCCCATTAGAGCATTTTTAAAAATTCCGGACTGTTCACTTTGTTTTAAAAATATCCGTAATCCTAAGAAAAATAAACACACCATTTCATAGAAATTGTTTATGCAGCAGGGCAAGAGGTATTCATTGTGGTCATTAAAATTAGCTCTTGTTTATTCAAACTGGACCCACTCCTGTCAGGGTTTCAAGATATGAGGAGAGACTCAGACTTTCCAGAGAAGTGGTTTTCTGGTGGTAGATAGTATTGTAAACAGTTGGGGAAAAGGCGACTCAAGAAATGCATATGGTGGAAGTAGAAACAAGGGAGCCTCGGTTCAAACTAGCAAAGTGTAACTAGGACAAATATCTGAATGTTATTCTTCAAGTACAGTGAAATGAAATGGATTCGCAGCAGAATTATGGGGGTAATACATTAAAGAAACAACTTAATACTAAAATGCGGGCAGGGGGAGCTGCTACTGAACTAACATCGACTAAATAGTCTTCAACTGTAATTATCTTCAAGTTTTCATTTGTTCAGCAGAACAAGATTGCTTACTGACTCTCCAGTGAGGAGATTTACTCATGAGAAGTACTTGTCAGGAGTTTGGATATAGGGGTCATTGGATTCTACAGGATTTGACATCTATTAAAGTGATGGGATGGAGAAAGCTGCTGGGGCTGCTAAACCCCATGTCTAATATGCAGCGTCAACGGTGAACCATTATACAGATAGTAAACATTTATTATGTCGACAATGTGTAGTTGTGTTCATTCAGCACAACATAGATCAGCCCTTGCATGTCTATCTTTGGATGTTTTTCATTATATACCATATATAAACATTTTCTGGCATGCATAAGTTTCATAAGATCATAAGATATTGGAGCAAAATTAGGCCATTTGGTCCATCGAGCCTGCTTGCCCAATTAATCATGGCTGATATGCTTCTCAACCTCATTCTCCTGCCTTTTCTCTGTCACCCTTGATTTCCCTACTAATCAAGAACTTATCTATTCCTGTCTTAAAGACTCTCAATGACTTGGCCACCGCGGTCCTCTGTGACAATGAGTTATAAAGAATAATCATCCTTTAGCTGAAAAAGGTCCTCCTCATCTCAGTTCCTTCACTCTGAGGCTGTGTCCTCAGGTCCTAGTCTCTCCTACTTGGGGAAACATTTTCTCTATCTCCACTCTATCCAGGCCTCTCAATGCTCTAAAAAATTCAGTTAGATTCCCCCTTATCCTTCTAAATTCCATCAAGTACAAACCCAGAGTTCTCCTCATATAACTAGCCCTTCGTCCCTGGGATCATTCCTTAAACTTCCTCTGGACCTCCTCCAATGTCAGTACATCCTTCCTCAGATATGGGGCTCAAAACTGCTCATAATATTCCAAATATAATCTGGCCAAAGCTTTATACAGCAGGCACATCTCTGCTCTTGTATTTTAGCCTTCTTGAAATAAACGCATTTACCTTCCTAACTGTATCTGCATGTTAACCTGAAGATAAGCCTGAACTAAGACTCCCAAGTGCATTTCTGCTTTAGATTTTCAAAGCCTTTCTCCATTTAGAAAATGTTCCAAGCCTCTATTTTTCCCAGCAATGTGCATAACCTCATAATTTCCTGCACTATATTCCATCTGCCACTTCTTTGCCTACTCTCCTAGCATGTCCAAATACTTCTACAGCTTCTCTGCTTTCTCAATAGTACATGTCCCTTTCTACCTATCTTTGTATCAACTGCAAATTTAGCAAAATTGCCCTCAGTTCCTTTCTCCAGATTGCTAATCTATAATTTGAATAGTTGTGGGCCCAACTCTGACCCTTGTGGAACTAGTCACTGGCTGCCATATCTGAAAAAGACCACTGTAACCCACTCTCTGACTTTTACCAGTCAGCCATCCTCTATCCATGCCAGTACCTTACCCCTAACACCATGGCCTCTTAGCTTCTTCACCAGCCTCTGTGTGACATCTTGTCAAAGTCCTTCTGGAAATCGCCAAAGATCATGGCCACTGGCTCTTCTCTGTCTAGTCTTGTTATCTTCACAAAAAAATTTAACAGATTGGTCAGGCACAACTTTCCCTTGACAAATCTGCCTTGATTTAGCCCAATTTTACTTCTAAATACTCTGCAAACTCATCCTTATTAAAGGATTTTAAAATTTTACCAATGGTCGAGTTCAGGCTAACCAGCTGATAGTTTCCAGCCTTCTGCCTCTCTCTCTCCTTAAACAGGGATTTATATTCGCCATTTTCCAGTCTTTTGGGACCTTTCCTTACTCCAGTGATTCATAGAGGATCACCAGCAATGCCTCTACAATCTCCTCCGCTTTATCTTTCAGAATTCTAGGGTGTATTCCATCTGGAAAGAATAATCACTGAGCTTTTGGTCAAGTCTTCATGAAAAGCCTCATTTCTATATTGGATTTTCAATGGTTTAAATACTCACTTTTTCTATTAAATGTAAACAGCATGGATGACCTTCTCTGCACATTTGTTTTTAAACAGCACAAGAGATTGTAGATTTGGAATCTTATATTGAACGAGAAGGATTCTGTTAGAGATCCCCTCATACAATCCATTTTCCTGTTTTCATTCCCTTACAATGTCTTTTTTTATAAAATGTATTTTACTTTTAGATCCATTATATGTTCAGTTTCCACCAATATTTCTGGTTTGAAAACCAATGCAGATATCTTATCACTTTTCCATGACCGTATTCAAGATTCATTCTGCTGGAATTTAACTTGTCGTTTAAAAGAAGTGGAACTCTACCACATCTTATTTCTGACTTAAAATCTGACCCTTCATACTTAAGATACCTCACTTACGCACTGAAGAATCACAGAATCTTCTGCCATGACCCATTTAAAAAAAGTCCTGTCCCAGTGTTTCTGGTTCCATCTATTGATAGACTGAGTCTTAGTTTAATATCTCATCTGTAGTGATTGTGATGAGATCAGCCAGCTGGACATTATAGAATATGAGTTCCTTGATTGGGGCTATTAATCTGGTCCAATCAGGGAGCCCTGGCTGACAGATAAAAAAAACAGAAGTGCCAATGATACTGACACTCTGGTACCCTACTCTGAACAAGGCAGTACTAAAGTCAAGGACTGGTCATGTGTAAATAAAGGCTGACTGAGTAAATTGGAAGTGGGTGGTACAGCTGATAGTTCTGGTGCAGATAGGGGGAAGATGGTGACTCGTTCCCAGTGGGGGTGGGGACAGCATGGATGGCACGTAGGGCTAGGCTGATAGGTTTTGTGGTGGGTGAGAGTGAGTGAGAGAAACAAATTGCATGCAGTAATGAAATGGCTGGATCATAAGTCTTGGTGGTTTAGAGGTTGTTACAGTGGCAGAAGCGAGGGATCACAGAAAAGATAGTGGCACGTACCTTTTCTGGAAATTGACCTTTTCCCTTCTCTGCTTGATATTGTTCCAGTCAGTTGAGACCACAATTGCTCAAATGGCAACCTTGGAATAGGCTGGAAAGATCTAATGACATTGCATTGTCTGAAGTTCCACAGGGAGAAGGACGTTCCCACTCTATACCACTCCATCCATGAGATCCTTTAGGTATTTGCCAGAAAATGGGGCATCAATTTCCCCTTATCTGCCATATCATGAACTGTGTGACCGCTGGGAGCCACGAACCTTCTCTTCCTTGTTGGTTTTCCATTCTCCTTCATTTAATGACGATTTGCTGCCTTGGGCATGGAATGTGCCCAGAGAAGTGGGAATGCTTCCACTCTTTTCAAACTGGTTGACACTGAGGTATTCTGGGCTTCTCACCATTTCTTCCTCAACCTCCCCCCTCTACTCCAGAAACAGGGTCAACGTGACAATGGCCAGAAAGTATCTCTCCTTGCCAAAACATTGTTCACATCAGCTGAAAATCCTCAGCACATGTAATCTTCAAATCAAGGTCTGGGTTATAGGCAGAACAATGGGGGGAGAAACTTCTTAACCCAAATTAAAATTCTTGAGTTAATTTAATCTAGGCGTGGAGAAAAAAATTACATAACAACATAAAATATCTTCTATTTAAATAATGCTGCTCATGACCTCAGTACATTTACAAAGTGCTTGTCGGCCAATTAAACAAAGGGCAGGAAATTCCAGGCAGGAGTGTTGGGAAGGAAGGTTGATGGCTGGATGCCAGACCAGGGCCATTGCTGTGTAGGAAAGTCAGGGATTATTATTTCCTTACAGCGTTCCCTAATTCGCTGACAGAACATCTATCCATCTAGATGTTCCACCTTCTTTCCTTCTCAATGTTAATAAACAAACTACTCATTCCCACTCAGTTGTCCACACCAAACGCGTAACAGTATTGGCGGGATGATATTGAGGTCAGCTGAGCTTTCAACAAGCCCAAATGATCTGGTGATTTGTCAATGCCTACATGCTGAACTATGGGGCTGACTCAGAGATGGGGGGAAGGTGGTGATCCAGCCACCCAACCTTTTTTGTATATGCCCACACATGCCTTGAGGTGGGGGAGAGAACATGTGGCATAATCAGCCCAAAGTGTACATCAATGTCACCTTGAACTTTACATCCTGAATTTTTGCTCAGATGGAGAACACACCTGACTTAGTCAAAATGTCAATACATACCCAAATCTAGGGGATCTAAGATGGCAGCGATCTGAGAAGATCACACTGCAGAGCTTCTCATCGCAGCAGGAGCAGGACGGTCCTTTAACCCACCCAACCCAGGTCATCAGGATTTCTTGGGGTGTTGGAAAGATTGTGGAGCCCCATGAAACATTTAAAAATTGACTTACCTGTATTTTCAGCTGTCCAGAAGTGCCTAAAAAGGGAGGAGGAGCATTTGAGGCCGAGCCTGCAGCTCAGCCTGCAGCAGCCTCAGAGCAGATTACTCTCCAGGACCTGGTGAACCAGCTCTCGAAATCTCACAAGATGTTGGGGAAACAGATTGAAGAGAAGCTGGCTCCAGTCTCTCTCATGCTGCAGAAGCATGAGCAGCAGCTGGGAGACCTGGAGAAGAGGACGGATGAGGTGGAGCACAGGGTCACAGTGGAAGCTGATGCCAGTTCATTCAAGGAAGAGATCAAGCCCTGACGAAGCAGGTTCGTAATTTGCGTGACCAAGTGGATGATCTTGAAAACAGGGGCAGGAGAAAAAACATTCGGACCATTGGTCTGCCTGAGAGTAAAGAAAGTGAGCGGCCTGGGGAATTTGTTGAAGATTGTCTTCCAAAATTCCTTGACTTGGAGGCTGGCATGAGAGGATTGAAGGTAGAGAGGGCTCACCAGGTCGCAGCACGGATGTCGGGTCTGGATCAATGCCCTCGTCCTTTCCTGGTGCGGTTCCATCATTACCAGGATAAGGAGAGAGTCATGGAGGCTTCCAGACTCCAGGGGAAGGATCCAAAAGCCCGAACTTATGAGGGGTCTAAGATCACGTTTTTTCAGGACTTTTCAGCGGCGGTGATCCAGAAACAAAAATCGTATGATGGTGTCAAGAGAAGATTGAAGCAGCTTGGGATTCAGTACTCCCTGAGATATCCGGCAGTGCTTCGGATCACCTCAGATGGATCCATGCATCTCTTTGAGACATTGAAGAAGGCAAGAGACTTTGTGGACAAACTAACCTAAGTTAAACAATTGTAGTATGTATAAATATCGTTGCTTGGGTATGCGTTTATCATTCTGTAAAAGAAATGGAAGAAATCCGGTTGGAGCTTTGTTTTTCCCTTTTTTTTAACCTCTATTGATAATAATTTGGTTCAAACTATGCCTGGTGGTGGTTTAGATGTACATTTTAAATTTCTAAGTTAGGACAGACCAAAGGATGGGTGGGGTATTTATTCCCCTTTTTTAATAAAAGAATGTTTTTTTATTCATATTGATATTCTATGGGATGTTTATTCTTTTTAGCTTGTGCTTGCGATGCGGCTCTAGCTGGGAGAAGTGAAGGTGGTTGAGATGGTTAGATGCCTATTTATGGGCAGTTTGGGATGGATAGTTGCCCCGTCCGGGCAGGGGGTGAGTTCCCCTACTCAGCGCTATTGACGCTTTATATGTTGGTTTGTTTTCTGTTTTTTGTTGTTTTTTATTTTTAATAATTTTTTATGTTTGTTAAATGTAGTGGTTTTAGTTTATGTAGTTTTTTATATTTGGTGGATCATGCGACACTAAGGCTCAGCAATTTGTGGTTCGGGTTCCTCCTCTCTGGAATTTAAATGTAATTGCAGAAGATTATGGCTAATGATTTGATTAAATGGTATACCTGGAATATCAAGGGAAGTCACTCACCAATTAAGAGGAAGAAGGTACTCTTGAGTCTTAGAAAAGAGAAGGTGGATATTGCTTTGTTACAGGAGACACATTTGGATGACAAGGAGCATCTGAAATTACAGCAGAATGGCTTTAACCGAGTTTATTTTTCATCAGTTAATACCAGAAGTAGGGGAGTGGCTATATTGGTTAGGAAAAATCTCTCATTTAAATTGTTGGAATGTGTTAAAGACACAAACGGGAGGTTTATAATTCTTAAAGCCTTGCTAAATGGGGAAGAATATGGCATTTTAAATGTTTATTATCCCCCAGCTCATCTTCTTAAATTCTTGGTAGATGCTTTTTCTAAACTGATAAGTCTCAAGTCAGCACATCATTATAGGGGGAGATTTAACTGCCTCATGGACCCCACAGTAGACAGGTTGCCTAAAGGTCCCTCGATACCCTCTGCACAAACTAAACAATTATTGGGTTTGTGTGGGGAATTAGGATTGGTGGACGTTTGGAGGTGTCTCCACCCTACAGGTAGGGATTTCACATTTTTCTCCAATCTGCACAGATGTCACACGAGCATTGATTTTTTTTCTGATCCCTGCAGTAACCCTGGATCTGGTGGCATCCTGTACGATTGGTAATATTGCTATCTCTGATCATGCTCCAGTGTACTTCATGCTTAAAATTAAGGATGTTACAGTGGATTAGGTACTGGTGAATGGACCCCTTTATTCTCATGGACAGCAAGTTTGTGGAGTATTTCTCTGGGGAATTTCGGGCATTCCTAGACATCAACATAGGCTCGGTTGATAGCTCATGTGTTCTTTGGGAAACTGCCAAAGCTTATGCCAGAGGGTTAGTTATTTCATATTCCACAAGTAGGAAGTGGCAGAAGGGTGAGCAGCAACGTCTCTTTGAAGCATGGTTGAAGGCAGCTGAGAAGGCCTATTTTGACAGACCCTCATTGGTCAAACTACAGAAGATTACGGCACTGCGGTCTGCACTAAATTCTGTGCTCACGCAGATGGCAAAGAAGGAGCTGGCTTTTGCAAAGTAAAGGTTATACTAGCATGGTGACAAGCCAGGCAAATACTTAGCATACCTTGCCAGAAAGGGAAGTGCCCCACAAACCATTACAGCAATTAGGGAAGGGTCTGGAAACCTAACATGTGATTCTAAAAAGATTAATGTGGCGTTCCAGAGATTCTACTCTAAGTTATATCAGTCTGAGAGTTGTGAGGAGCGGCAGGCCTTTTTTAGAGATCTGAAGCTCCTGGGAGTGACTCCCGAACAACAGTCCTTTCTCAATGCCCCATTATCAGAGCAAGAAGTGCAGGAAACTTGTGTGGCAGCTTCAGAGTGGAAAGGCGCCCGGTCCTGATGGACTTCCCAGTGAATTCTATAAGGAATTTATAAGTATATTATCAGTCCCGATGCTGAATATGTTTAATGATTCATGCAGTCATGATTGTCTCCCACCATCTCTGAGAGAGGCCAATATTTCACTTATCCTTAAGAAAGGGAAGGATCCAGAAGACTGTGCTTCATACAGGCCCATCTCGCTCTTAAATGTGGACTTTAAGATCCTGTCTAAGGCTCTTGCATTAAGGCTGGAGACTGTGTTACCCTCTATTATTAAAGAGGATCAAACGGGCTTCATAAAGGGTCACAGATCTTCCAATAACGTTAGGACGCTGCTTAACGTAATTCAAGCATGCCAACAGCAGTCAAGACAGGGATTGGTGATTTCTTTAGATGCAGAGAAGGCATTTGACCGAGTTGAGTGGCCGTACCTTTTCTATACTCTAGACCGATTTGGTCTGGGCGAAGTTTTCATAAGATGGATAAAGGTTCTCTACAGTGTACCTCTCACTGCGGTCATTACCAATGGGGTACGGTCAAGCAATTTTAATATTTGTAGGGGCAGCCGGCAGGGTGTCCCCTTTCACCATTACTTTTTACGTTGGTGATTGAACCGTTGTCAGAGGCCATTCGTGGGGATCTCAATATATCAGCTCCAGAAGTGGGGTCAAAATTACATAAGATCTCGCTGTATGCAGATGATGTTCTAATTTTCTTGACAAATCCAGTAGTTTCAGTGCCTTGCCTGATACAATACATTCATGCGTTTGGTGCTTTTTCATGGTATAAGATTAATTTTGCTAAATCAGAGGGTGGTATGGGTGGTCTTACGAAAGAGTTGGCTCTTGAGAGTGACTATAGATTCCCATTTAGGTGATTAAAAGTGGGGGGTTGTGTATTTGGGCATATTCATTACTCCAGTTCTGGATTGGCTGTTCAAAGCCAATTTTACTCAATTATTTGAAAAAATTAAACAAGATCTCCAAAGATGGGAGGCACTTCCAGTCTCATGGTTGGGTCGGATAGCGCTTATTAAGATGAACATTCTCCCTCTTTTGCTATACCCTATACGGATACTCCCCCTGATTTTCAATAAACAAACACTCAGGAGACTGAACAGTTGGTTCAGCTCCTTCATCTGGCACCGTAAATGGCCCCTCATTAAATTAGCCAAACTGCAGTTGCCTCACAGATTGGGGAGAGTAGACCTTCCGGACATTAAGAATTACCAATAAGCTCGCTTTTGACATACATAAGTTTGTGGGGACCCTCTTTCAATATGGCTAGATATCGAAGTCTCCCAGGCAAGGTACCCTCTCACCAGTTTGCTGTTTTTGGACAAGGTGAGGACAGTTAGGGAATAACGCCATAACCCAATAGTCATCACTACTGTTAAAGCATGGAGAGCAATTCGGTAGAGGGAAGGTAATATTGGCAAAACATCTTTGTTTACACCTTTAGTGGGTATGACGAGTTTTCAACCAGGTATGATAGATTCAGGATTTAAACATTGGGCAGCTAGGGGTATATCTTGTATGGGTGATTTATTTGAGGAAGATGTAATGATGTCCTTCGATCAGTTAGTACGGAAGTACGAGTTACCTGATAGAGACCTCTTTCGTTTTTTTCAAGTTAGGGATTTTATTCAAAAAAGGACCAGACTTTTGACTGTTCCCTACAAATCTGACATAGAAAGAGGGGTATTAAGGGCTAGGAGTATACTCTCTGTCAGTACTCTATATCACCAATTGGGGGGTGCCACCTCAGATGAGTCTGATCGACTCTGCAAGATTTGCGCAAGATAGCTGGGTGTTGAAGTTTCTTCAGAGGCAGGGGAGGATATTTGGGAGAATGCAAGGAAGATATCAATTTGCAATAGGACCCATGCTTTACAGTTGAAGATTCTCCACAGGGTCCACTTAGCCCCAGACCGTTTGTCAAAATTTAAACCAGGGGTATCTTCAGCATGCCCCAAGTGCAAGGTCTGTACGGGTACTCTTACCCATTGTCTTTGGTCTTGTGACAGGCTCCAAACATATTGGAGCGCTGTGGCGGGTGCAATGGAGAGGATTTTAGGTGTGGGGTGGAGAAGGACCCTATTTCGCTCCTTTCGGGCCTACCCATTGTATTTCCTGCAGACTTGCATAAGGCAAAACTTTTCAATATTCTTACATTCTGTGCAAGGAAGAATATCTTGCTAGGTTGGATATCAGAAAACCCCCCAGGCCTGTCGGGTTGGCGGAAGATTGTTATGGAGCATATTCCCCTGAATTTTCTCACAAATATGGTACACCACAAAACTGAGAATTTTTACAAGACATGGCAACCCTTTTTGAAATACCGGGACACCGATTTATTTGCCACACTAACAAGGGCTTTTATATAGCCGTAACGGTTGTGTTTCATGAGTCCAATATCCAGGGAGGAGGAACTGTGAATGTATGAGTGGTTTGTTTGGCTGGGCTGAGTTATTACTATTTATTTGTTTGTTGTTAGGTATTTATTTAGTTAGTTAAATAGCTAGTTTAAGTTTTTTTTAATTTTATACTTCTCTATATATGTTTATTCGTGTAGGAGGGTGGGTTGGGGAATTTTTTTTATTATTTGGGTTAGTTTTGCACTACTTTTGTACTGTTTTGAATTGCATTGTTTTGTATTTGTTGTAAAATTTAAAATCTATTTCTTCTTAATAAAAATATATTATAAAAAAATACCCAGATCAGGAGTCACGTGACACCAGGTTGTGATCCAACAAGTGTATTTAAAATTACAAGCTTTCGGAGCACTGCTCCTTTGTCACCTGATGAAGGAGCAGTGCTCCGAAAGCTTGTGATTTTAAATAAACCTGTTGGACTATAACCTGATATCATGTAACCTCTGACCTTGTCCATCCCAGTCCAACACCAGCATCTCCATATCTTCAAATCCCCAAGTACAGTTGACACAGATCCAACTTTCTGCAATAGGCCTTAAAGGCCTGACTTGTGCATTTTAGACTCATCAGGAGAGGGACCAAACTTATCAGAGCTCTTTTAAGTACTCTTTTGGATATCATTCTGGAGACCTTTGGGAAAGCTAGGATGGGAAAGCGGGACTAACTTACGCTGAAAGACTGGAGCGACTGAGTTTGTATAACCTTGAGTTTAGAACACTGAGAGGGGATCTGATTGAGACATATAAGATTTTTAAAGGATTGGACACTCTGGAGGCAAGAAACATGTTTCCGCTGATGGGTGAGTGCCGAACCAGAGGACACAGCTTAGAAATACAGGGTAGACCATTTAGGACAGAGATGAGGAGAAACTTCTTCACTTAGAGAGTGGTGGCTGTGTGGAATGCTCTGCCTTAGAGGGCAGTGGAGGCCCAGTGTCTGGATTCATTTAAGAAAGAGTTGGATAGAGCTCTCAAGGATAGTGGAATCAAGGGTTATGGAGATAAGGCAGGAACAGGACACTGATTAAGGATGATCAGCCATGATCATATTGAATGGTGGTGCAGGCTCGAAGGGCAGAATGGCCTACTCCTGCACCTATTGTCTATTGATACACTTTGGGAGAGGACAAGAATTTGTTGGAATTGTCAAAATTAGACATGAATGTGTACAAAAAGTGAATAATCTAATTGGAAATGTCAACTCATTGGAATTGTCAGGGAATTGTCAATAAAGTTATCAAAGGAGCTGTTAGAAGGTGTCAAAAGCACAAATACTTGTTTGTGCAAGAAATTAAATGTAATTGAATGGATTATTTTCCTTATTAAATGAATGTCTTACCAAATCATAAAATCATCAACAGAAGAACTTTGTTTAATCTCAGCAAGCTCCGGAGGCATGCCCATGGTGGATATTGGGTCAACTGGAATGGAAAGTGTAAGGGAAAAGTGTAGATTGGCTCATGGTTTGGCATGAGTTGACACTCCGTTGGCATTTGTTCTATTAAGTTGCAAGGGGCCTAGGTAGAAGATATAGGTTGGCATAGTTCTTTAAAGCTTCATGGTGGAGGTGAGTGAGGTGTGAGGCAATATGGGTTGGCATGGATAAGGCATGCAGACTGCATGGGGAGGTGAAGGTGTGTGCGTAATAAGTGCTGGAAGGGGTTTTCCTTCTTGTTCTCTTGTTGACAGCTAGGACACAGTGTCAGGCCACTGAGACCGGCCTTTCCCATCACTCACATCCCCATCCACCAATCTTTGTGGCCTTGTCTATTCTCTGAATTGGGGAAGGGGGGAGATGGTACTCCAAATAAATTGCAGCCAAGAGAATGAAAACTGGAACTTGCACACAATTTTTGAAGACCCAGTCTTGTGGATCTGAGAATACTCCTCATTCAAGAATGAAAATTCAGGCTTAATTATTGGCATTGGTAAAGATACAAAATGGTAGTTGGAGAAATGATAGGTGAATTTGATTTGATTTGAAGCACTAATCAATTTATTAATAGCCATTCTGATTCTTTTTTATTTAAAAAACTGCAGATTAAATTTGTCCCATTTCTTTCATCTTCATTAGTACAGTTTATTACTTTTATTTGTTGCCTTGAATGGTCGCTGTAGCTCTTTTTTTTTTCAGGTAATTCAGAACTGTAGCATCTTGAGCAGTGGCATTTATCAGGGTGTGACTTATTAGGTGGGTATGACCAATTTGGATGTGACTGTTGGCACTCTGAATCATGTTGTGAGCACAAACCACATTTAAGGATTGAAGCATATAATTAGGCGGATACTTCATTGTAATGCTGAGGGAACTGTTAGACATATTCCACTTCAGATGAATCATTTATCCAAAGCTCGGTGCGTCACTTTCAGGGACACAGGTAAATGCCAAGTTTCCTTGGCATTGTTTTAAGAAGATTAGGGTGTTTCCCTCGCAGCCTGGCCAATATCTCTCCTGTATCCAGTGCAATCAGGGACGGGCTAACTGCTGGCTCACCCCATCAGAATCAGCAGGATCTTGCAAAATGATTTGCCCACATATGAGCAAAGTACTTTGGATATTGGAAATCAGAAATAAAAACAGAATGCCGGCAGATCATAGCATGCATGGAGACAGTCAGTGCTTCGAGTCAAATATATATCTTCTGGGGAACTCTATGGTCTGTATAGTTTGAAGTTGTTCATTTTATTGCTCACCCAATCCAGTCTTCTGTGCAATCCCAGTTTTAATGTTTCTACCTTGGAGCCTGTACCTTCAGTTGCCTAGATTCCAAGCTTTAGAATTCTCACCCCCTCACTTTTTTGCTTCTCTACCTCACTTTTTGCCTTTAGGTCACAACTAACAATATTCCCCCTTGAACAAATCTCTGGTCATCTGATTTAATACCTGCATATGTAAATTTATGACATACTTTGGGTTGTAGCATGACCACTGGTGCAGTACTGCCTTGGGAGTACTGAGTACTCCAGATAATGGTACATGGAAGATAGGCACGAGGTTTTTATTTGGTTATGCAATTTGGCACAATTTGCATTTTGAATTTAGCTTGATTTATAGGAGTTTCGATTGACAAGATAATTAAGGGCCTCACCCTATTTGTAATTGACAGTCCACATAATGGTAGTTTTGCAAAATTTCTATCAGGTAATTCCTGAAAGGAATGTGTGTGAGAGCTGGGATTTGATCATTGACGGTACACAGCCATCAAGATGTCACCCCAAGAAATAAAGAATTACTCTCAGTGCATAGCCAATCATCAAGTGCTGCATATGAATTTGTCAAAATGCCAATACATTAAGGTGTTGATTTGAGGAGTTTCTTAGGGGTTTTGTTGATCACTAGATTAGATACTCTGTGTGTCTTTAACCAGGAATATAGATCTAATAAATGAAGTGAAATCCTTACTCTTCACAAGATCTTATGTACTTAACTGCTTATATATTTGGTGTATTGTGAAATGGCAACTTGTAATTGCATTTTAATCCAAGGCTGATTCCACTGAGGGAGCAGGCAGGATTCAGCACAGAAACTTTGAAACTGAGAATATAAGGTTGAATAATAATGATAAAGAGAAGTTTAAAACAACCCTTTGATCCCACTATTGAATAAAGCTTCATTCAGCCAATGAATTTGGGACCGAACTTACAGAAGAACTCACAAAAAACAGTCAATTATACATCAAACAAGGTCAACCTGACAGAGTGCATTTAAGCATTTCACTGCAGAAATCTACAAAGTCTATTTAAAAAGAGTCTCCCAACTACAGAAAACAGAAAGCATGACTAAAATGCATGATTAAAGTAGAATGGTTTCTCTAGGACAAAGCAGTAAGTGGAGGATAATTACACATAAAACCTATGCACACAATTAATCGCAGTCACTTACAAAAGTGCAATTTCAAGATGTGATTGACAGGGGATTCACAGCTGTCTCTCTATACTCTATCACTACATGTAGTCTTTTTACTTTCACGGACATAATTTTTGACTTATCCTGTTACCATGAGAGTGCAAAATCTGTGAGTATTTCTGTTAGGAGCTCAGACAAATTTGTCCCTTGGATGCTGGGCTAGAATCAGATGGGAATGTTTTTGCCTGCTGACTCTCACTACAGCTCCCACTCAGCTTGGCAGGCAACGTGGTAGGATGTTGTTAGGACATCTCTTGGCCTGACTGTCTTTGGGATCTAAGCAAACACTGGCAGACATTGAGGAAATTGGTCAAAATAAAAACAAAGGACTTCAGATGCTGGAAATCGGAAACAAACACAGAAGTTGCTGGAGACATTCAGCAGGGAGTGGGGGCTACACCTGGACAGAGAAAGCAGCTGTTTTGAGTCTTGCTTGGAACACTTCTTTGATTTTCAAATTCTTTTCTGGATTCTGCCAGACCTGATGAATTTCTCCAACAATATTTTTTTTCCAATGAAGAAATTGGGTGGACTGTTGCACCATTTGTTGTTTGTACATTATAGGTTGCCTATCTACCTTCTCTGTTATGAGCAAAAGTCAAGGTCAGTATGTTGATTTTGGTCAGTCTCCATGGGGCGTTTGGTGCAGGATATTCTCCTGAGGGAATAAGATGTTTGACATCATTGTTGGTGGCACAGTGGCTCAGTGGTTAACACTGCTGCCTCACAGTGCCAGGGATTTGGATTTGACTCCTGCTTCGGGCGATTGTCTGTGTGGAGTTTGCACATTCTCTCCCGTGTCTGCATGGGTTTCCTTCGGGAGCTTCGGTTTCCTCCCACACTCCAAAGATGTGCAGATTAGGTAGATTGGCCATGTTAAATTGCCCATAGGGTAGGTTAGATGCATTAGTTAGGGGTAAATGTAACAGTAGGGGAATGGGTCTGGGTGGGTTACTCTTCGGAGGGTCAGTGTGGACTTGTTGGGCCTACTGGCCTGTTTCCACACTGTAGGGATTCTGTGTCTCAGTCAGTGAATTGATAACTGGGTATGCTTGGGGGACCTGCTGTGCTAGACTAATGGAGTCAAAAATCATCTAAGTGTATCCTGAATTATTTCACCTATGTGCTTAATCAACCTCAAACTCCTGGCAAAGGTTCAGTCAATATTCAGTGACTTATACTAGAGTTTAGATGAATGTGGAGTGACTTGATTGAAGTGTATGAGATCCTGATGGTGATGAAGAGGTGGCTGTGGAAAAGTTGTTTCCTGCTGTGGGTCAGCCTAGAATTAGCAGTCACTGTTTTAATATTTAGGGTTGCTCTTTCAGGACAGAGGTGAGGGGATTTTTTTTTCTGTCAAAGTTGTACAAATTTGTAACTCTTTGCTTTAGAAAATGGGTACTTGAATATATTTAAGGCAGAGGCAGGTGGATTCTTGTTAGACAGGGTGGTCAAGGGTTTATTGGGGATGGTGGGTTTGAATGTGGCATTCAAGACACAAACAGATCAGCCACAATTGTATCAAATGGCAGCTTCAAGGGGCTGAATGGTCTAATTCTGCTCCTATTTCATGTTCATAAATATGTATGATACTTAAAAGTGCAAAATTCTATAAGATACATTTACAGTTATCATATAATCTGCAACATATGGTCCAGAATTTGAGCAAAAGTCTCACAATTCAAATTTGAAAGGAAAACACAAGGGTCAGTTGTTCATTGTGCTATGGATTTGGAACTGATTTTATACCTTCACCGTATTTTGTACAGTTTACAGGGAAACAAACAAAAAACTAAAGAGGTGAATGCAAAATAATTTGCAGTACAGGAGAATCTTTTTTGTTATTCTATCTAATTTTCTATTCTAAGCACTTGTCAAAAGCGTGCATGAGGAACAATTTTACAGGGCTGTAGCTCAAAAATAATTCTTTTTTGCATATCCAGAGGACAACGTAAGTCTGCTTCACACAGTTGTACTAATCCCTTTGAAGTGCTAGAAATGAAAGTGTTTGGTTTTGAATCAGAGTGAAAATTGTTATGACAGGTTAAAAGCAAGAGGACATTGAGATGCCCTGAATCAACGATTATCTGAAGACACTGGCCAGGGTCTTGTGTTTCATGGAGCCTGATTCTCCTGTCCTTTCACATGAATGAAAAAGTGTTGATCATAAAGATAGGACTAAAATTCCAAATTAATAGTACCTCAGAGATCTTAGTAAATGCAGATCATGTCACTGCTATAGATGATGGCATGCTCCAAATAATGACAACTTTTATTTATGTAGCAACTTTGAAATGATTAGATGCCCCAAGGTGCTTCACAGGAGCATTATAAAAACTAAATCATAGAATCCTTACAATGTGGAAACAGGCCCTGTGGCCCAACAAGTCCACACCACCCCTCCAAAAATTACCCCACCCAGACCCATTCCCCTACACTTACCCCTGACTAATGCACCTAACCTACACATCCCTGAACACTATGGGCAATTTAGAGTGGCCAAATAACCCAACCTGCACATCTTTGGACTGTGGGAGAGTGTGCAAGTTCTATACAGACAGTCATTCGAGGCTGGGAAAGGAACCCAGGTCCCTGGCCCTGTGAGGTAGCAGTGCTAACCATTGATTGAGCCACTGTGCCATTCTAAACATGGCACTGAGCCACAGGAAGAAGTATCTTACCCAAAATCTGGAAAGAAAACTACATTATAAGGACTGTATTAAAGAAGGGAAATATGGAAAATTGGAGTTTTCACTCTTATGAGTGAACATTAATAGATTTTATGAACATCACCATTTATGAGCTGTGGTAACAGAGGACATAGCCCCAGGCTCCTGTTCCATGTGATCTAATATCATTATGACATAGCTGCACATGCTTATAGATAATCTTATGTATAGACTATAATTAATCCTTTGCTCTAAAATAAAGTTATTTTATGGTAACAGCATTTAGCCATTATCATTTAACCAATAATATTTAACTCTTCACTCCAACTGATCTCTCCCACTGTCCCACTAAGTCTCTTTATCTTGAAGCATTCATTTATAACAGCATTTTCAGTTCTCTTAGACGACGTGTATATTTGGACTCAGGTGGATGGGTTTAGGGGAGGTGGAGCTATGGTGAAAGGATGGAATAGGATGGCTGTGTGTTTGCACTCAATAATGTTTCTGGGGATCGATCAGAAAGTAGGAGTGCACCATCATTTGTGCAGGAATCTATTTCATGATCTGTATGAGGTTCCTAGATGGAGGAACTAAACTGGGTAGGCAAATAAGTTGTACAGATTAAAATGTACAAGTAGATATGGATAGGCTAAGTGAATGGGCCAAAATTTAACAGATGGAATTTAATCTAAATATATATGAGGTTACCCATTTTAGTCAGAATAGAAAGGCAACTAATTATTTAAATGGAGAGAGTTCTAGATGTTCTGTGCATTAATTGCAGAAAACTAGTATGCAAGTACAGCAGATAATAAGGAAGACAAATGGAATTTTGGCATTTATTGCACAAGGAATAGAGTATAAACATAGGGAAGTGTTGCTGCAATTATACAATGCATTACCTGGAATATTGTGCCCAGTTTTTGTCCCCTTACTAGAGGAGGAATATTAGTTGTATTGAAGCAGTTCAGACTAATTCCAGAGATGTAGGGTTTGTTTAATGAGGTCAGATTGAGCAGTTTAAGTCTTTACTCTCTACAATCACAGAGTTGAAGAATCCCCACAGTGTGGAAACAGGCCCTTTGGCCCAACAAGTCCACACCGACCCTCCGAAGAGTAACCCACACAGACTCATTTCCCTATACTTACCCCTGACTAATACACCTAACCTACACATCCCTGAACGTTATGGACAATTTAGCCAATTCACCTAACCTGCACACCTTTGGATTGAGGGAGGAAATCAGAGCACCTGGAGGAAACCCAAGCAGATGCAGGGAGAATGTGTAATCTTTACACAGACAGTAGCCTCAGGTTGGAATCAAACCCAGGTCACCGGCGCCGTGAGGCAGCAATGCTAACCACTGAGCCACCATGCCACCCCAAGAGTTTAACCGAATAAGAGAACATCTAATTGAGGTATTAAAAATGTTCAATGGGATTGATAAAATAGATATAGAGCAGATGGTTTCCCTTATAGGACAACCAAGGTTGCACTTTTAAGATAAGGGGACGCTGTTTTAAAACAGAGTTAAGAAATTACTTCTCTCAGGGACATCGTAAATCTGTAGAATTCATGACCACAGTGTGTAGTAGATACTGGAACACCGAATAATTTTAAGGAGGAGATTGACAGATATTTAGTTAGTAATGGGTCGAAGGGTTACAGAGAGTGGGCAGAAAAGTGGAGTTGAGGCCAAGGTGAGGTTAGCTTTGATTGTATTAAATGGTAGAGCGGGCTTGAGGAACTGAATTGCTGCCTCCTGCTCTTATATTCTTACATTCTTATGGCACTGTGGTCTGCAGACTGGATGGATACTTGTGTTACTAGTTCATGTGTGTTTAGAATATCATCTCCATGAACTTCATACATAACAAAGGCTTAGATCTCCATGAGAGACCTCTGAAAAACTTAAACAACGATTTCTGTTATTCTGTTCAAGATTTCCCCTTACCTCCATACAACCACTATTCATTGATTGCAGCAAAAAGGTTTTTACAGATAGTACTCAATTCACCTTCAAGTCATTAAAGACAAAATACTGTGGATGCTGGAAATCTGAAACCAAAACTGAGAATACTGGAAACTCAGCAGATCTGGCAGCATCTGTGTTGATAAAAAGAGAATTAACATTCTGAGTCTGGTATGTTTCATTCTCAGTTGAGTCTTCGGAACTGAAGAAGAGTCACCTGGACTCTGTGCTGCAGGTGGCTCAGTAGTTAGCACTGCTGCCTCACAGCGCCAGGGTCCCAGATTCAATTCCAGCCTCGGGTGACTGTCTTCTCGCACACTCTCCCTGTATCTGTGTGGGTTTCCTCCCACAGTCCAAAGGTGTGTAGGTCAGGTGAATTGGCCATTTTAAATTGCCTGTTTGTTAGGTGCATTGGTTAGAGGGAAATGGGACTGGGCGGATTACTCTTCAGAGGGTTGGTGTGGATTTGTTGGGCCGAAGGGCCTATTTCCACACTGTAGGGAATCTAATCTAATCGTACACCTCTATGACTCAGTTGGGCCAAGTGCTGGAAAAGGGGATTAAAATAATTAGGTGCTTCTTTTTGACTGGCATAGGATTGATGGGCCAAAGGGTCTTTTTTTCTGTGCTGTAGACCTCTACGTTCCTATGCTTTCAAACCTGCTGACTTTCTCGAGCATTCTTTGTGCTTGTTACCTTCAAGTCACTGTTACTTTTAACCTTTTATGTGAGCACCCTTTGCTGAGACATGTTAAGCTGTTCCAAGGCAGACTTTGGCTTTCAAAGCTTTGAATGATCAAGAATAGTGTAATCCAGTCTGAAGTTAAGAACCTTCTTGTCCCTGTAGATCTTTTGACTAGTTGCTTGTAATGGTTGTATTTCCTCTTCATGGGCAGTTTCCAGCCTTTGGATTATTTTCTCTGAACATGCCCAGTTTCTCTTGATGTATATGGTTATAAAGCCATACTGTATAGGCTTGGCTTCTGTGATGTGATCCTATCTCAAAGTTCCATATTCATGAATCTACACTGGAGCTGGGAGATGATAATTTTGGATAATCAGAGATCATTTTGTATTACCATAAGAGAGAGCTGTCAATTTTGTTAAAAAAAAATTTAAACAACTTTAAAATTTTTAAAAATCAAAAATTATTTGAATCTTCACTTGCTTCGATTGGTGTTTGAACCTAATTTAGGTTTTGTTGCTGTTTCACTGTTGTGGCCTATCTTCTACAAAAGGAATGAATTTCTTCATCTGACTGTGATTGTTGTTGCGACATCTTTACTTTATTTGATTCTTCTCAAAAGAGACAGAAGGGGTTTGGCTGCTGGAATGGAAGAGTCCACGAAGGTCTGAAGTGACTCTCTCCTGGAAGAGCAAACCAAGCTGCAGAATACCCTTACAGCTGGTCACCTCCTTCTTTAACACCTTTTTTTTCTATGATGTTTATAGCTCTTCTTTAGAGAAAAGTAGACGGTCTGTATTAACAGGAAGCTGGCCTAGGGGAAGGATATTTTAGAGCATAGGACAATTAAAGCTTGACCTGCAACAGTGGGAACAATTTTAAACAGCAATTCTCAGAATCAGAGGAGGACAGATTTCTGGGTGAGTTGTGAGATTGGAGGAGATTTGAGAGAGGTTTAAAAGGAAGGACAATCATTGTTCAAAGGGGTGATTCCCTGATCTTAGATTGCACTATGTGTTGGGTCATCCTGTTGCAAGGACATGTTCTCCTCCAGAAGTGAAAAATCACCAAATTACGTTTTAAATTCCATCCACAGTTGTTGGCCCTTCAACGGTGACCAGGGGCGCTTTTATCAGATCATAGAATCTCTACAGTATGGAAGCCATTTGCCTCATCAGGTCCATGACGACCTTTCGAAGAGCATCTGACCCAGACCCACCCTGGTAAATCCTGCATTGCCCATGCCTAATCCGCCTAGCCTGCACACCCTGAACACTCTGGGCAATTTAGCATGGCCAATCCACTGAACCTGCACATTTTTGGACTGATTTGATTTAGATTGATTTGACTTATTGTTGAAACATCTACCTAAGTACATTGAAATGTTGTGTTTTATGAGCATTACAGGCAGATTGTAACATACAAGAACATACAGATCATAGAGTGTTGAGACAAAGAGCGACATACAAGTTTACAGCTGCACAGGAGGTGAACAAAACAAGGTCAGAATTGGACTTGAAGTTATAGAGGTCCATTCAACAGTCCAATAACAGTGGGGAAGAAATTGTTCTTGAATCTGTTGGAAGAGGGTATTACATGGTAAGTAGGGACTTTGATGGTGTTAGTAGCCTTTCTATTGCAATAAGAAGTGTAGATGAATTCCATGGATGGGAGGTCAGCTTTTGTGATGATCTGGGCTATGTACACAACTTTCTGTAGTTTCTTACAGTCCTGGGCAAAACAGTTGCTGTACCAGGCTGTTATGATTCCAGATAGAATGCTTTCTATAGTGGATCTGTAAAAGTTGGTGAGAGCCCTTATGGACATGCCAAATTTCCTAAGCCACCTGAGGAAGAAGAGGCATTATTGTGCCTTTGTATTTACTTGGAAGGTCCAGGAGAAATTGTTGCCGACCAAGGAACTGTGGGAAGAAACTGGAGCACCTCAATGAACCCACATAGAGTATGCAAACTTCACAGAGACATTGCCCAAGAGTGGTCCCTGGAGCTGTGAGGCAGCAGTGTAGACCACTGAGCCACTATACCAGCCATGCTTTCAGATAAAGCTAAATAAATATAAGAGAGAAGAAGGGACATAATGATCTGCTGATAGGATGAGAGGAGGTCTTTGTGAAACATAAACATCAGTGAGATATGTTGAACCAAATGGAATATTTCAATGTTGCAATCCTATTCAACAAGTCTGCTGTCTAGGTGATTTCAGTAACAGGTCTCAAACTCCATTTAAAAGTTCATTGACAGTCTTGAGCACCAGGGTAAAGTTTTAAAATTGAACACCAAGCAGGAAGAATTTTTTTTTGCAACCAATTACTCTGCAATAGCAAAAAGAAAAATAATCTGTCCTTTTCATCTCCATTGGAGCAACTCCAACTTGAAGACAGATTAGCTGAAATTTTAGTTCTTACAAAAACCAGGCAACACAAGAATTCAACTGCAAATTGCATTATAAATAATGTTTAATATGTTTAAAAAAAACTTTCATTGGAAGATTCATTATCTGCTGAGTACTTCTCATATTATTTGGCATTATTGGATTTCATCTCATTAGCAAATTTGCACAATTGACAAAGTTTAAATATCAACTTGCTCTGTCATAACCTTTGTGATGTAAAGTCTTAATTTGTGTGAATTATTTGGGATTTTTTTGTGAATTTTGGAAAATGTTGTTAAGGGTTCTGAAAATAGACAACTCTTTCAGTGGTAACTACAATGATGAAGCAAAAGAAAACTGAAGTTATGTTCAGGAAGATGATTTAAAGACCAGGTTCCCAAGAACTTCTGTTTTGATACACGTTATACCTTAACAGTTAGAAGGGAAGACAAGTCTGCGTAGCTGGTCAGCTAAAAAAAAATCTGTTTATTAAATATTTGAGTACCTCTTGTTAGGGATACAAAGTAAGGTTAAGTTGTTGCTAGGTAGGCACAAATGTCAAGAGATAGAGTTAGGAGTGCGCACTTGCTAGGGACTCAGTATTTGTGTTGGACTTTGCCACGTCTTAATCATGGATTGAATGTTGTGGGAAGAATCCAGTTTACAGATCAGTGAATTCAGTATAGACAAGATTACCAGAGCTAAAATGAGTGCCTAGATAGTGCGAGTAAGGAAGATTACTGAGCAGCAGGGAATTGCAGTTAGGTAGATGGAAAGGTTGTGGTTAAGATGAACATTCTCAAGAGATGAGATCTTAAAACTGCAAAGGGATCTGCATGTATGTTCGAATTAAGAGTGGTTAAGTTAAAATCTCATGAGTCAAGAGACCGGCTTCAATGAAACAAGAGGATTCCAGAAATCCAAAGACAACAGACCAATACATTTGTAAAATTAATTCCTGGAATGCAGCCATTGCTGGCTTGACCAGCATTTACTCGGTAAAAACAATGACTGCAGATGCTGGAAACCAGATTCTGGGTTAGAGGTGCTGGAAAAGCACAGCAGTTCAGGCAGCATCCGAGGAGCAGTAGATTTCTTTCCCTAAAGGGCATTAGTGAACCAAGTGGGGTGCTACAATCGACATTCATTGCATGGTTGCCTTTAGACTGGTTTTTAATTCTTGATTTTATTGAACACAAATTTCACCATCTGTCATGGTGGATAGGGAGGAGCCAAATTGATGCTCCTCGAAAATTAGCCTCCGGTTCTGGATTTCCAGTCCAATACGTCTTTGTTGATTGGTAAAGTTATATATTATGCCATGCCCCAACAAGTGTGTTGTGAAGCATCAATCTGTCTGGTTCAGTAAACCTTGTGAGTATGTGTTCTAAAGTAGTGATTGTTCTTTTTGCCAATAAGATTATTCCACAACAAAAATTTTCTTCCTCTGGAGTTTAGCATAGAATCCAAATACTGACAGCATACAGATTTCAAATACATCCCTATATTAACTTTCAATTTGCCTTTCCTTGAACCCAGGTCAAACCATAAGACTGTAGACAGATTCTGTTTACTGTTACAGTTCAAACAAAAGCAGAAAATGCTGGAAATGATCATAATTTGGAAGAGAAAGATAGCTTAATATTTTGGCTTGGATTGTGCAATCTGTTGAATACAGTTGCATAACTGCTGGAACTATGTCCAGGTACAGTCTACAAGAGAGTCAGGGTTAATCAATGTGGACTGCATCAGATACAGATGTTTTCACTTCTGACAGCAGGTTTCCAAATCCTAGAGAATCTGAAACTGGAGGATTTTTCTTAATGAACAGCCTTTTGACCCAGATTCTGCAGTGTTCTGTCACTTTTTCTCTTGTTAGAACGAGATCACTTCATAAAACTGTGACTCTGCATTGATGGGCTTTCTGTCTTTATATCGGGTGTACAATTTTAAAAAGAAATGAATTTTGATTTATACATTAATTCAGGTGAATCTAGGTCCCATATTTCAATGCATACTTAGTGTTATGAAGATGTGCTCTATTAATTATTAATTTTGAGTTTCATTGTTTAAATTCACATTTTCGACTTTTGCAACAAAAGGATATAACACTCAAACAAAAGTACACTGAGTGATATTAAAATGGATGTCAATTAACATAATTCAATGAATAGCGTTAGAGACAACAAATTCCTGCAGAGGTGTAAACAGCTTCCTGCCTACTTTATCAAAGGGATAGATCCAAAGTATGGAGCAGGACATTGAAATCTAATTACCTGGAGTTGTGAACCTATGTTCAAAATTAAAAATCACACAACACCAGGTTATGGTCCAGCAGATTTAAATGGAAGCACTAGCTTTCAAAGCGCTGCTCCTTCACCACCTGATGAAGGAGCAGCACTCTGAAAGCTAGTGCTTCCAATTAAACCTGTTGGGCTATAACCTGGTGTTGTGTGAGTTTTAGCTTTGTACACCCCAGTCCAATACCGGCATCTCCAAATTATGTTCAAAATGCTTGTCAACATGACCTAATTCAATTTGAACTGCGTGTGTGTGTGTGTGTGTGTTTGTAAAACAATCAGCCTGGGAAAATGAATAGCTATTAATGGGTTCTATTAGTAGCTGACAATGGATTGCATGGTGTAGCTGCCCATATGATGAGAAGGCCTGGTGTGTGGGTGTTGGGGTAAGGACAGGGGAGAAGGTGTTCAGGCCCTAAAATTGTTGAACTGGATATTGAGTCCTGAAGGCTGCAGAGCTCCCAAGCACCTCATTTTCTGCAATGTCTGTTTTTGTTTCTGATTTCTAGCATCCACAGATTTTTTTTGAGTATATTTAGAGTTGGCAGGCACAAGTACCAAGAGGAGTCAGGAGAAGCTTCTCTTTCTGAGAAAGAGTCACTGGACCTGAAACGTTAACTTTAAACTCTCTCCACAGATGCTGTCAGATCTGCTGAGACTTTTTCCTAGCCATTTCTGTTTTAGCTTTTTGTTTCTTCTCTCTTTCTCTCTCATTTCTCTCACCGTGGCAGCAGAATATTGAGCCGTATCTGCTGAATTGTGAGCTGTGTCTACATTCCTGCAAGCAGACAAAGAAATCTGCAGTGAAAAGCCAACAAGTCCTGCAGCAGCATCTCCAGAAGAATAAAGGATTTTCAAGCCCCACCTTGAATGGTCAAATTCGCTGTGAACCAAAAGCCAATAAAATTTGAACAGGGTTGGCAGCTGTGAACTATGGATTCACCCTTTTATTTTTCATCATTTTGTATTTAGCCAAATCTGTCAATCATACCTTTAAATCCTTATTCATGTGTATGAGTTTCAAGGCATGTGTTATGTTTTGAGAAGGAAATCAAACATTTTTTTTTAATCCAGCAAAGGATTTCGCTCACCTCTCACTCTGTTTAAACCCTAATCTTTTATCACCAGTCCATACACTGAATTGGCAAGTCCATCTTTCAAATTTTAAACAGACCTGTTGCAATCAAATGACGGGGATACAAACAAGAAGTCTCTTCCTTCATTCCTCACCTGCTTGAAAAATTAGAAATCATCCCTTTCCTTTAACATCTGGGAAAACCTTCCTCAATCCAAGATTAGAATGAGTGAAATGAGCCTAGAGAAATTAAAGGTGCTCAAGTGCTTTCTGAATTTGTGTTGCTATGTCTAGGCTTTGCTCAGCTGGACCTGGCCTCGCTATAAACCAGCATTACTTCAGCATGTTAATTATTAAGTAGAAATAAAAGGGTGAACTCTATGTCAGGGTCAGTGTCCAATCATCAGGCCTGAAAGTGGATATTGGCCTGGTATGGCAATTATATCATTCAAGATCAGAGACGGTTACAGAGAGTGGTGAACTAGGCCCGGACAATCACAAAGGCCAACCTCCCATCTATAGAATCCATCTACCAGGCCTGCTGTCAAGGAAGGGCCACCAGTATTCTTAAAGATCCATCCCACCATGGCAATGTTTTTCTACAACCTCTACTATTGAGGAGAAGGTACAGAAGAAGTTTTCTTGAAGAAGAGCTTATGCCCGAAACGTCGATTCTCCTGTTCCTTTGATGCTGCCTGACCTGCTGCGCTTTTCCAACAACACATTTTTAAGGTCTGATCTCCAGCATCTGGTGTCCTCACTTTCTCCTCCGAGAAGGTACAGAAGCCTGAACACACGCACCAGCCGGTTTTGCAACAGTTTCTACCCTACTGTTGTTAGAATACTGAATGGACTCACAAACTCTTAACAATCACCTGTACCTGTGTTTTGGTTTTTTGCAGCTGTTTACCTATTATTTACAATCTATGCTACTTAACTATGTGATCTGCCTAAATTGTTTGCAAGACAAAGGTTTTTCACTGTGCCTTGGTAACGTGACAATAAATTCAATTCAATTCAATTCAATTCAATTCAATTCATTAGGACACTTGCCTGCATTATGTCTGCAGTAAACTGGCTGCAGTTCCTCTTTGAGATGAAGGTCCTGTGCCCAAGAACTCCTGAAGGCTGACACTGAAGCAACCTGACCAACAGCACTGTGACAGATAGACACTGTTAAGGTTAGTTAGAGACCGAGGAGAAACTGCCAAATGGATGCACCCTCAGACAGGTAACTTCAAGTTTAAAAAAAAATTGTTGGTCAAGGATGGTAAGCCTTCTTCCCTGAGTTCCCCTTCTCGGGCTGTGGAGGCTCTCACTGCAATGGTGTCCCAGACAACCAGACAGAGGCCGGTTCTGAAAAGGAGTCATTGGACTCCAATTCTTCACTCTAATTGGAGTTTCACATCCTTGCACGGTATGGGCAATGGCAAGGGATGTGGAAGAACATAGGGGAGGCAGCAGCATCATGATAATGTCACTGGACTTGTAATCCAGAACCCTGGGCTCATGGCTTGTGTTTGAATCTCACTATGGCAGATGATGAAATTTGAATTCAATAAAAAGTTAGTCCCCATGGCAACCATGGTTGATTGTCAGGAAAACCTATCTGACTCACTAAGGTCTTTCAGAGAAGGAACTCTGCCATCCTTACCTGGCCTGACCTACATGGTTCTCCAGACCCACAGAAATGTGGTTGATACTTAAGTGAATTCTGGGCTATGATTGCTGGCCTAGCCAGTGATACAAATGAATAAACAAAAACAGGAAACAAAGTCAGAATCATAATGTCAAGAAAAACACTTGCAATTTTCCTCAATGTTTAGGTGAAAAGTTCAGAACATTGCTAATGAGTGGTAACTGTTTTATTTTCATGTATTTACATGTTATTAGTTGCCCAATTTACCTCATTTGCACACAGCTTCCCAAAATTAAAAACCTATAAAACCTGACTGTGCCAGTTCCTGCAGGGAAAGTCAGCTCACCAAGCTGCTTCTTTGAAACATCATTCAACTCTGTCATTGTCACAACATGCCTACATGGTGCACGGACACCGTCCTCCTCCGCCCTTTATCCAGACAAGTCAGCATAGGCAACCAGCCAGCCTCACCACATCGTCATGCCTACTCTCTGGAAGACTCACACACCATATCAGCCTTTGAAGACTTCACTTTGAAGCTTCGGGAGATTTATGACTTGCATGCACATGCCTGATGGCTTTGTGTGAAGAGGCACACACATACATGTAAAACATACACAAACACACAAACAGACAGAAAAACACACAGACACACGACATTGTACACTTTTCGCCGTACTCGTCTAATTGAGTACGCATGACAATAAAATCTAAATCTAATCTAATTCTAAACACACACATATGCAACCAGAGAGATATACAAACGCATGCATACAAAACACAAACACACACAGACATAAAAACGCATGCACAAGCAACAGTATATACTTTTCACTATACTCCTGTGTGTGTGTGTGTGTGTGTGTATGGATGTATATATATATAAAAAATACACAAGCGCACACACTCACACATACACACTATCTACCACTCACTCACTTCTTGCTTACCTGGCAGCTGCCAGCCTCTGTATGTTGCAGAGCATTTTAGTGTTGTGGGAGAGGCAGCTTGGAAATATGGGCACTACTAAACAGTTGAAGGGTAGATATGTTACTGTGCAGCACTATGCTACATTGATGTCAGTCTCTGTTCTCCTTGCGTAGGAACAGTATTTTTATGTCTGGACCAGTTAAGTTTCTGGCTAATGATAATCTCCGATATGTTATTGTGGAGGATTCACTGATAAATCCTCCACAATAACATAATGGAAACTCAGTTGTTAGCACTGCTGCCTCATAGCACCAGGGTCCCAGGTTCGATCCTAGCCTCAGGCGACTGTCTATGTGGAGTTTGTACGTTCTCCTTGTGTCTGTGTGGGTTTCCTCCCACAGTCCAAAGATGTGCAGTCGGGTGAATTGGCCATGCTAAATTGCCCATAGTGTTAGGTGCATTAGTCAGAAGGAAATAGGTCTGGGTGGGTTACTCTTCGGAGGGTACTGATTGGGCCTGTTTCCACACTGTAGGGAATCTAATCTAATCATGATCATACTGCTGGATGTCAGAGGGAGAAGATTAGGTTCTTTCTTACTGGGGATGGTCATTGACTGAGCATATGCCAATAGCTACATGACAAACAGATTGCTTGTGCTTCAAAATGGCCACACCTGAAAGTCAAAGGGCATCAGTTCTTACTGGGGTCAAGGAGGACTATTCAGCAAGTGCCATCACAGACATTTAAGCAACTGTCCAATTACATGGTCATGCTCAGTCTGTTGTTTGTTCACACCGGAGTGCAGTGATCCATCTCCTTGCAGTCAGGATGGTATGGGCCAAATTTGCCTGCAATGAGTCAAAGTGAAAAATTGAGTATGATGGAAATGGATGGAAGAACAACTAATGGTAATGGAGGAGCTACAGAAGGGATGAGGTATCCCCAGTGAATGAGAAGACAGTTTGGAGAACAGGAAAGTTTAGCAGTTTGGGAATATGATGTAGGTAGTGAGCCATTGAGTGGGAAATACAGAGAGTTCATAGTCTGTGAGCCTTGGTGAGAAGCATGTGCAGTCAGGATCAGAATTAGTGCTGTCATTGTGTGTGAAGTAGAAGAGGGAAGATTGTGGTAATTAACCCTGCAGAGTGTTGAAGGTCATTAACCTTCATCCTGCATTGCTGTTCATTTGTTTCACTGGTGTTTTACATTGCTGACCCAGGCTGTTACCTCAGGTCAGGCTGCCTCAGTCTGGTGTCATGGCCTTCTTTGCTGGTCAGCGGGACAAAGCTTTCATTCCTGATGAAGGGCTTATGTTCGAAACGTCGAATTCTCTATTCCTGAGATGCTGCCTGGCCTACTGTGCTTTGACCAGCAACACATTTGCAGCTTAGGTCTCTAGTCCACCTTCATGTCCACCAATACTTTCAGGTCCTGGTTGATGAGCTGAGAGGCTAATTTGCCCTCTTGCAACATGTTCTCAGTAATAACAGTGAACAGCACATTGTCAGAGGCAGTTCCAGGTGCTGAGGAGATAGGGGCTTCAAAATGGCACCAGCAGCACTGACATCGCAAATTCCTGGCATTAGTGTGCTTCTCTTACAACACAATTCCATCAGGCAGGCACCATACAGATCAGTTGTATCATAAATGTAATGAACCGCAGAAAACTGAGTGCTGGAAGTTAGAATGAACCATGACTGACAGAATGTGAATGTCCCTCAAAAAAAACACTTTACATAAAAATGTGAAAAATCAGTCCTCTGCTTCTCTCTCCACAGAGGCTGCTGAGATTGTCCAGCACTTTCCATTTATATTAGAGGGTATAAAAACTACATTGATAAATGACAAGTAGCATTCATACCACACAAGTGTCAGTTCATAACCACCTCCAGTAAGAAAGAATCTAGATTAGATTCCCTACAGCATGAAAGCAGGCCCTTTTGCCCAACAAGTCTACACTGACCCTCTGAAGAGTAACCCAACCAGACCCATTCCCCTATCTTATATTTACCCCTGACTAATGCACCTAACACTATAGGCAATTTAGCATGGACAATTCACCTGGAATGCACATCGTTGAATTGTGGGAGGAAGCCCACACAGACATGGGGAGAAAGTGCCAATTCCACACAGTCACCCAAAGTAGGAATTGAACCCAGGTCCCTGGCATGATGAGCCACCATGCCACCCACCTTCCTTCTCCCCTTCTCCCCCTGTCATTCAGCAGTATCATCATCACTGAATCCTCCACAATAACATACTGGGGGTTATCACTGACCAGAAACTTAACTGACCGACACATATATACTGTTCTGATGTAACCAGAACAGAGACTGGAAAATTTGCAGCAAGTAACTCATCTCCTGCTTGCCCGGTGCCCATCTGCCACAAGTCAGGAGTGTGATGCAATGCTCAATTGTTTGGATTGTTACATCTCCACCAGTACTCAAGAAAATCAACACCATCCAGGGTGAAATATCCCACTTTATTGGCATCCCATTGACCTGCTTCAACTTTCACTTCCTCCACCATCAGCGCACAGAGGCAGCAATGCGTACCATCTATAAGATTCACTGCAACAATTCACCAAGGAAAATTTTATAGAACCTTCCAAAACCTCTACCATCTGGAAGGACAAGGGCTGACAAATCATGGACACAGCACAACCTGCAGGTTTCCCTTAAATTTAAATATCATCCTCACATGAGACTATATCATTATTCATAGATTCATAGAGATGTACAGCATGGAAACAGACACTTCAGTCCAACCCGTCCATGCCAATTAGATATCACAACCCAACCTCATCCTACCTGCCAACACCCGACCCATATCTCTCCAAACCCTTTCTATTCACATACCCATCCAAATGCCTTTTAAATGTTGCAATTGTACCGGCCTCCACCACTTCCTCTGGCAGCTCATTCCATACCCGTACCACCCTCTGCATGGAAAAGTTGCCCTTTAGATCCCTTTTATATCTTTTCCCGCTCACCCGAAACCTATGCCCTCTAGTTCTGGACTCCCCAACTCCAGGGAAAAGACTTTTGTCTATTTATCCTATCCATGCCCCTCATAATTTTGTAAACCTCGATAAGGTCACCACATTCACTGTTATTGGAGCAAAATCGTAGAACTCCCTTCCTAAAAGCCCATTGGGAGTAACTGCACCAAATAGGCAGCAGCAGTTCTACCCGGTGACTCACCATCAATTTCTGAAGGGTAGTTAAGGAGGGACATCAAATGCAGATGTCAATTATGATTATATTCTATGAAATCATCTTTATAAGTATTAATGATACAAAATACAATTGCAAAATGTCTCTAATAGGACCACATTCCTCCACCCATTCAAATTGCTCAAACTAGAATCAGATTATGATGCAACACAAAGGGAGCCCATCAAGACTGATGTGCCATTTACAACTTTAAGAGGCCAATTTATTTGGTATCATTCCTTATTCTTTCCTTGTAGCCTGGCAAGTTTTGTTTCTCAGCGATATACCTGCTTTGATTCGCAGAAGTTTGCACCTGGACGGGGCTGCCACCTGAACTCTTTCATTGGAGATTCACCTTTCCAATAAATCCTTTTAATGGAGCCTATTGGAAAGAGACTGTTCTGAATCAGAGTTTCAATGAATCTTCTGTTTTGCTTGTAAGGTTTCTCATTTTCAGTAATCCTGATGAACTTGCTTCGCCACTGATGGTATTAAGTTACTTACATGAAGAACTATTTTGTTCAGAAATTGGTTAGTTTATACAATAATATTGAAATTCTAAACAGACCGAGTATTGTTCCTTTAATTGCTGTAGATGTAAGATATCTCTACGTGGTGTCAGTTCTCATCACACTGTGTTGTGGCAAACATGGCAACATTTCATCTACATGTTCTATCGCGCATCTAAAGCTCTGGACAAACCACAGAGATTGCTCACAGCAAGAATACTGCATGATTTATAATCACATCACAAACCATGTAGGTCAACTAAATGCTCTGATGTCATTATAAAATAGTCGGGATTGGATTATCGCCAGTTTGATGAAAGACCTTTACAGGAGAATGATTGTTTGATGTCGAGTGCAATTATAGCTTAATGTAAAAACATTCCTACATTTATTGTTTGTGCATTTTCCTTTAACCTTTTGAAGACTGCATAGTGCACAGCACTGTATCATAGTTATTATTTTATTGCTATTAACATTGACAAAGCAGGAAAAAAAAATTACAATTCATATTCTGATACATTTTCAAGACTGAATATTTGAAATTTTGCCTCTTACGTTTCTGAGCTTTGGAGTATACTCTGAGTTGCTCTGACTAACAGACATGGGGAGATAGTTTTGGTCATGATTGCTTTGGTGAACTCTTAATTTATTGGCAATACCTGTTCATATATTACGAAAGTTGGTGAGAGTTTCAGTCCGTGTAGATATCTATATCACCCAAGCAAGTCTGATTGGTGAATCTGGAGAGGCAGGAATTTAATAAGAACTCAGAATTTCACCCAAGTCTCGTTGCAAACAAGAAAAGTTTGAACCAATTATTTCAATTTTGACAATGGATTTGACAAAGACTTTGAAGGGCATCTCCATGGTGACACTCCACTGAGTAATACTTCTCAAACAACATGTCGACACAGAGCATTGGTGAAAAGGAAAATTACTGAGTGAACTTATTTCAGAGTTGGTAGCAGTGAGTCTCTACAAGATAGTACTGATTGACACACCTAGTGTAAAACAAAAGATTTGTTCTCAACAGAAACAGCACAGGAAGTGAAGGGTTTTTTTTGAGTCAAACACCTACCAAGTTCTGTCAGTTTGAGATATTCAATAGAGAAAACTAAACTCTAGAGTTTTTTTTGTTTTGAACGCTGATGTGCCATTCTTATAACAAGCACACAATGGGGAAAAGAAGTTATAAAATAATGAACAGTTTCATGATGTTTCAGACAGCATTGTCAAATTCCCACAAACAAAAGTGAGCTACTTCTTTAAGTACCTAATTCAGGAAATGTTTTTGTTGAAATTATTCTTCTCATTATGACTAAAGGAATGAAACAATTCTCTTTGGATTTGGACAGATGCCATTAAGACCTTGAACGGTGCTGCTCCTCAGTAAGCAGTTGGCGTCATTACTGCCATCAATCCTGAAAAGAAAATGCATTGCACTCTGTTACTCAGTTGCCCTCTGGCCTGAAACTATTGGTCCACACTTTTCAAAGCAGCTGCTCACAGTTAACCAGAAGCATTACATTCATCACAAGGTTGGGACTAGGTGCCTTGGAGCTTCTTGGCTTTCCTGTTGGAAAGGAAAGACATAGAACACTTGCGTTATATTTACTGGCAGATAGAGCTGTCCTCAAACAAAATAGCAGAGATTAATGTCAATGGTGATATCTGGGCCACAAAAGTCAATCTGAATCTGGTGCTGCTTAGGTAAATGGCATAATTATCTGGTCAAACAGAAATTCAATTCAATAGACTCCATTAGCTTTTTTTGTCGGTTCCTGTGAAATGATTTCCTCATGGTCCAGAGTCACAAGGATCTGTCACAGGTGCAAAGGTCAGTTAAATTGTTAATGGCCATGAGTCTCTTGAGTCCTGAAGCCTATGAGCTAGGTCTGGAAGACATGAGAAATTTATCACTTGCCTTTCAACAAGGAGGATGAAAGGTAATACAGCAGGCATCCAGACTGCCCTTCTTCACAGGAGATCACATTCCTGTTAAGTCTAACATCAAATCTCTGGAGGTGCATCTGTAGTCATAAGCAAAACAAGGATTGGCAGGGTATTCTTTTTCCGCTGGTATCATTAGACTGAAGAGAATCAACCAGATTTAAAACAGCATTAGGTTGCTGTAAATAAGCCCACTTGTCTCATCACCAGATACGCACCTCAGCACCTACTCCCGCAAGATGACCTGTTTGCGTCCTTCATCTTCACAAGATATTTTATTCTTCAATGGGTTATGACATTGCCAATTCTTACTTTCCATCTCTAGTAACTATGAGTGGATGGTAGGTGATTAAATTGAACCGAGGTTAGTTAATGATCACTTGCTTTCAAAGCCACGTCTTTTTCCTCAGTCACTGCCTCTGTCTCTGACTTATCCCATGTGGATTCCAACTAAATTTCCATCCTTTGTGTTTTAAATCCACATGGGATTAAAACTGTCTTAAACATATATTTCTCTGCTCAGATATCAGCACTCGCCGTACCCTAGGATCTACACTCATTGCTACGAACCATTGTACGCACACTGTCAATCTCTGTCTCCATCAGCATCACCTCACACTATCTCATAACTATCCTGGTCTCCAGTTCCATTTCATTCTTTGTCTCATTCCACATCTTACTAATAAATATTTACTCTTCCTCTTGGAATGTAAACTCCAACAACTCAGAGATCCTCACACCTGTCTGCATCCTTCCTCCCCTCTCCCTCCTGACAGCATCAGGAACATGCATCATAGACCTTGACAATGCCCCTGGCCTGGGTTCTAAACTCGTGCCTGACCTGAGATTAGCAGAATCTTCCCTGGTCCAATCACAATGGCCCGTCCTCTCACTCCTGATCCGAACACAACTGCACCTTCTACAGTCCTATATTCTGCTTCTTGGTCCCTCATAGTCCTGTGTCCTGTCTCTCATCCCATTCCTTCTTCTCACCCCACCTCTTGTCATGTGTTCATCCTCCCCTGTGACCTTTTGCTCTCTGATGCTAATTATCTGTGCTCAACAAAGGACTCACTTTTTTCTTTCTATACCTCTTCCCCACCACCTCAATAAATTGCATGACATCAAATCCTCTTCTGTCACCCAAGCCTCTGTGCCCACTTGTTTGGGCATAAATCATAGAGTCATACAGCATGGAAATAGACCCTTTGGTCCAACTTGTCCATGCTGACCATGTTTCTAAACTAAACCAGTCCCAGTTGCCTGCGTTTGCCCATTCTATCTCTGCTGCACAGATCTTTTCATGGATCTCCAATACTCTTCCTCCACCTGGACCCTTCCTTTTGGCCTCTCATCTGCTTATCTCATCACTTCATCCAAGAACTGGTCAATTGGTCAATTTAATTCCTCTGCTCTTTACATTCACTTTAACCTGCTTTCCTCTAAACCTGTTGCATTCTCTTTTCCCAGGTCTAACCCAGACTTTGGGCTGAATCTTGCTAAGTTTTTTTTGGTTAAGTGTGTGTTGCTTTGAGTTTTTTCAGAGAGATTTCTGCCACAAGATTTCTCTTACCAACCACCCCTCTATTTTCTACCTACTCTGACCTATGGCACCCCTTACATCTGATTCCAGCACCGTCTTGCCACATGCTGTTGCCAGAGCAGTTCAGCAGTCAACAATTATCTACCAACAATCCTTGTGGCTGCGTATTCTTTAAATGGCCACTGTTTGCTGGAATGAACACTGGCATTCGGAGGCTGTACTGCTCAGTCAAGGGTATTTCCAGGAGACGTCAGAGAATGGGAAGACAGCACAACAATCCCCTGAAAGATGCTGGAAACCCTGGTTGATGATGTAGTATAAAGGAGACTCTCATTCTCTTCCTGGAGGATGGCAGAGGAGGCTGCACAACCAGACCTTAACATCCTGCTCTGAGGTCACCACCCAGGCCAGCGATGTCTCCACAGTGCAGAAAAATGGCCAGTAATACCATGAAAAAGGTCAATTACCTTCCAGGGTGACTGCACCTCAGTGACTGGTGAAACAAATGTGGACTAGTTTTCGGAACAACTCCACTCTGTCCATTAAGGATGTTCCTGACCTTCCGGTTGCTGGATATTTCAGCATGGAGAAAGTGAGGACTATAGATGCCGGAGAGCAGAGTCGAGAGTGTGGTGCTGGAAAGGCATAGCCAATCAGGCAGCATCTGAGGAGTGGCAGAATCGACATTTCAAGCATAAGCCCTTCATCAGTAATGAGTTACGCCCAAAATATCAATTCTCCTACTCCATGGATGCTGCCTGACTGGATATTTCAGTATGCTATCCTACTCTTTTGCTAATGTTTCTGTCCTAGGTCAGCTGTGTTCCAGTAAAACGCAATACAATCTGGAGGAACAGCTCCCCATTTTCCACTTAGCACTCTACAGCCATCATACTGAGAACAATTGCAGACCATGAATTCTGTCCTCCATGCTGATTGTCACCTCTTCCCCCCGCCCCCCACCCCCAACCCTCCCGCATTCAGTTTGCATGGATTTGCTCTTAGCAAAAACCAGTCCATGTTGTGCCAATAACACCCAACATCAACAGCTACATGACATCAATGTCACGTCTCTACAATTATCAGCACTCCTCTTGCCATTTTCTCACTGACACCTTCACTGTCTGTTCCACTTCCTCCTTCTTCCCCCTAGAAAAGACCAATACTTTTTCAGCCCTCCTCAGTTTCTCAGGAGAATCATATTTGACTCAAAATGTTAACTTTGTTTCATACTCCTCAGATGCTGCCAGACCTGCTGAGTTTCTCCAGGGCTTTCTATTTGCATTAGTTAGTAGTCAACCAGGTTAATACAGGGCTCCGATCACAAAGATTTAATCATTGGTTGTAAGCTGACATAATATTCCCCAGATGGCCAATGGCTGCTCCAAGATCCAAGGCACTGTTCCTAAATACCAACTGGACAATGGATAATAAGTGAGAACCATTTTTCCCACACTGGCATGATTCACACAAGCAGACCAGCCCCCCCCCCCCCCCCCCCCCCCCCCACTGTGTTGGATGAGTCAACATCAATATGAGCAATAAAACTGTCACCTGATGAGCAATATTTATGTCACGGTAGAGTTTGTTCCAAAATATTGAGTATAAACCCAATATTTTCTTGCTCCTCAGATGCTGCCAGACCTGTAGCATTCTCTGTGCTTGTTTCAGTATAGATATTCATTTTCCCAAATCTTGGAATCCCTACAGTGCAAAACAAGGCCATTCAGTCCATTGAGTCTGCATGACCCTCCAAACAGCATTCCATCCTATCCCTGTAACCCCGCATGGATTTGCTTTTACCAGGGCTAAGCCACCTGACCTGCACATCCCTGGACACAACGAAGCTTTTTTGTTTGTTTTAAGCATGGCGAATCCACTTAATCTGCACGTCTTTGGACTGTGGGAGCACCTGAAGTAAACCGATGCAGACCCAGGGAGGACTAGAGAAATCGGACCCATGGCACTGTGAAGCAGTTGTGCTAGCTTAATGTCATGGTGTTATTTTCACATGTCAAAATATTTCAAATGAATGGTTTTTTTTGCAATCTTTGTAACATAGAAGTATCTACATTTCCCTTACTGGCATGAATTAGTAACATTTATGATATTAAGTAAAAGGAATTAACATGGACTTCTTTAAAACTAGTAATGAAAGACTAGTGAACTCTTTGTAGCTTCCAAAGTACCTATTAATTCTGAGTCTTTTTGCAGCATTAAGTGAAAGCAAGTGGGGTAAGGCTGGCAAGCTACCCTGCTTGTGTAGTCCATGAAAAGGACGCTTGGGAGCCACAGGGCTAGATTGGGTAAAGTTGGCAGCTTTCTTCCCTGAAAGGATATCAGTTAAGGTATTACATTTGTTTTAACAGTTTGACAACTTCACAGTCACTTTTACTGATGCCAGCTCTTTATTTTCAGATCTTGTAAACTGAACTCAAATGCATAAATGGTCACAATGGGCTGTGAACTCTTGAACTTAATAGTTGAACTGAGCATCCTAACCACCGCAGAACCAGAAATATTCAAATTTCTGCACAGTTTGTTGCAGTGGGCCTGCCCAAACCCGTTTCACACAGTGCAGTCTGCTCAAACTTACATCATCTTGTTCAACATGATTTTTAATTACCTGCACCCTGTGTCATAGCACAAAAGTGGAAGTTTATTGTTCACTTCAAAGGTCTGAATAACTATTCGGGATTCATATTATAAGTCTGTACTTCTGGCAGGAAACAACACCTGCTGGGAACGTAGATTGGAAATTCAGGTTAATGATTGAAAAATCATGGCAATACATGTCTAATTTCTGCTATGAACTCCCAGCAGGTGAGGCTTCCTGCTGGGAACACTGACTCATAAAATTAACCCTGTGGAATTAATACACAGCTGCACTGGCATTGTTTCTCAACCTGTGAAATGTACAAAAGCTGACCAACAGCTTCAAAAAAATGGCGAGTAAAAACCGAAAGAAACGGCAGATGCTGTAAATCAGAAACAAAAAAACAGAAATTGCTGGAAAAACTCAGCAGGTCTGGCAGTATCTGTGAAGAGAAATCTGAGTTAACATTTCTAAGGAAGGGTCATTTGACACGAAACATTAAATCTGATTTCTCTCTGCCGATGCTCCCAGACGTGCTGAGCTTTTCCAGTGACTTCTGGTTTTGTGGAAAAAGTGAGGTCTGCAGATGCTGGAGATCAGAGCTGAAAATGTGTTGCTGGAAAAGCGCAGCTGGTCAGGCAGCATCCAAGGAACAGGAGATTCGACGGTTCGGGCATAAGCCCTTCTTCAGGAATCTTCAGGATCCAACTGGCAACCTGTCCTGTACCCACCTGACATCTTACCTTCCCAGAACCCTAACCTCACACTTACATTAGGTATATACCCATTGACAGTAACTGACTGCTGTAAAAAAAGTGGACGTGGTTTGTCCTCCCCTGATTGTTCTGCCCTATGTGGAACCTGTCAGAATGGAAGTATAGCTCGGCATTTCTGAATGATTCCTGATCGGAATGGCCTGTAGGAAATACAGATTCTTTTATTTCATCAGTAAAAAGAAATGAAAATGCAAGCTGTGTAAGATTGCCACTTCTTGAAAAATCCAAACCATAGACTTTTACCAAACTTTATAGTTTTGTGGTTGAGCAACCACAAAACTATAAAGTTTGGTAAAAGTCTATGGTTTGGATTTTTCAAGAAGTGGCAATCTTACACAGCTTGCATTTTCATTTCTTTTTACTGATGTTTTAGTATGAATTCAGCAAAGTCTGTTCCTGACCCATTGTCATGTTGTCTCAAGACATCAGAGACCATTAGAGCCAATGAAGTAATGTTCTTTTGAGTCTTATACTGTAATGCAAGAAACCTGGATGGCAGCCTATTTATGCTTAGCAATGTCCTGCAAGCATGCTTAAGATAATGGTTAAAGAGTCTGTTTCTTTGCATGTGAGCAAGGCAGAAGTGGGTACTGCAGATGCTGGAGTTTAGAGTCAAGATTAGAGTGGTGCTGGAAAAGCACAGCAGGTCAGGCAGCATTCGAGGAGCAGGAAAATCGACGTTTCAGGCAAAAGCCCTTCATCAGAAAAAGGGCTAATGAAGGGCTTTTGCCCGAAATGTCGATTTTCCTGCTCCTCGAATGATACCTGACCTGCTCTGCTATTCCAGCACCACTCTAATCTTGCATGTGATGTGAGTTGAAGGGTAAATAGCAGGCAGGACACCAGGGAGAATAATGGGTTGGAACCAGTTACTGAATCTGAGAGTGAAAATAGGATCTAATTTAATGTCTCATCCTAAAGATGGATTGAAAATTGAGTAAAATAACCTGACAGCTTGAATGCAGTTTGTACAAGACTAACTAGTAGTGCAGAAGATGACTGTGAAAAAGAAGGTAAAAGACTGTAGATAATAATTCACTACAGGCATCTCCAGAGATGAAGCTAAAGTATTCCGGAGTAGGTCAATATTCTTAAAGTGCAGCAAGAGAGATTTGCATTTAAATCATGCTTATAATATTGTAAAATATTCCAAGGCCCTTCATGGGATCATAAACAGAAAAACAAATCAACACTGAGCCAAAGACGGAGATAATATGCCAGCACGGTCAAAGGAGAGAGGATTTTCAATTTTATTTATAGTGGCACCAAGGGGTAATCTTAAAATGTGGGAGACAACAACTGATATGACGATGAAGTTAACCTTGGTAAGTCGATGCTGTAATCTTGGACATTGAACATAACTTTGTTGTAATGATACCAGTGTAACGCAGATATGGCTGAGATGTTGCTGTGTAGTACTTGTAAATACAATGCTATAGATTCTGTTCATTGACATTAAGAATCAGCTTACCTTTAGTGGCTACTTCTGCTCCCATTCCTTATATAAAGAGCAACATTAGACCTTATACAAATATTAGTTTTTAATGATAGACAGATTTGAACTATAAGGGAGTCAAGGGAACAGGCAAGAAAGTGGAGTTGAGGCCAGGATAAGATCAACCGTCATCTTAATGAACGGTGTACCAGGCTTGGGGTTGAATCTCCTAATCCTATTTTTTATGCTTTGTTCTAATCATATTATTCCAGATGCAGTAAAATAAGCTTCTGCGCATAATGAATTCGCATGTCTGACTCGGTCTTTGAAAAATTAGGCAGGTAAAAATGATGTCACTCTTTGACATGTCTTTGAAACTTACTGTACTCAACATTCTTCATGCTGGTTTTAAGACGATAGATGGAAATGAGTTAATTTGCCTGGGTGGAACACAAGAAGGATTATCAGTTATAGAAAATTGCACACCCATATCTGGGTTCCACCCAGTTTTCTCTTCATCTAATTCAGTGGAAGAAATATTATCTGGACCCTGTTGTACAACTGCACCACCCAATTCTCATCCTTTCATTTTACCCAGCTGGTGGTTCATGCCAATGTGCTGCACATGGAATTCTACCTCTCAAAAAATGAAACCAATGATGTAAAAAGTAAATCACAAGCTGATTTTCTGATATTCATGTATTGATTCAAGAGGAAGAAGGTTCCCATACCAGGATTTGTTTTGAGATAACACACTAGCTTTTCAGACTCCCTCTGAAATAAAGTGAGAGCTAAAGTCCTTCTGTTAGCCAGTGTGCCAGCTCCACAGTTCTGTCCCATCTCTGGTTCATTATTGCAGAGATAAGATTGAGGAGGAGGTGGGGAGCAAACTATAAGCTGTGGATGGTCAGCACAGCTTAGTAAATGAGCTGTAAAATGTGTTGCTGGAAAAGCGCAGTAGGTCAGGCAGCATCCACGGAGCAGGAGAATCGACAGTTCTGGCATAAGCCCTTCTTCCTGAAGAAGGGCTTATGCCCGAAACGTCAATTCTCCTGCTCCTTGGATGCTGCCTGACCTACTGTGCTTTTCCAGCAACACATTTTTCAGCTCTGGTCTCCAGCATCTGCAGTCCTCACTTTCTCACAGCTCAGTAAGCGTCAGATTTAGAACTAAAGGCCTCTTTGAGGCTCACACAGAAAGTGCCTTCATGCACAACTGAGCATTTTTTCCCAATCACTTAAACTGTATAGCTTTCATGGTGCAGTCCTAATGTCCCTACCTCAGAGCCAGGAGACCTACCTGCTCCAGAGGTTGTGAAGAAGGTAAATTTGCCAAAGTCTTACCAGATTATAAAGCTGCTGTCTCATTCAAGAGATGACTAGTGGTGACTTAACCTAAGGGTCACCATATCTCAGGCAAGGGGTGAGGTTTAGAAGGAGAGTCTTTCATGGTATGCTCAGCCAATCCAAGCTGTTGACATCATTCTCCATTCTAACTAACCAATATCTAAGAAGGAGCACTGGACTCAAATGTTTTCTCTTCACAGGTGCTGCCAGACCTGCTGAGTTTCTCAAGCAACTTCTGTGTTTGTATGTCACATGTTGATCAGAAAAGTTAAGAAACAGTGAGCACCACAAGAGTTGATGTCCTTATATCCCACAAACTCTATTTTAATTTAACACCTCCCTCTTTATACAGATGCATAGATTTTGATGGCAGCAGGTCAGGAAGATAAGTTGATTAAAACAGTAATGTCCTCAGAGGGGGTTATTGACAGGACTTACAGAGAGGTAGTCACTCCCCAGATAAAAGAAAAAGACAGATGGGTGACAGGGAACAGAATGGGAACCAGCAGGCAGTGCAGGGATCCCCTGTGGCCATTCCCCTCAACAATAAGTGTACCGTTTTGGATATTGTTGGGGGGGGGTGGGTGACTTACCAGGGGAAAGCAGTGGGGCACCTGCTGCTCAGAAGGGAAGGGAGAAGAGGAACAGAGCAGTAGTCATTGGGGACTCGATATTTAGGGAGACAGATAGGAGTTCTGTGGGGACGAGAGAGACTTACAGTTGGTGTGTTGCCTCCCGGGTGCCAGGGTCCATGATGTCTCCAATCGTGTTTTTGGGATCCTTTCGGGGGAAGGGAAAGCAGCCCCAAGTCATGGTCCACATTGGCACCAATGACATAGGTCGGAAGAGAGGTGGGGACTTGAGGCAGAAATTCAGCGAGTTAGGATGGAAGCTTAGAGCTAGGACAAACAGAGTTGTTTTCTCTGGTTTGCTGCCCGTGCCACGTGCTAGTGAGGTGAGGAATAGGGAGAGAAAGGAGTTGAACACATGGCTACAGGGATGGTGCAGGAGGGAGGGTTACGGGTTTTTGGATAATTGGAGCTCTTTCTGAGGTAGGTGGAACCTCTACAAGCAGGGTGGTCTTCATCTAAACCAGAGGGGTACCAATATCCTGGATGGGAAATTTGCTAAAGCTGTTAAGGTGGATTTAAACTAATACAGCAGGGGGATGGGAACCAAAATTGTGGGAAAGTACAGAAGAGGATGAGAGTAGGGAGTTCCCAAATCAAGTATCTGACACTGGCAAGCAAGAACCTGGTTTGAAGTGTGTGTACTTCAACACGAGGAGCATCCGAAATAAAGTGGGTGAACTGGCTGCATGAGTTGGTACCTGGGACTTCGATGTTGTGGCCATTACGGAGACATGGATAGAGCAGGGACAGCAATGGCTGTTGCAGTTCTGGGATTCAGATGTTTCAGTAAGAACAGAGAAGATGGTAAAAGAGGGGGAGGTGTGGCATTGTTGATCAGGGACAATATTACAGTTGTAGAAAGGATGTTTGGGGACTCGTTAACTGAGGTAGTATGGGCTGAGGTTAGAAACAGGAAAGGAGAAGTCACCATGCTGGGAATTTTCTATAGGCCTCCAAATAGTCCCAGAGATGTACAGGAAAGGATAGCAAAGATGATTCTCGATAGGAGTGAGAGAGGCAGGGTAGTTGTCATGGGGGACTTCAACTATCCAAATATTGACTGGGATCATTACAGTACGAGGACTATAGACGGGTCAGTTTTTGTCCAGTGTGTGCAGGAGGGCTTCCTGACAGTATGTAGTCAGGCCAACAAGGGGCGAAGCCACTTTAGATTTAGTACTGAGTAACGAGCCTGGCCATGTGTTAGATTTGAAAGTAGGTGAGCACTTTGGAGACGGCAATCATAATTCTGTCAGGTTTACTTTAGTGATGGAAAGGGATAGGTATACTCCACCGAGCAAGAGTTACAGCTGGGGGAAGGGAAATTACGATCCAATTAGGAAAGATTTAGGAAGCGTAGAATGGGGGAGGAAACTGCAGGGGATAAGCACATTAAAAATGTGGAGCTTATTCAAGGAAAATCTCCTGTGTGTCCTAGATAAGTATGTACCTGCCAGGCAGGGAGGAAGATATAGAACACGTGAGCCATGGTTTACTAAGGAAGTGGAATCCCTGGTCAAGAAGAAGAAGAAGGCTTATGTTAGGACAAAATGTGAAAACTCAGGGCACTTGAGGGTTACAAGGAAGTCAGGAAGGACCTAAAAGGAGAGCTCAGAAGAGCCAAGAGGGGACATGAGAAGTTGTTGGCAGATAGGATCAGGGTTAACCCTAAGGCTTTCCATAGGTATGTCAGGAATAAAAGAATGACGAGAATTAAATTAGGGCCAGTCAAGGATAATAGCGGGAAGTTGTGAGTGGAGTCTGAGGAGATAGGGGAAGCATTAAATAAATATTTTTCGACAGTGTTCACTATAGAAAATGAAAATGTTGGCGAGGAAGATACAGAGATACTTGCATCTCGACTAGAAGAGATTGAGGTTCACAAGGAAGAGGTATTAGAAATACTGCAGAGTGTGAAAATAGACAAGACCCCTGGGCCAGATGGGATCTATCCTAGGATCCTCTGGGAAGCAAGGGAAGAGTTTGCCGAGCCTTTGGCATTGATCTTCAAATCATCATTGTCTACAGGAATAGTGCCTGAGGACTGGAGGATAGCAAATGTGGTTCCCTTGTTCAAAATGAGTCGTAGAGACAACACTGGTAATTACAGACCAGTGAGTTTCACTTCAGTTGTTGGTAAAGTGTTGGAAAAGGTTATAAGAGAGAGGATTTATAACCATCTAGAAAAGAATAATCTGATCAGGGACAGTCAGCACAGTTTTGTGAAGGGCACGTCATGCCTAATGAATCTTATTGAGTTTTTTGACAAAGTGACCAAACAGGTAGATGAGAGTAAACCGGTTGATGTGGTGTATATGGATTTCAGCAAGGCATTTGATAAGTTTCCCCACAGTAGGCTATTATACAAAATGTGGAGGAATGGTATTGTGGGAGACATAGCAGTTTGGATCAGTAATTGGCTTGCTGAAAGAAAACAGAGGGTTGTAGTTAATGGAACATGTTCATCTTGGTGTCCAGTTACTAGTGGCAAGGGTCGGTGTTGGGTCCATTGCTGTTCATCATTTTTATAAATGACCTGGATGAGGGCTTAGAAGGGTGGGTTAGTAAATTTGTGGACAACACTAAGGTTGGTGGAGTTGTGGATAATGACGAAGAATGTAGTAGGTTGCAGAGAGACATAGATAGAATGCAGCGCTGGACTGAGAGATGACAAATGGAGTTTAATGTGGACAAGTGTGAGGTGATACACTTTGGATGGAGTAATCAGAATGCAAAGTACTGGGCCAATGGTAGGATTCTTGGGAGTGCAGATGAGCAGAGAGATCTCGGTGTCCATGTACACAGATCCCTGAAATTTGCCACCCAGATTGACAGGGTTGTTAAGAAGGCATACAGTGTTTTGGCCTTTATTAATAGAGGGAATGAATTCTGGAACCAGGAGGTTATGCTGCAGCTGTACAAAGCTCTGGTACGGCCACATTTGGAGTATTGTGGACAGTTCTGGTCACCGCATTATAAGAAGGATGTGGAAGCTTTGGAAAGGGTGTAGGGGAGTTTACTAGGATGTTGTCTGGTATGGAAAGAATGCCTTGTAAGGAAAGGCTGAGGGCCTTGAGGCTGTTCTTGTTAGAGAGAAGAAGTTTGAGAGGTGACTTAATAGAGACATACAAGATAATCAGAGGGTTAGATAGGGTGGACAGGGAGAGCCTTTTTCCAAGTATGGGGACGGCAAACACAAGGGGACACAACTTTAAAGTGAGGGGAGATAGGATAAGACAGATGTCAGAGGTAGTTTCTTTACTCAGAGAGTAGTAAGGGTATGGAATGCTTTGCCTGCATCGGTAGTAGATTCGCCAAGTTTAAGTGCATTTAAGTCGTCATTGGACAGGCAAATGGACATATATGGAATGGGGTAGGTGGGATGGGCTTCAGATTAGTATGACAAAGTGACGCAACAGCCTGTACTGCGCTGTAATGTTCTATGTATATGGGATATTTGCTGTTATTAGTCAAGGCATTGAATAACAAGCAAGAATATTATGATGGAACCTTTTAAGATCTCAGCTGGGGTACTGTGTGTGGTTCTGATGCAGAGAAAACCAGGCGGGATCTGACTGATATGTACTACATTTTGAGGGACCTAGACAGGGTACATAAGAAGAAACAGTTCCGTTATGTAAAGGAAGTAATAACCAAGAGTGTATATTCAAAGCTGAGGATAGGAGTTTGAAGAGGATTTGAAGATTTTTTTTAAATGCAGAGGGTGGGGTTGGTGGCATAGTGGTTAGCACTGCTGCCTCTCAGCATGGGGTCCTGGGTTCAATTTCAGCCTCAGGTGACTGTCTGTGTTGAGATGGTCCTTGTGTCTTCGTGGGTTTCCTCCTACAGTCCAAAGATTTGCAGGTTAGGTGAAATTGCCCTGTAATGTGCAGCTGCTTGGGTTAAGGGGAAGAGTTTAAGTGGGATGCATTTTTTGGCATTGGTATGGATTAACTGGGCCAAATGATCTCCATCTGCACTATAGGGATTTTATGAAAAAGTCGTAGAGGCAGGAACTTTGACAACACAGATAACAAGCAAGCAGATCCTTTGGTCCAATTCGTCCATGCAAACCAGATATCCTAAATTAATCTAGTACCATTATCAGCTTTTGGCCCATATCCTTCCAAACCCTTCTATTCATATACCCATCCAAATGCTTTTTAAATGTTGTAATTGAACCAGCCTCCACCACTTTCTCTTGCAGCTCAGTCCATATGCACACCACCCTTTATGTGAAAAGTTGCCCCTTTTGTCCCTTTTAAGTCCTTCCCCTCTCACCTTAAACCTTTGCCCTCTAGATTTGGACTCTCCCACCACAGGAAAACGATCTGGCTATTCACCCTATCCATGTCCGTCATGATTTTATAAACCTCAATAAGGTCACCCCTCAGCCTCAGATGCTCCAGGGAATATAGCCCTAGCCTATTCAGCCTCTTCCTATAGCTCAAACCCTCCAAATGTGGCAACATCTTTGTAATTTTTTCTGAACTCTTTCAAGTTTCACAACATCCTTCCTATAGCAGGGAGACCAACATTTGGATATCTGGAATACTATGTACAGTTTTGGTCCCCTTACTTGAGGAAGCATGTGCTTTCATTAGATTAATTCCAGAGTTGAAATACTTACCTTGTGAGGAGAGATAAGTAGAGTTTAGAATAGTGAAAAGAAATCTAATTGAGTGAAATACGATGTTAAAGAGGATTGATAAAGACGAACAGAGAGTGGATGTTTTCCCCCTGTGGGCAGATGAAAGGACATAGTTTTAAGCTGAGGGGTGGCAGATTTAAAACTAAGATGAGGAGGAAGGGTAATGAATCTACAGAAAACCAAACTTCTACAATTTAGGCTTGCACTGCATGTGCATGATGAGCTTTTTTTTATTCAAACAGAGGGAAATGTAGCAGGCCTCACGGCTGCGAAAACACAAAGCGGTTGTTTTGAGGATGGTTCACTGGACCCGAAACATTAATTCTGATTTCTCTCCACAGATGCTTCCAGATCTGCTGAGCTTTTCCAGTCATTTCTGTTTTTGTTTTAGAAGTAGATTGCCAACTTGGGGTGCTGGATATGGAATACATTGGCCAAGTAAGGTTCAGGCAATTGCAAACTCCAAAACTGGACAGCACAATATAGCACAGCAGCCAGATGTTAATGACATTAGCATAGCGTAAAAGGGTACATATTGTGTCTGTTGTGTTTTGACCATTCTGGTATTATGGGATACCTGGGTAACTTATTGATAACCAATTGGTTGAAGTGTCTGATGGGTCTTAAAGGGCTCGGACAACACTTCTTTTTTGTGAATCAATACTATATTTGCATTGGATTTTCATTATTATAGGGGAAGCCAGCAATTACATTAGAATCTCTCATTCCAAGGGGAGTTTTCCTTTATACGGTGTCATCATGAAACAAAGACTGAGTTTATCCGACGATTAGCAGAGTTTTGTTACACGAGCTGGGACATAGTTGAGGATAGCAATGAGTGTAACTAAAGGTGATGTGAAAGATGGACGCTTGGTTGATATCAATAGGATTTGAAAAGAAAATGTTTCCATGAAGCAGAACATGTTTCAAATCAGTTTGAATTTTCTATGCTACTGACCTAAATTCCCTGCTTTTAATTGATGAATAATCGCATCTCTGTATAGATAGAATAAAGGGAGAAGCTGGTTAAAAATATGACAACTTGAAAATATGGCAGATGTGCTCAATTCTCCACAGTTGTCTTCATGATGAAGTGACCCCAGATACAGATGCTGTCAGATTGCCTCAGGAATTTGTGAACATGTGCCGGAAAGTAATCCATATGTTGTGAAGAAAGTCAAAGCATTAAGGACGCATGTGGCACTTGGTCCAGACGGACAGCACCTTAAAATCCCCAAGGGAATAAAACAGTAAGGGTGGCTGATACGATTTTACCTAATGCACTCAACCGGAACTCTTTGGAGTATATAAGGTAATCGGATTGGATTTTTGCAAGCCATTTAAAGGAGTTAACATTGGCTAATTTTGTCAAAGATAAAAGCATGCAGAACGACTGATAAACTACTCAGCTGGATTGAAAATTGGCTGCATGGGAGAAAGCAAATGCTGATTATAAATGGACAAGTCTGCATCTGGGGCGCAGCTTGGCAAGAGCTCGCTCTGAGTTTGTGGCTGTTCTCACTGGTTGCTTTGATATGCAGGACAGTACCTCTGGTTTTAATATCAAATTTACTGATAACAAAGCAAGAATGTGACCAGTAAGGTGATTTATTACATTTAAAAGGGGCCTGGACAAATTAAGTAGATCTGCTAAAGAATGGGAAATGATGTTTGGTCTGGAAAAAATTATTGTAATACACGTTAATACAGAAAATACATGTAGACCATTAAGCAAAGAAAGACAACAAAAAGTGTTCAGATATGATTAATAATTGCTCTTTCAAACATTCCAGTCAATTTGAGGTTGTTTTTAGCAAAGCTCATCAAATAGATTTATATCACAAGATCATTAGATTATTAATCAAAGTAAGTTACTTTCAGGAAGTGGATTCTGCAGATGCTTGGAATCTGCAATAAAAGCAGATAATGCTGGAAATATTCAGCAGATCTGGCTGCATATGTACAGGGTAAAACAGATAAAGCTTTTGTTAAAACTGCTCAGATGATAGGCTATCCTAAAATGTTAAACTCTGTTCATTTCTCCAGAGATGCTGCGATGTCGAACATTTTCTACGCAAGTTATTTTAAAGACCAGAAAAAAAACCAGAAATGATCACAGGATATAATACCCCAAACCAGTAAAAACTCTTTCAAATCTAGGTAGTAAATGTCAAATTTAACTTAATTGACTATCATAAACCAGAAATTCTAATTATTTTAATTGTTAGTAATTCTTCAGAAAGCCCACACTTGCAATATTATTTTCACTCGAGGTCTTTTATTTTTAAAAGACAAGATTGCCAGAGAAGCTTTTGAAAGCTATTGCGTGAGGATGACCCAAAACAATAAATGCTGGCCTTCACTTTAGATTAAAGAATGAACGGTGACATGATCCAAATCTTGAAAATGCTTATAGTTGTAGAGGTGATGATGGTGCAGTGGTAATTTCAGTGGGTTTAGTAAACTAGAGGCATAAGCTGGTACGCTGGGGACATGGGTTCAAATTCCATCCAGCTGATGTTGGCTGAATTTAGTTAATACATATGGAACTGAAAGATAGACACAGTCATGGTGATTATAACAATTTGACATCTAGTGTTGTTAAAAAGAAAATCATTGGGTACACTTAAATGCTTTAGGGAAGAAAATTTGCCTGCCTTACCTGGTCTGGCCTGTGTGTGACTCCAAACCCACATCAATAAGATTGCCACTTAATGGGGGATTTGTGGTGCAGTGGTAGTGACTCTACCTCTGAGATAGAAGATTATGGGTTCATGTCCCATTTGCCGTGGAGATGTGTCTGATTAGGTTGATTAAAAAACAATGAATGCTTGACTTGCCAGTGACCTCCACTCCAATGAAAAAATATTATAAATTAATATTAAAATCCCCAAGGGAATAAAACAGTAAGGGTGTTAAAAGATAGTTCATGAAGAAAAATATGGTGATGAAAATGAGGAAACTCTGACTTGCGATTGGAGACTTGTTACAATTCCACTCAGGTTATCCCAAGTCTGTAAGCTCCTACCTGAGGGAGAGTGAACTGATTCTATAAGCTCCGATCTGAAGGGATGTGACTGGGTCTGTAAGCTCCTATCTGAGGGGTGTGAATTGGGTCTGTACCCCTAATAGACAGAGGAAAATTGAGAAACAAACTTGTAAGGAGATCTCAGCTATCTATAAAAATAATAGGGTGATTATGGTAGGGGATTCTAACTTTCCAAACATAAACTAGGACTGCCATAGTGTTAAGGGTTTAGATGGAGAGAAAGTGCAAAGCTTGACCTATTCTTGGGAAAAAACACTCAGCACCACCCTCCTAACCTGCAATTTCCTTCCTGACCTCTCCGCCCCCACCCCACTCCGGCTTATCACCCTCACCTTGACCTCCTTCCACCTATCACATCTCCATCGCCCCTCCCCCAAGTCCCTCCTCCCTACCTTTTATCTTAGCCTGCTGGACACATTTTCCTCATTCCTGATGAAGGGCTTTTGCCCGAAACGTCGAATTTCCTGTTCCTTGGATGCTGCCTGACCTGCTGTGCTTTAACTAGCAACACATTTTCAGCTCTATTCTTGGGAAATAAGGCAGGGCAGGTGACTGACGTGTCAGTGGGGGAGCAAATTGGGGCCAGCCACCATAATTCTAGTTGATTTAAAATAATGATGGAAAAGGATAGATCAGATCTAAAAGTTGAAGTTCTAAATTGGGGAAAGGCCAATTTTGATCATATTAGGCAAGAATTTTCAAAAGCTGATTGGGGGCAGATGTTCACAGGTAAAGGGACAGCTGGAAAATGGGAAGCCTTCAGAAACGAGATAGTGAGAATCCAGAGAAAGTATATTCCTGTTAGGGTGAAAGGGAAGGCTGGTAGGTGTAGGAAATGCTGGATGACTGAAGAATTTGAGAGTTTGGTCAAGAAAAAGAAGAAAGCATATGTCAGGTATAGACAGGATAGATCGAGTGAATCCTTAGAAGAGTATAAAGGAAGTAGGAGTATACTTAAGAGGGAAATCAGGAGGACAAAAAGGAAATATGAGATAGCTTTGGCGAATAAAATTAAGGAGAATCCAAAGAGTTTTTACAAATACATTAAGGACAAAATGGTAACTAGGGCGAGAAATGGGACCCTCAAAATCAGCAAGGTGGCCTTTGTGTGGAGCCGCAGAAAATGGGGGAGATACTAAATGATACTTTGCATCAGTATTTACTGTGGAAAGGATATAGAAGATATAGACTGTAGGGAAATAGATGGTGACATCTTGCAAAATGTCCATATTACAGAGGAGGAAGTGCTGGGTGTCTTGAAAGGGTAAAGATGGATAAGTTCCCAGGACCTGATGAGGTGTACCCTAGAACTCTGTGGGAAGCTAGAGAAGTGATTGCTGGGCCTCTTGCTGAGATATTTGTAGCATCGATACATCAATAGTCACAGGTGAGGTGCCGGCAGACTGGAGGTTGGCAAACGTGGTGCCACTGTTTAAGAAGGGTTGTAAGGACAAGCCAGGGAACTATAGACCAGTGAGCCTGACGTCGGCGGTTGGCAAGTTGTTGAAGGGAATCCTGAGGGACAGGATGTACATGTATTTGGAAAGGCAAGGACTGATAAGGGATAGTCAACATGACTTTGTGCATGGGAAATCATGTCTCACAAATTTGATTGAGGTTTTTGAGGAAGTAACAAAGAAGATTGATGAGGGCAGAGTGGTAGATGTGATCTATATGGACTTCAGTAATGTGTTCGACAAGGTTCCCCATGGGAGATTGGTTAGCAAGGTTAGATCTCACAGAATACAGGGAGAACTAGCCATTTGGATACAGAGCTAGCTCAAACTGCTCTCTATCCATGCGAGTGTCTTGCTACTAACACCATGAGATTTTGTATTATTTCGCAGCCTCCTTTGCAGCACCTTGTCATAGGCCTTTTGGAAATTCAAATGAATCATGTCCACTTTCTCTCCTTTGTCTAACTTGCTTGATACCTCCGCAAAGAATTCTAACATATCTGTTAGGCATTACCTCCACTTTCTGAGGTCATGCTGACTCTATTCTATTTTATTGTGCACTTCCAAGTACTCTGCAACTCTTTTTTAATAATGGACTCTAAAATCTTCAAGACACAGTAATGCGGTGCGACATGGTGGCTCAGTGGTTAGCACTGCTGCCTCACAGCACCAGGGTCCCAGGTTCGATTCCAGCCTCGGGTGACTGTCTGTGTGGAGTTTGCACATTCTCCCTGTGTCTGCGTGGGTTTCCACCCACAGTCCAAAGATGTGCAGGTCAGTTGAATTGGTCATGCTAAATTGCCCATAGTGTTAGGTTCATTAGTCAGAGGGAAATGGGTCTGGGTGGGTTACTCTTCGGAGGGTTGGTGTGGACTGGTTGGGCCGAAGGGCTGTTTCCACGCTGTAGGGAATCTAATCTAATCTAAAAAACATTACACGTTAGCCTCGATGGGCAGCAGCTGTGTGCACCACACATTCATGGTCACTGGCATCCAACATGTGCTAGTCTCTATGTGTCATCATTCCATGTCTTCTTACTGTATACTTCTGCACTGCCATATTGACCTTCAGAGTGTACTGATCATTGCAATGCTGTTGGAAAAATACATTATGCCCATTATCAGGGACTTACTTGACTCTACCTGGATGTTCACCTTGCCTTGCTCTGCCTTATTACAGTATGCTCCCTGAATCAGAACTACCAGGGTCACGGTGCTGCTGCATTGCCCCATTGTTTAGAGCAGACACAAGGTCAGGAAGCTGCTCATGGATGTCAGCAGTAGTCAGTCAAGCAAGAAAGTATTTCAGCTGAAGATCCCAGCACAAGTCAAGAGTTTGCTTTTGATAACAGTCCAGAAGCTTGGATATGTCAGTCAGCTGCTCCCAGTAGTCAGGGTCAGAGCCAAATGCCAATCATTCCTTCACCTGTCTCTCCCCTTTCTGCCCGAGTGTTGGCTGTTTTTTTTAACCCCTGAAATGTGAGAAAGGGAGGTTTAATAACAATGTAAAGGGAGTTAACAGATTTCAATGTAACTGGAGGGCTTCTAAGTGCAGTATGAATAATTGCCCATTTCATTGACAGCTTTGTCAAGATTTTTGACATTTAAGCTTTTCAAGACTATTTCCATTCAGTGGCCCCTGAGCTCTGTACATAGTAGAGACTAATTGAGTGAGCTCTGAGGAAACATTGAAAGCTTTGAGGGGACATGGGCTTACAAATGGGCTTGGAGAGGTCATGAAGAACTAAGCAGACAAGAAGAAAATGAGGATACATGCAAGTCTCAGGTAGGACAGGTTCATTGAAGGGGCATGGCATATATGAAGGGGCATTGAGACACAATGGTACATGGGACACAGAAAGAGCATAGCATGAAGGATCATTCATGATATGAGGGGACTTGAAAGTGAGTGGAGGTAGTGAGAGGGTAGGAGGTAAAAGTTGAGGCTAACCTTTTAATCAGCCCACCTTTGCACACACATTCCTCTGAGATTGCCTTGAGTCTGCCTAGGAAGATTTCTGACATAGATCTTGCCTGCTCAAATCTCCACAGAACATAGATTCAGTCAGTATGGGAAGGGGGTGATGCATTCATGTTGAAGATGTCAGGAATCCCATAGCTTGAGTCTCTTGAACATAAGCTGAAAACTAAGCTTTTAAACTGAATTTCATTTTTTAAGTTGCTGTTTTTATTTCAAATTTGTAGGAGCTGCAGTAGGCTGTTTTAGCTTCAGTTTTGGTTTAAGGTAGGGAATTAAAAGGTGTTCTTGTATTTGGCTTTCAAATCCATTATGCAAACATTCAGTGAAATTGTTACTTCTTTAAAATTCATTCACAGGATATGGGCATTGATGGTTAGGTCAGCATTTATTGTCCATCATCAATGGCACAGAGACCAATTAAGTATCAAACAGCTTGCTATAGGTTTGGAGTCACATGTAGGCCATACCAAGTAAAGATGGCAGTTTCCTTCCTTGAAGGACATTAGTGAATCAGATGGGTTTTTCCTGACAATTGATAAATAGTTTCATGGTCATCATTAGACTCTTAATTAGAGACCTTATTGAATTCCAATTCAAGTGGCAGTGAATTCTGGGCACATCAATGAATTTGGCATTTATCTTTAAATGAAAGAGCTTGTATTGAGTGCAAAGGATAGTATAGCAGGAGAGGAAAAATAATTTAATATGAAATTCGTCAGCTGGATGATGACATGAAACTAGCTGATACTGACATGCTCCACCTTAACAGGCAACGATTTCCAAATAGTGTCAAGATTAGAGTAATGCTGGAAAAGCACAGCAGGTCAGGCAGCATCCGAGGAGCAGGATAATCGACATTTCGGGCAGGAGCCCTTCATCAGGAATGAGGCTGGAAGCCTCGGGGGTGGAGAGATAAATCAATGATTTCCAAATACTCTAATGAGTGGCATTTTCAACCTGTGTTATTGGAACCACCCTGAATCTCACAGGAAACCTGAAATAACTGCTCTGTAAAGTAGGAAAATGAATTGAGGGAGTCACAATGCAAGAACGTTGATCCTCATTTTAATGATGAGGACAGATAAAAGCTTGCCGTCAAGGTAATGGAGATTTCCTTTATTTTCAACTTCCCTGTGAAGGTAGTATGGTGGCTCAGTTAGTACTGCTGCTCACAGTGTCAGGCATCTGGGTTCAATTCTACCCTCAGGTGACTATGTGGATTTTGCACATTCTCCCTGTGTCTGTGTGGGTTTCCTCTGGGTGCTCTGATTTCCACCAACTGTCTGAAGGTGTATAGCGCAGGTGGATTGGCCATACTAAATTACCCATCATGCTAAGGGATGTACAGGCTAGGTAGATTAGCCATGTGAAATACAGGGTTATAGGGAGGTGGGTCTGGGTGGGATGCTCTTTGGAAGGTCGCTGTGGACTGAATGGCCCCTTGCACACCATAGGGATTCTGAGCAATTACCAATTATACACTAAAAGTCTTTCTTTTCTCTCTGAGCATGTGCAGCAACAGATTCCTATCATTTGAATGTAATGCTCGGAACAACATGACTGTGATTTTCCTGTTAGCAAGTGAGGTACCTCACATCACTTTCTTGTCCTGAGATAAAAATTGTAAAACCTTTATTTCTCTTGGTGTTCCCTTTGACCAAATTTTTTTATTCATAAAACCAAAATTAAGCTAATTAATTATGGTTCTTTTTTCTTTCAGGGGGAGTCAGTGCCAGAGTGGTAACACCACTCGGTGTGTAATCCAATGTTCCTACCTAATGTACTGGAAAAATAGGTTCAAACCCCACCATGGCAGCTTTTAAATGAATATGAAGCTAATCTCAATAATTTTTTCAGATTGGAGGCCTGTGAACAGTGGAGTGCTACAAGGATTGGTGCTGGGTACACTACTTCTCATCATTTATATAGCTTAAGAGGATGTGAGCTTAAGAGGCATAATTAGTATGTTTGTAGATGATACCAAAATTGGAGGTATTGTGGACAGCAAAGAAGGTTACCTCATCTTGATCAGATGGGCTAATGGCTGAGGAGTGGCAGACGGAGTTTAATTTAAATAAATGTGAGGTGCTGCATTTTGGGACAGCAAACCTTAGCAGGACTTATACACTTAATGGTAAGGCCCTAGGGAGTATTGCTGAATAAAGGGACTTTGGAGTGCAAGTTCATAGCTCCTTGAAAGTAGAGTCGCAGGTAGATAAGATAGTGAAGAAGGTGTTTGGTTTGTTTTACTTTATTGGTCAGAGAATTGAGTATAGGAGTTGGGAGGTCATGTTGAGGCTGTAAGAACATTGGTTGGGCCACTTTTGGAATATTGTGTGCAATTCTGGTCTCCTTCCTATCGGAAGGATGTTGTGAAACTTGAAAGGGTTCAGAAAAGATTGACGAGGATGTTGCCAGGGTTGGAGGAGTTGAGCTATGGGGAGAGATTGAATAGGCTCTGTCTGTTTTCCCTGGAGTGCAGAGGCTGAGGAATGACCTTATAGGGGTTGATAAAATCGTGAGGGGCATGGATAGGAAAAACAGATAAGGTCTTTTCCCTGGGGTGGGGGAGTCCAGAACTAGAGGGCATAGATTTAGGGTGAGAGGGGAAAGATGTAGAAGAGACCTAAGGGGCAACTTTTTTCACACAGACGGTGGTGCGTATATGGAACGAGCTGCCAGAGGAGGTGGTGGAGACTGGTACAACTGCAACATTTAAAAGGCATCTGGATGTGTATGTGAATAGGAAGGGTTTGGAGGGATATGGGCTGGCTGCTGACAGATGGGACTAGATTGGGTTGGGATATCTGGTCAGCATGGATGGGTTGGAACGATGGGTCTGTTTCCATGCTGTACATCTCTATGACTCTATATTCGTGTTTCATCCTCAATCTTTGTGAAAAACCCATCTAGTTCATTCATGTCATTCAGAGAAGGAAATCTGTCATTCTTTCCTGTTGTGGTCCACATGTGACTCCAAGACCCACAGCAATGTGATTGACTCTTAATTGCCTTCTGAAGCAAACCACACGATTTAAGGGCTATTAGGGACGAATAACAATTATTGGTCTTACCAAAAACATTCACATTCTTTGAAGGAATAAATAGAAGTATTAAAACCTCTTTCAGACAATGTCCAAATTTGAAGGTACCTTGACCTGCAGGAAGTCCCCTTCATTTAGACAAAAAAATCTTCCAATAGAAGGCTTACTGGAGGTTGCCTGTGGGAATGTTTTTAACATTGTTATTTATTTGCTGATATTTCTGCATTACCCTGCAAGCTTTTCTTAAAAAATAAGAACTGCACTTACTGTTTCCATTAATCTTGTCAATTCCACTATTTTTCTAATCATCGAAAACCTTCTCATTAAAAATATATTTTCTCAGAAAATATCTTCAAAGCCTTAAAAGAAAGCATGTGTCATAGCTTTGCACACCTGATAACCCTGACAGGACCTCCAGCAGCTTGAATCTTTAAAAACTATTAAACATGTGTCATCATTGATTTAAACGAGCTCTACTTTCATTGGCATGATTAACGAGAGGAGAGGAGTTGGCAAAAGTATACAACCAAAAATTAAATACCCAACCAAACTGACAGACCATAAATTAAATCACTTCAGAGCGGTAAAACTCTGTCGGTGAAACTCAACTCCATCCACTAGAGATGTACGTCAGTGGGCTGTGAAAGGATTCTGGATCACAAACCCAGCCTTTCCAGTGCCCCTGAGGGGATATTTTGTTGCATGTCATTTAAAAACTCTCAGAACTTAGTCCTTTTTCTAATCTCTTGCCCATGCCCTATTGATTCACTTTGTGACAGTTAGCTCCTAATCTCTGCAATTCCTCTTCAACTATTCATCTCTCTAACCTCATTCAGATGCTCCTTAAAATCTACCTTTCTGGGCAACTTGTCTAAGCAGCTTTTTATGTTCAGTGTTTGAAAATGCTCCTGTGAAGACTGTTTGATGAAGGCGTTATATAAATGCAAATTGTTGCTGGATTCAGGGCTCCCTCTTCATTCAAAAATACTTCAGTTCTTGGTCTGTTTTGATGGGCAGCTGTGCGATCACTGCATTGACTTCAATACTTTTAAGTTAATTAGAAGGCAAGTTACTGACAAGATTCCTGATCAATAATCAATGGCTAATCAAGAAAATGCACACTTAAAAGTAACTTGGAAATATTGCCTCCTAAGGTGGAAGAGTTTGCCTACCCTCATATGTAATAGCAGGAAGTTGGGTTGCCAACACTCCAGGATTATTCTGGAACCTCCTGGAACCAAACATTAATCTCAATAGTTAGCACCAGGGACCTGGGTTTCATTCCCACCTTGGACGGCCATTTGTGTGGAGTTTGCCCATTCTCCTCGTGTCAGTGTGGGTTTTCTCTGGCTGCTCTGGTTTTCTCCCACAATCCAAAGATGTGCAGGTCAGGGTGAATTGGCCATACTAAATTGACCATAGTGTTAGGTGCATCAGTCAGGGGTAAATATAGGGTAGGGCAATGGGTCTGAGTGGGTTACTCTTTGGAGGGTTGCTGTGGACTTGTTTGGCCAATTGGCCTGTTCCCATACTGTAGGGAATCTAATCAAATACTGGACACGTCTGTAGAAGAAAAGGTTCCTGCAAAACATGTACTTTTATCATTGACCACTCGCATTTATCCATTCCAAAAATATTGGAGAAAGCAAGTAAGTTGTGTTGACTAGGCAGAGTGGGGTTGGATGCTGCTGGTCATGTGATGGGAATTCCAGAAATATGGACGGAGTTGATGAGCCTGAAGGCTGTACCCTGGTGAATCACCAGTTTCAAGAAGGAAGACAATAAAAGGGGGGGGGGAGATGCTGCAGGGAAAAATGAAATGGGGGCTTTGTGTTTGTTTTGTTGTTGTCTTGAGCCTCACAGCTCCACTGCAGGAGGCACAGCACCACCCTAACACAGAATAAAACCTTCATTGCCAGAGCTTGGCTATGCGTTGTACCAGTTATCAAGCTAAGCATGACATTACAAGTAAGTAATGTCGCACCTAGACTCTGATCTTTGAAGAAGTGTAAACATTTCTTATATGTGGAAGGTTCTGCCTCAGTGTGGTGCATAGATTAAAATATTGAATAATTCTGAAATGACTTTCTTTAAGCTGAGTACTTTCAAAGCACAGCAAGTTAAATTGACCGAAAGTGTTTCATTCCTTCGTACATGGGTAGATTTGGAGAAGGGGCCCCAGCTAAATATTCCTTATGCTCTGCAGTTCTGACATTCTTGTAAAAATATTCCTTATTGTCCCAGTCTGACAGTGCTGAACCTTCCATTATTTAGCAGAGAGACTTCACAGGTCTTTTGTGCTCCCAGATGTTTTAATTACAGAGGAGAGAGATAGAATGATTTTGACCATATGTCTCAATTCTACATAAATAAATACTGTCACCGGCTCGCTGTAATCTGCTGATGCTGTCATAGATCCCAGTGACACTAAAACTGTCAGCCTTAATAACCATCTTCAATCCTTCAATGAGCATGGTAATTCAGGAACTGCCAAGACTGATATTCCGTGAAAATATTCAATCCAGAAACAATTAAGTTCACATTGATATAAAATGGCTCCTGCAGGAATTAGAAACTCAATAGAATTAAGCGATGGCTCCAGATGAATGTAAATAGTTGAAGAGATAGGAATGGTACATTTTCCAACTGTGGCATTGAGCACCAGAGGGGAAAGGAGGCTGAGTAATTAGTTTATGAGTTGTTTGTGCATGTTTTCTGATGTGGATAAAAGAGTTTGGACACCCAATGCATACACTGGGGCCTAAAAGAGAGATTATGTCTGAAGCTTGCTCAGAGCAGTCGTAATTCACCAAAAGGATACATAATCTGACTTTACACATAAAAGGTCACATATACACGTTTATATATATATATATATATATATATATACACACACACACACACACACGTGCACACACACACATATTGTTTGAGGGGAAGATATTGTGTATAACTCTCCTATTGTTCTTTTGATAGTTCCATGAGGTTGCTATTATCCACCTGAGAGGGCAAATAAGGTGACAGTTTGACATTGCATGTGTAAGAAAGCAACTCCGATAGTGCTGCACTCCTTTTGGACTACACAAGATTGTCAGCCTTGAATTTTTCGCCTCAAACCCTGGAGAGGAATTCGAACATACAATCTTCCGACTCAAGTGAGAGTACTGCTAATTTATCCACAGCAGACACACGATGAGAGAAACATAAATTGGTCTCCCCTATTTGACTTATCTTTTCCTACACAGACTCCTATTTTGCTTGTTTGTTCAGTTTAATCAGAACTGAGGAAAACCCAAGGTAAATGTTATACCCTGAATGCAATAACGATAATCGAGCAACACCACGTTAAACAAATAGCATTTCCATTAACTCACAGGAGGGGTTTTGTGTACCTGTTTGTAGTCATTGGAACCAGGTGGACCTTATTGGCAATAAGATCCTTGAATGGGGTAGTTAACCTGGGCCAATTAGGGAGCCCTGGCTGACCGTTATAAACAGGAGATTCGGAGACTCTCCTTGTTCTAGGGACTGGCTCTGAGCTGGTCAGTCAGAGTCCATGTACTGTGCACATGTAAATAACGGGGTGACTTGGTGATAGGAATACAGCCTCTGTGCAGTTATTGCACTGATCAATACATTTTTGACATATCTGCATATTCACAATTACTTAGAAATTGACAGGTTTATTTGGAAGCACTAGCTTTCGGAGCACTGCTCCTTCATCAGGTAGTTGTGGGGAACCACCTGAAGAAGGAGCAGCACTCAGAAGGCTAGTGCTTCCATTTTAACCAGTTGGACTATAACCTGGCATTGTGTAATTTTTAACTTTGTACACCCCAGTCCAATACCGGCGTCCCAAACTAGGAGTTCACAGTGAAGAACTTCGTCAGCCACCACAATAATTGGGTGCAAGAAACCTGTCTTAGGTCCTAATCCAACTGAATCCAGCAAGAGCAAGCAGATTGCCTCCATATTTAAACCCATAGTGCCTCCCTAGTACGTCTGTATCTACATATTTCTTCCACATGCATTTTATAATCAAAATTTATAAGTCATAAAATATATATTTAATACATAAGGAGACATTGTCAACAGGGAGCCTTGCCTACAGGGATGGGGAATGGAAAATTCAGGCACATAATGCAAATGATTTACTGGCTATTAATTGTAAATAGTTGGAAAAGTTTGTGCAGTGCATGTCCAAGTTCCCAGTATGCGATCCCAGAGGGTGAAACTCCCTGCTGTGAATGAGAAGACGAATAATTATGGCTTAAATTCTCAATAATTCATTCTGGAAATAAATGCAACAATTATAATGATGGGCTGCAGCACAGCGTATTGCATCCTGGAAATTGAAGTAAATAACTAAATGATCTAATTTCTGAGCGGATAACTCTTGCTAAATAGTTGAGAATGTGTAAGAGGTAATTCTTTGCTCTAGGGATCCCTGCAGAGCACCAGCTACATAAAGCTGATTTTTTTCGATGTATTTCTGACCTATTCTCTCCATGAGTAAAGCTCTCCACTGAGAATGTGGTGTATTTGGGGAGTTGCCCTTGTCCTGACATTGGCCAGCTGAATGGGCTTGGATACAGGACCCCGGTTTCTGCAGGGAATTCTCTATGATCCTTACTCCTGCAAGACACTCCTTGTGTAACATTCCCTGCTGGACAGTGGACCCCACTATTCCTTGGATGAATGTCAGCTCTGTTAGGTACAAAGATGCTGATTGATGGTGGGAACATAAGTGGATATAAGTTAAATAGAGTTTTTGTGCCTGGGGATTGAAAAGTGTTTCACTGGAATCATGGGGGTGATGGTAAGGCGATTGGGTGTAAAATGCATGAGGTAGACCAGTTCTAAACTGTTCATATCAAGGTATGAAGCCTTGTTTAATTTTTTTTGTATGTCTAACATTCTCCCCGTGTCTGCGTGGGTTTCCTCCAGGTGCTCCGGTTTCCTCCCACAGTCCAAAGATGTGCGGGTCAGGTGAATTGGCCATGCTAAATTGCCCGTAGTGTTAGGCAAGGGGTAAATGTCGGGGTATGGGTGGGTTACGCTTCGGCGGTCGGTGTGGACTTGTTGGGCCGAAGGGCCTGTTTCCACACTGTAAGTAATCTAATCTAAAAAAAAATAACGCTTTTCTTTGTATTTAGACTACTTTGTGCCAGTGGATTTAAAAAGTCACTGAATTTCAATCTTCATAAATTCTGTCCACATTTACTTTAATTACAGTGGGATTGTGGAATCACCTCTGGGTGCCTAATTGACCTTGCTGCTGAGGGCATATGAATGTTTGCGTGGCAAGGGAATGGTAGAATAGAGATAATGTTACTGGGCCAGGAATCCATAGTGTCCAGGGACGTGTAGGTTAGGTGCATTAGCCAAAGGAAATGCAGGGTTACAAGGATAGACTCTTTGGAGGGGTGGGGGGGGGGTGTTGGAGAGGAGGGGGAGTACAGTGTACTGATTGGCCTGCTTCCACACTGTAGGCATTCTATGATCTCTACCTGGTCTGGCCAATCAGACCCACAGCAATGTGGTTGTCTCTTAATTGCCCTCTGAATGGTCTATGAAACAAACCAAAAAAGCACTGCCCCCATATTTACATTACACAGACTGCAGTGAATCAAGAAGGTAGCTCACTACTTATGCAAGGATGGCAGGTGAATTCACTCCTGAAATCCCCAAACCACCTGTGAAAATTCACTAAAATAAAACAAAGAACTGCAGATGCAGAAAACCTGGAATTAAAACCAAAATTACTGGAGAAATTCAGGTCTGGCAGCATCTATGGAGAGAAAGCAGAGTTAACATTTTATCCATGATTCATCATCACAAAATTCACTCCCTGGATAAACAATCAGAAAGAAAGACATCCCCATAAGTAGAATGGAAGGAAATGGATAGGCTACTGCAAAAAATACAGAGGTATGGCATTGAGGGTGCGTTGGAGGTTTGGATTACGAATTGGCTGGCTGGAAGAAGACAGAGGGTAGTAGTTGATGGTAAAGGTTCATCTTGGAGTGCAGTTACTAGCAGTGTTCCGCATGGATCTGTTTTGGGACCAGTGCTGTTTGTCATTTTTATAAATGACCTGGAGGAGGGGCTAGAAGGTTGGGTGAGCAAGTTTGTGGATGACACGAAAGTCGGTGGAGTTGTTGACAGTGAGGAAGGATGTGGCAGGTTACAGCGGGATATAGATAAGCTGCAGAGCTGGGCAGAAAGGTGGCAAATGGAGTTCAATGTAGGTAAGTGTGAAGTGATTCACTTTGGTAAGAGTTACAAGAAGATGGGGTACTGGGCTAATGGTCGGATACTTGGTAGTGTGGATGAGGAGAGGGATCTTGGTGTCCATGTACACAGATCTCTGAAAGTTGCCACCCAGGTAAATAGTGCTGTGAAGAAGGCATATGGCGTACTGGCTTTTATTGGTAGAGGAATTGAGTTCCGGAGTCCAGAGGTCATGTTTCAGTTGTATAAGACTCTGGTGCGGCCACATCTGGAGTATTGTGTGCAGTTTTGGTCGCCATAGAATAGCAAGGATATGGAGGCACTGGAACGGGTGCAGAGGAGGTTTACCAGGATGTTGCTTGGTATGGTAGGAAGATCGTATGAGGAAAGGCTGAGGCACTTGGGGCTGTTTTCATTGGAGAAAAGAAGGTTTAGGGGTGACTTGATAGTGGTGTACAAGATGATTAGGGGTTTAGATAGGGTTGACCATGAGAACCTTTTTCCACATATGGAGTCAGCTATTACGAGGGGGCATAGCTTTAAATCAAGGGGTGGTAGGTATAGGACAGATGTTAGGGGTAGATTCTTTACTCAGCAAGTCGTGAGTTCATGGAATGCCCTGCCAGTAGCAGTGGTGGACTCTCCCTCTTTATGGGCATTTAAACGGGCATTGGATAGACATATGGAGGATAGTGGGCTAGTGTAGGTTAGGTGGGCTTGGATCGGCGCAACATCGAGGGCCAAAGGGCCTGTACTGTGCTGTATTTTTCTATGTTCTATGTTGAGGAGCCATTTCTCCAATCCTATTGCTCACATAACTTGCACACATTTCCATAAACAAACAGCCCTCGGCCCAAAACATAAGAGAGAGAGAGAGAGAGAGCCACCGTGGTGTTGAAAGAGCAACAAGCAGAGGATGTAAGTCATGGAATCCTGAGGGGGGCGCTGGGAGCTGAGAAATGGGAAGGTCTGGGAATGAAAACCTAGGGTTAGGAGTGGGTGGTCTTGGGCAAAGGGCAGGAGCCAAAAGCCTGAGCAGAAAGCTAGGCATCACATTGATGAGAATATTGTGTCCAGTTCTGGTTGCCCTACTGTAGGAAAGATATAGAGGCTTTGGAGAGGGTGCAAAGAAGGTTTACCAGGATGCTGCCTGGACTGGAGGGCTTGCTATATGAAGAAAGGTTGAAAAAGCTCAGACTGTTCTCTCTGTAGAGAATGAGGAAGAGAGGAGACCTGATCGAGATGTACAAGATAATGAGAGGACTAGATAGAGTTAATAGCCAGAGACATTTCCCCAGGGCAGGATTGACGGGTACGAAGGGTCATAGTTTTAAGATATTAGGGGAAAGGTATAGAGGAGACGTCAGAGGTAGGTTCTCTACACAGAGAGTTGTGAATGCATTGAATGCATTGTCAGCTATGGTGGTGGAAGCAGAGTCATTAAGGACATTTAAACGACTACTGGACATGCACATGGAGAGCACTGAGTTGAGGGGTGCAAAGGTTAAGTTATTATATTTTACATTGGGATTAAACCTCGGCACAACATTGTGGGCCAAAGGGTCTGTTCTGTGCTGTACCTTTCTATGTTCTATTGGGAGTGGGTGGGATTGACCTTTCCACTGAGACAGCTGTCTGCCCACCAAGTCCAGGGGCATTGGTGGGTAGAAGAAAGACTGCAAGGTGTTGTGGGGTGTGACAGGGATGGCCATAAGGGGATTGTGAGAGAAAGGAGCCCTGGGGGAAGAGACCGAGGTTGGAAAGGTGTAGGGGGTGCAGGAGGTTGAAAATTGATGAGGAAGACAGAGAGAGGCTGCAAGTGTGAAGTGGGAGAGAAAAGGAGATTGCTAAAAGGACAGGACAGTTTCAAAGCTGTCAACACAGGAACATTCCGCGAACCAATAGTGGACAACTAGAATTCCATGTAAACAAATGTGGGATTTATCAAAGCAGATAGTGAAAGCAATGTTCTAACCACCTAAAGAATAAGCCCCTCCTTCAAATTCAAAAGGAGTATGTAAGAGAAGTCATAAAAAATATTAGTTCTCTGCTCACCACTGCCACCAGCATGGATTGGTAGAATGGGCAGTAGGTGCTGGTTTTGCTGGTAATTCTCACATTTCAAGAAGAAATACTTTTTAAAATGCACTGTACGTATGGCAACAGGATGAACTTGACAATATTTCAATTGATGTGGGAGGAAAGGCTGTTCTATGTGCACCTTCACTTGATGTATATATCATTCAGACAACTGCAGAGTATTTACATTGACTGAGCACTTTAGACAGCTATTCAGTATTGTAAGCTGAAAGGTTTACATGGATTTCCTTGTGCAGATGCAGAATCTTAATTCGTAGGTTCACTGTATGTAAATACATCAGACACCCTTCTCCACTCTGGGACCTTGGATGGTATCGCTTATATGCTCTTCAGTCTTTGTTGGCTTTCATTCTTACTGAAAATCCACCAACATTTCGATAGGTTCAGTTCAATTTCCATAGCTGCTTGGAAACATCCCTAAAACATTTTTGTTATGGGTCAGGTTCCTGTAGGATCTGAATCAATGCCTTTCTGGATAGCAAGGTGCTTCTGCTAATGTTCCTCTTGTGAGGTTGCTGGAGTGTTAGTCACCCAATGCCACTGTGCATATTCTTCCCATTATTGTACCTTTATCTGAGGAAAGGATGGGATCTTAACCCAGAGCGATTCACAACCAGTGGACACTCGCTAACAGGCCTGACTGTCCGGATTTCAGGATCGATGACATTGCTTGAAACTTTTATTCTAAATTCCAGAGATTTTCTTTTTCCCAATGCACTTGTAGGACCAGTTAACTTTCTGGTCTGTATGTAGTGCAACCTCAGACAACTCTGTTCAGAATTTAAATGCGCAAACACAGAATACATTTCCTCACCCCCTACAACTGCCCCTAGTTCCATATCCTCAACAAAATGAAAATGGGGGCAGCAGAGAGGATTATCATCACCCCTCCCCTCCTGTCTGCCCTTACCCACAATCCACCACAAAAGTGACTCAGCACCTGCAGGGTTAATCCCTGAAATCTGCTTTATTATTTCAGTGCTACATGAAAACCATAATGAAACAGTTTTTCCAAGATTACTGTGAATTAAGGAAGCCTGTGAAACTATACCTATTCTTCTGATTCTATCTTGTGTCTTTAGCCTTTCAGTGAACGAAGCAAAAACAGTCTTTACTTGAAAGGAAAGTCCAGTAACCACTGGAGGACCGAAGACATCCCTTAGTACTCACTTTACCATGCGTCTTGCCAATTTTATTTAATGAAGAGAAAGTGGTCACAGCTCCTCTGAATTCTGAAGAAATGCACCTACAACAACTAATTTCCGCCTCTGCCCTTTCTCTGGCAAAAGAGGGAAAGCACTGTGAACTAAATGAGAAGCAGATGTTTCTTCTGATGAAGGGCGTCCAGGTAATCACACGACTACTCTACTACAATGCTGTTAGTCAGAAAACAGCTGGTTACCCGAAGTGACAGATTCACATGTATCTGCTGCACCTCCTGTGGGAGCTGATTTCTGGGATATTTCCTATATTCCATCAAATGTAGCACATTACAGCTGCAACAATTACAGACTTTTACACTCAATTAATTGTGCCCAGTAAGTGTGTACCGGTAGAGACTGCCGCTGGAACCCCATGCACAATGTAATTGTGTGCAATGCTCCCATTAACTCCTGTAATTTGCCTTATTTTGCAGCTATTCCAAGAGTTAGACTGATTATTTGATTACAGTGTTTTTGTTTGATGAACTGTTTCTATGCCTAATTACATAAAACACAATTTAGCCCCATTTCCTGCAGTGTATCTTTAGAATTTCTCTGTTATTGTTTTTTTTTGCTTTTCTCATTTCCATCCTACAGTGATTCTCTGTTAAAGTCACATTTCTCTATATCTTTCTTCCTTTGAGAAGGTGGAGACTGAGGGGAGTGATCGTGTCTCAGACTCTATACATGGAAAGATGTGGTCCACCACTACCTTCTCATGAGTAATTAGGGATGGGCAATAAATGCTGGGCATTTCTAGCAATGCTCAAATATCTATCGCTGAAACCTGAGACTTTGCTGTTGAGGAATGTTACTTGTTCATTATATATTTGATGGACCTGTCTACATAGTCCCATCATCCCGCTCTTTCCCCATTCACTGCTTATTTTTAACTTTAGTAGTTATCCATTCCATTCAAATACATTACTTGAACCTGATCCCAGTGTCCTCTCCAGCAGTGTGTTCTGGATCACAACAACCCACTGCCTGAAACAAATGTTTTCACCTATCGCCCTGGTTTATTTTCCACCACTCTGGTAAGAAATCACTGACTCCACCTGCAAAATGGCAAGCCACAGAATTACTCCCATTTCTCTTAAAATTGCCGTCACTGGACCAAAAAAGGTTAACTTCTGCTTTTCACTCCCGGCCTGCTGAGTTTCTTCAGCTATTTCTGTTTCTCGTTTCCAGCAGTTTTCTGTTGTTTTTCCCACAGAATGTTGCCCGGGCTAGAATGCTGGAGAGATTAAATAGACTTCTTTAGAGCAGAGAAGGCTGATAGGGAAACTGATTGAGGTGTACAAAATTATGAGAAGCATTGGTGGGGTGGACAGGAAGGGATCTTTCCCCTGAGTAGAGGAATCAGTAATCAGAGAGCATTGATTTAAAGTAAGAGGTTACAAGGAGATTTGAGGAAAATGCTTTCATCTAAAGAGTGAAACTTATATCCTGAAAGGGTAATGAAAGTGGGAGCCTTTACAACACTTTGATGCATTTAGATGGAAATTTGAATGTCTTTTGTACTATAAAGTAAAAGTCAACACCCTACCCTACCCCACAATAACTATAACTAAAACACCTGGAGAGGCTTGCCTCACTTTACAATCTGTTAAAGAAGTGTGAAAAGTGGTATAACCCACCTCTCACACCCCAGTCTGTTAGAAAGAACATGGTACATAGAACAGTACAGCACAGTACAGTCCCTTCGACCCTCGATGTTGTGCCAGCCTTTTATCCTACTCTAAGATTAGACTAACATACATACCCTTCATTGTACTAACTTCTATGTGCCTATCTAAGAGTTGTTTAATTGTCCTTAATATTACCTGACTCTGCTACCACAGCTGTCACTGCATTCCACACACCCACCACTCTCTGAGGAAAGAACTGACTTCTAACATCTCCCTTAAACCTTCCTCCAATTACTTTGAAATTATGCCCCTTATGATAGACATTTCTGTCATAGTAAAAAGTCTCTGGCTATCTACTCTATCTATGCCTCTCAACAACTTGTACACCTCTCTCAAGTCGCCTGTCATCCTTCTTCACTCCGATGAGAAAAACCCTAAGTTCCCTCACAATTCTTCATAAGACATGCCCTCCAGTCCAGGCAGCATTTTGGTAAATCTCCTCTGCACCCTCTCTAAAGCTTCCACATCTTTCCTACAATAAGGTGACCAGAATTGAACACAATATTCCAAGTGTGGTAGAAGCAGGACCCTATAGGGCTGCAGCATAACCTCATGGCTCTTAAACACAATCCTCTAGCTCATGAAAGCCAACATACCATATGCTTTCTTAACAACCCTATCAACCTGAGTGACAACTTTGAGGAATCTATGGACATGGACCCCAAGATCCCTTTGTTCCTCCACATTGCCAAGACTCCTGCCTTTAACCCTGTATTCTGCATTCAAATTTGACTTCCAAGGTGAGTCACTTCACACTTTACTGGTTGAACTCCATCTGCCACTTACCAGCCCAGTTCTCCATCCAGTCAGTGTCCCATTGCAACCCACAACGGCCCTCCATCTGCCACTTAGCAGCCCAATTCTGCATCCGGTCAGTGTCCCATTGCAACCCACAACGGCCCTCCAAATTTCCATAAGACCACTAACGTTCATGTCATCAGTAAACTTGCTAACACACTCTTCCGCTTCCTCATCCAAGTCATTTATAAAAATCACAAAGAACAGAAGTCCCAGAACAAATCACTACGGAACACCACTGGTCACCGAGCTCCAGGCTGAATACTTTCCATCTACCATTACCCTCTATCTTCTGTGGGCCAGCCAATTCTATATCCAGACAGACAGGTTTCTTTGTATCCCATGCCTCCTTACTTTCTGAATGAGTCTACCATAGGGAACCTTATCAAGCACCTTGCTAAAATCCATGTACACACATCCACTGCTCTACGTGTTTTGTCACATCCTCAAAGAATTCAATAATGTTTGTGAGACATGACCTGCCCCTCACAAAGCCATGCTGATTACCTTTAATCAAACTATGGTTTTCCAAGTAATCATAAATCCTGTCTCTCAGAATCCTCTGAGAGTGGTTAACTGAAATGAAAACCTTTCATTCAGTCTATAATTCCCCTCTAATGACTAACTATTACTGAAAAACCAAAGGTACACTGTTACAATAAAACGCAAGTATAACAAGACATATGAATTTAGCCTCTCAAAATCACAGCTAGGGTACATTTTCAAGAATGCTTCTCGCCCTCTCAGCTGATCTACTTTCAGGAACGCCTTTTTCCTTTGAATTCTTGTGTCAGGAATGCCTCTCTGCGTTGAATTCTTGTGTCAGTTCTTCTGTCAGGAATGTTCTCTCTCTGAATCCTGCTGTGCTGCTGTACCTTTATTAATTAGATAGTGCTTTCTCTGAGAGGTGGAAGTTTTAATTTCTTCAGATGGCATTTGCTCTCCTCTATTTTCCAAACACCCTCATCTTTTATACCCTTGATGACCTATTAATTTATTTACAATCGGATTGGTTCTAGGTAGTGAAAATAATCAGATTTAAATTTAATTGGTTTTTGATATCGAAGGGCTTGATTCAAATTGATTGGTTAAATTTGAAAAGACGTAATGTCTTGGTAAAAGTGCTGCTTGGCTGTTCGATATAAAATGTTTCAATTCGACCGCTCTCTGTGCACCTGCACTTTATGCTGTTATTCCAGCATCCAGTTTAATTCTAAGCGCTGAAAAACAGCTTATTTTAAAGGGGCCATGCAATGCTTTCCCCCCATTTTACAATTTTACACTTACCATCTTCACAACAATAGCACAATGGAAAATGGCACTAAAGCAGGTTAAGTGCCTTATGACTGGCTCAGGCATGATTGGGTGAAGGACCTCTTTTTCTGTGCTGCAAAACTCACTGACTCTAGATCTCTATGATGCAGGGATCTCTGGAAAAGACCACGGTGGGTCATCCACTAGTCACTTCTGGCTGAAGATTATTGCAAATGGCTTCACAGTCACCATTTCAGTTCCAGGTTTTATTGAATGCATTGGGACGGGAACCAAGCCCCTAGAACATTAGCCGAATCTTTGGGTTTATAGTCCAATGACAATACAACCATGCTAAATTTTATCACTTCACCAAGTTTTACTTTCAGAAGAAGAAAGGGATAAAATAAAGAACTAAAAGAAAAGTTTCCATCGTTCTCAGTGTTCGCTGAACCAGCCTCTCACACAAATCAGCTCATTAACATTTCTGTGCAACAGTCGATTGCATAGGAATAATTTCCTTCCAGCTTTCTGAATATAAACCAATTTAACAGCTATTAAAAATGATTGTAATGTAATTATTTTCTGTAAATTCATGGTGATGAATTTTGTGAAGAAAATGCTCCATAAATGCATGCAACCACAGAACATTTAATTCCCGAATTAGAGGAAAACATGAATTCCTGTCACATATTTTATGCTTTTCAGCTCCTCAAAGGGACTGATCACTAGGTAACAGCTACGGGTGATGAAGCATCAAGCGGGAAAGAGAAAGTGGAAAGTATCAGCGTAATCCTCATTACTGCCATTTTGTTTTAAATTTGTTTCAGCTTGCACTGGTGTTCCAAAAATAGTGAAAGAGAAAGGTACTGTAACTAAGCTGTGGTGGAGCTTTCTCACCCAGACACGTTGCATCAGCCAGGAATGGAAATCTGAGCAGTCTACTGTTACTTTGGCAGGGATGAGCTAACTCATTACTGACCAAGTAAAGAGTAAAGGAAGAGAAGACGCATCATCAAGAAGGAACCCATTGCTGTCAAGGAGCACTGTTGCAGCCTCAATCCTTGAGGAAGATTGGCAAAATGGGACACAGTGCACTTAACATTAAACGCACGCAGAAGGGAATTTTAAAACTCCTTCAGTCTCCAACCTTCTAAAGGTTAACCTAATGGAAGGTGCTCAAGTCATAAATAGTTCAGCAGCATTTCTGTTCCCAACTGCTTGATATTACTGCTGCATTTTATTCCTGTTCTTTGCATTTGTTTTTTTTTCTCGCCGGTAGTGCGTTTTGAAGATAGTCAAAATTAACATATGTAAAGATTAAACTCTCTGCATGGAAATCTCATTGCTGGCTGAGTTTTTATGTGATTTCTCATTTCAGCTTCTGTGGTTTAATTAGAAAGAGATAATGTTTGACAAGATGTCCTGCAGGAGGGGAAATAAGTGATTCCGGAGATGGAGTAGAGCAAGCTTTGAACAATCCTCTTTTAACCTGTTCACACAAGATTGCCCATATACAATGCTGCCAGTCATTTTGTTTTTCTCTCTTCTCTGTTTTATATGGGCAATAAATTCTGGCTTAGCCACATCCCATAAATGAATAACAAAAAAAAATTTAAAATGAGGATTGTCGTGAAATGAATGAACCGAAAATGAAAATAAAACTCTGCAATTTGGCATTTAGAATGAATTGCTCATACTTGCATTGAAACCTGATCTGTCTTTGATACGGAATTCAGGATGTCCTGCTTCAGCGGCAGCTATGTCAGCCTATGATTCTCCAAACTGTGGTGGTACCATTATGGATTAAAGGTAGAATGGCCAGCAGCACTGTATCAAGCAGGTCTGTTTGTGTCTAACCTGTCTAATGTTTGCATGCAAGTAGTTGATTTAGACTAAATGCCTGTGTCAGCTGTGCTCATCTTGTTCTGCCAAATAAGATGTTTTATGCTCAAACTCAGAACAAAACCTTCCACTGCACCTGGTGATTGTAACATATGTGTTTCCCCAAAGAATGATAATTTTACCATTCTGGGTGGTTTTGCCAGTAAATATCAATTTTTAAAAGTCTCATGATATTGGCTCATACTAATTCAGAAATAATTTATGGGAATGGAAACTTGTCTAAGCTAACACAATAGTAAACTACCTGATGCCAATAGGAGAAAATTGCTGCAGGTGCTGGAATCTGTACTAACAACCAATGCTGGAGATCACAGGGCGCTGGAGAGCAAGCTTGCTCTCTCTCCGTGAATGCTGTCTGGCCTGCTTTGACATCCAGTATTGGTTGTTTTCAGGACCAAAAGAGAATTTTGTTTTCTCTCAAAATTGTAGATTTAACTACGTAAAACAGAAGCGTTTCAATTTCATTACCAAGAATGTTATCGTTGCATTCTGTGGGACGTTGGAATGCGGTTGCGAAAAAACAATTGTTCAAGGAAGCTTTTAAGAGTTGCAAAGACTGAAGGTTATCATTGTTTCTTAGTAGTACTATCACTGACAATTGTTTTGCAATGTTATTGCCATAGTCTTCAACATGCATATTGGGTATTCACTCAGTTCCAGCAGTACCAGTCACTCCAGAAGCATATTCTATGGCTCCTCTGATCTGGAATACACCTCCATTTGGCTCAATATCACGTTAAGTCAAAGCCAGATCCAGGAATCATAACTAAGAATCTGCACTTGGAGTGCTGACTCCTTAATTATTGTACTTGCCACCATATGATTATTCCTCCTTTTCCACTATTAATATATCAAAGGAACCTCAGGCTATCAACTTATTTCTTGAATTCAAATACTTAATAAAAATAAATAGAAAAATGGAGCAGCATTAGGCTATTCAGCCCTTCGAGCCTGTTCCATTATTCCACATGATGTGGCTGATCATCCAAATCCAAGTCGAAAGTCTAGATTAGAGTGGTGCTGGAAAAGCACAGCAGGTCAGGCAGCATCCGAGGAGCAGGAAAATTGGCATTTCAGGCAAAAGCCCTTCATCCAAATCTATACCCTGTTCCCACTTTTTCCCAATGCCCTTTCATCCCTTTAGACATAAGCACATTGAAAAAACATTTTGAAAATATTCAGTGTGTTGGCCTCAACTACTTTCTGCGACAGAGAATGTCACAGGTTCACAACTCTCTGGGTGAAGAACGTTCTCCTCATTTCAGTCCCAAATAGCCTATCCTGTAGCTTTAGACTGTGATCCCCGGTTCTGGTCTGCCAGTCATCAGGAAGGTCCTTCTCTGTGTTTACTCTGTCTCATTCTGTTTGAATCTTTTGGTTTCTAATGTACCATTTCCATACAGCATGGAAGCCAAACTCATAGCCTGTGGCCCTCAGTTACGCAAAAAAAAAACAATAACATAACCTACCAGCTGTCTTAAACAGGCTTTCCCTCACCAGGTTAAGCTTTTGATGTTGGTTCACATTTTAAAAAGATAGGAAATTTCATGATGCTTGACACACACAGACCTTACTGTGTTTGGCAGAAATAATTGAAAGGGGAGGCTTGGATCTCTGAACTAGCAATTACATTTACTGAGTTGAGAGCCTATCAATTCAGTGAATGATTCTACACTTCTGCCTGGCTACGCACCACTCCTCCACAGCATGTGAACTCATTGAAACACAGATTTGGGAGATTACAACAAGGCTTCAGAGAAAGGAGAGTTATGTGTGTGGGCTTCCCTCAGCCATATCTGGTCAATCACATCATTCTATTGAAATTTCACATATCTGTCATTCAGAGTAGATATTTTTAAGCAACTTTTTCAGAAATGTTATTACAAATCTCTGTACCTTTGGTACTTGGGTTCAAACCTCCGGGCTCAGAGGTAGGGACATTAGTATCCGTATCTATTGTTCAGGATGGATTTTTATTATCGTTACTCGTTTTGCACTTTCTTACTTACCGTAGCCTCAAGTGGAATGGTTTTGCACCTTCCTAGCCTCAAATGGAAAGATCAAAGAGGGAAAGAAATGATAATATACCAACTGCACAGATGCCAATGGAGCCATTTGTGACTTAATTTTGTCAGGGGCCTTTTTTCAGTACCATTGAAACTTAATTAAAGATAACCATACATGGGATTGGCACGTTGTTGGAAATTGTTCAAAGATATACTTGCTGAACACTTCCAGGAACAGAGCACTTTCTCATTACGCAGGTAGACACAGGGGCTGACATCTGAGAATATCGAATTGAATTGAATTGAATTTATTGTCACGTACCAAGGCACAGTGAAAAGCTTTGTCTTATGATAATATAGACAGATCACAGAGTTAAGTAGCATGATACATAAATAATAGGTAAACAGCAGCAAAAACAAAAACACAGGTACAGCCAAATGTTAAGAGTTTGTGAGTCCATTCAGTGTTCTAACAACGATAGGGTAGAAACTGTTTCAAAACCAGTTGGTGCTTGCGTTCAGGCTTCTGTACCTTCTCTCTGATGGTAAATATTGTAGAAAAATATTGCCAGGGTGGGATAGAACTTTGAGAATGCTGGCGGTCTTTCCTTGACAGCGGGCCTGGTAGATGGATTCTATAGATGGGGGGTTGGCCTTTGTGAATGTCCGGGCTGAGTTGACCACTCTCTGTAACCGTTTCTGAGCTTGCTGTACCAGGTAGTGATATATCCAGACAGAATGCTCTTGATGGCACACCTATAAAAGTTGGCAAGGGTATTCACCGTCATGCCAACTTTCCTCAGCTGCCTGAGGAAGAAGGGATGCTGTTGGGCCTTTGTAACCAGTGCGTCCACATGAAGAATCCAAGAAAACTTGTTGTGGATGACCATTCCCAGGAGCGTGACACTCTCCCCTCGTTCCACTCTGTGCTGTTAATGTGTAGGGGGACATGAGTAATATCCCGCCAAGAGTCAATAATGAGTTCCTTAGTTTTGCTGGCATTGAGAGCTAGGTTGTTCTCAGTGCACCATTTTTCTAGATCTTCCACCTCCCATCTGTAGTCTGTTTCATTGCCATCTAAGATTCGACTGACTATGGTGGTGTCATCAGCTAACTTGTAAATGGCATTAGCCTGGTATTTGGTGACGCAGTCATGCATGTACAATGAGTACAGTACAGGGCTGAGTATGCATCCCTGGGGGGCTCCAGTGTTAACTGTTAGTGAGGATGAAATATTGTCCCCAACCTTCACTGATTGTGGCCTGTGGGTCAGGAAACTGAGGATCCAGTTGCAAAGATTGGGGTTTAGTCCGAGATCACTAAGTTTAGTAATCAGTCTCGAGGAGATAATAGTGTTGAAGGCTGAATTGTAGTCAATGAGTAGGATTCTTATGTAGCTGTTCTTGGTGTCAAGATGTTCAAGGGAGAAGTAAATGACAAGTGATATGGCATCTGACGTGAATCGGTTGGACTGATAGGCAAATTGGAGTGGGTCAAGAGTAATGGGGAGGCTGGAGTTGATTAATGCCATGACCAGCCTTTCAAAGCACTTCATGACCACCAAAGTTAGGGCCATTGGGCAGTAGTCATTGAGACATGCTGCATGAGCCTTAGGCACAGGGATGACATTGATCCTCTTGAAACAGGCAGGAACAGTGGCCTGCTGCAGGGATATGTTAGAGATGCCTGAGAAGACCTCTGCTAGTTGATCTGCACATGCTCTGAGTGCACGGCCTGGTACTCCATCTGGTCCCATTGCTTTCCTTCGAGTCACACGACGGAAAACTGATCTGACTTCTGATGCAGTGACTGTTGGGATAGGTTTATCAGGACTTAACGGAATAGATGTAATCTCTCTGCTGAAATTCTGCTCAAAGTGAGCATAGAAGGTGTTGAGATGGTCTGGGAGGGGTATGTCATCGTCTGCTATCTTGCCCTGTCTCTTTTTAGCAGAAATAGCAAATTTTCTCATGATCCTGACATAAGGGGGACTAACATTTCTGCATCCCATAAGCAAAGGGTAGAGTTCAAACTAGCTGCCTTTCTCACTGACTCTCCAAATGAACTCATAAATATTATCAGGAAATGAATAGAAAAGTTAATGTGATACTGAAGAAAGGTCTCATATCTTTCCTCAAAGTCTATTCCCCAAAATGAGTAAAAACATAAATCTGAAATTTGGAAAAGGGAGGATTCCTGATGAAGGACTTTGCCCGAAACATTGATTTTCCTGCTCCTCGAATGCAACCTGACCTGCTGTGCTTTTCCAGCACCACTCTCATCTTGATTAGGATAATGATGGGGCTTACAAACACGGCAGGAAAATTCTGGTCTTGCAAGATAGTCCGTCTTGTACTTTAGACATTTGTTACTCACTAGTCTCAGAATTTGAAACTCTGTTGTTGCTAGTGGGTGCACACCTTTACAAAAATATCACCAGATTGTAATTGTAAAAGACCCCTACACTCCTTACCATGATGAGATTGGTGCCAGACCACTGAATACAGAATGAATGGAGCAAGTGGACAGTCCATCAGCTTTCTGCCTCCAGGTCTGTGGTGGGAAACCCCATGGATGCCCTTCCTGCCCTGATGCCAACTGCGGCCTTTAGAAGGCAATTAAAGACATCACCTGCCCACAGTTGGTATCAAACAACAGCAAGTGAGAATACGGTGAGTAGCCATCCAGGCTGAAAGCAAGATAAAATGTTTATCTGTGGGCTCAAGGAATGGACCATGTTGTCCAAAGGTGCACAATGCTTGTTTGACAAACCTGACATGACAAAGTGGGGAAGATCACTGAAACCCACCCTCATGCTCTTCCAGCCAAATCTCCTACCACCACCCCTTGCGACCCTGTTCCGTGACAGTTCTCCTGCCACCATTCATCCACGTTTGCTTCCCACTTGGATCCAAGGCCTCCAGTGACCAGCAGCAGCCGCAGCCTCTCCCATGGTGTTGCTAAGTACTGAAAAGCTGCCAGCCTCTGATTGGTTGATAGCTCTCGATGGATTGCCCTCAAGATTCTTGATCCCAGGATAAGCCCTGCCAGTGGCCTGAAAGGCACAAGCTATGACTGGCCTACACAAAATGAGGTAATGAGGAGGATATCACCAATTGTCTACTGGCAGTCAAGATGCTTATCACCTCCACAAGTTTGTACCAATGTTTCAGCTGTCAGAATTCCTGCTAACTTCTTCAAGACCCATTTTGTCCAAAATAATATGAGAGAATTGGAAAACAGTGCTACAATTAATGTGCTGGCAGTTATCACATGTAATGGCCATCAGTAATTGCTGAAAACTATACCCAATGTGAATTTATATTTTAAAACCTCACAGAAGGGCAATTCATGTTATTCATTCTGTGTTCTTGTAACAAAAGAAACAGCTGCCAGGCTCATAAAATGGCAGAGCAGACATAATAGTCTACTCTTGGTTTTATGATTCTAAGCAAGGCAACTCTGACCGGAATAGTTTGAAACCGCAGTTTGCACTTAAAAAACATAATTATTTGTGGTAAAGATGGTTTCTTTAATAGCAGTGCATCATAAAATAGCATTTAGTTTGACCGCACGTTATTCACACTTGTCTGTGTAAGGAACCCCATTTGTGGTATTTTGTGTTTCTTTTTCATTCCTAGGCCATCCTGTAACCTTTTCCAATGTGTGCACAGCTAGATATGTTCCTGTTCCCAGGTCTCATTATATGCGATCCTGTTAATGTGTGATCTAGACAGATCTAATTTCAAATGCAAAACAGGATGATGCATGGCACTGTGCCACTGACTGAAGCACTTTTCTCAGAGACATTTAAAGCCTTTGGCTGTCACACAGAATGACTTCTGTCAGCTCCTGCAAATGTCTGTCACTTGAATTTGTCATCATCACAGATAAGCTCTTGACCTGACTACAATGTTCCACATTTAACTGCATTGTAGCCTCCAGACATTCAGGGAAGCCATTTACTTGGCTGACACAACAGTAGTTGATACCTTAAATTGCTGAAGATCCCCCATAAAGCAAACACTACAAGCTATATCGAATGCCAGTTAAACTTGTGAGCAAAGCATCTTGCGATCTAGACTCTGTCAATTAATGCCACTGCTAATATGAATTGAAAGGCAACTCCCATATTAATGGACTACAGTCAATATAGATAAAACTCAGAGCCCACATTACAGCGAGAAACATACACAATAGACTGAGTACTTCAAAGTGCTGCAACTTGCGTCTATGTGAATACTCATTGACTTTACAAATTCTGGGTATCTGACTTCTATGTCTCAGCAGTCCGAATATTAAAAACCAAATGGGGTTTTCCAACAATTGACAATCTTTGCACGGGCACCACTAGACTCATAATTCCCGATTTTTCTTGAATTCAAACTTTGCCATTTGTCATAGTGAGGTTTAAACTAGAGTCCCCAGAACATGACCTGCATCTCTGAGTCAATAGTCTAGCAATAATACAAATAGGCCAACACCGCAATTTCTGAATTGGGGTGTCACATCGGCAATCGTGCAGTAATCCTCCAGAATCCAACAATTTTTGGAAAACTACAACTCATGCATCTACTATCACTGTAGCTCCCTCTTTTGGGATCCTGGAATGCACATCATCAGGGCCAGCAGACTTATCTGCCATTAGCCTCATTGGTTTCCCTAAGACTACTTCTTTCATGATATTGATATAAATTAATTCCTCCCCCATAATGGGATAGTTGAAGTATCTTTGAAATATTAAAGACTGAAGCAAAATATCTTTTTAATTCCTCTACCATTTCCTTGTCCTCCAAAACCATCATCCAGGATTCATTTTCTAACCAGCCGACTTTCACTTTGTCCTCTGTCTTCCTTTTTATATATTTAAAGAAGCTCTTATTGTCCGTTTTTGTATTTCTCACTAGTTTTCCCTTATAGTTAATTTTCTTTGCTTTATTGTCTTTTTATTCCTGCTTTGCTTGATTCTGACTTTATCAGAGACTTTTGGACTATCACTGACTTTGGCCTCCTTTGTACAGTTTCTTTCACCTTAATACTTTCTTTAATATCCTTGGTTAGTCATGGTTGCTTTATCCCTCTATTAGAATCTTTCATCCTAACTGAAATGTAATTTTGCTGAGAGTCATGAATTACTTCCTTAAATATCTCCCACAGCTTGCTGACTGTCAGTCCTGCTAATCTATCTGCTTCCTTTACAATAGCTAGCTATATACTTATTTCATTGTACTTCCCTCTATTTAGGTTAAACACAGTTGTTTCTGACCCAAGTTTCTCACTCGTAACTGAATATTAAGTCTATCATGATATGCTCATTACTGCCTCAGGAATATTTTACTCTGAGGTTAATTTATAACCCCGCCTCATTACCTGATCCAAGAGAGTTTGCTCCCTGGTTGGATCCCTGAAATATTGCTCTTAAAAACTATCCTGAATGAATTTGTTGTCTTAGTTACTGTTTCCAAATTGCTTACCCCAATCAACATGAAAATTAAAGTCACCTATAATTATTACTACATTATTTACTTGCTTATGTTATTTGTTGACTTAAAATCTTTCCCACAGAGTAGCAACAATTTGGGTGGTTGTATAATATTTCTAACAACACCTTCTTTCTCTTGCTAGGTTTTTACCTCTGCCCAAATGGGTTCTAGATCATTCAAACCTCGAACATCTTTTGCAACTGCCTCATTTGTGGGCGGCACGGTGGAACAGTGGTTAGCACTGCTGCCTCACAGCGCCAGAGACCCAGGTTCAATTCCCACCTCAGGCGACTGACTGTGTGGAGTTTGCACATTCTCCCCATGTCTGCGTGGATTTCCTCCGGGTGCTCCGGTTTCCTCCCACAGTCCAAAGATGTGCAGGTCAGGTGAATTGGCCATGCTAAATTCCCCGTAGTGTTAGGTAAGGGGTAAATGTATGGGTATAGGTGGGTTACGTTTCGGTGGGTCGGTGTGGACTTGTTGGGCCAAAGGGCCTGCTTCCACACTGTAGGGAATCTAATCTAATCATTTCATCTCTAATTCACAGTGCATGCCCACCTCCTTTTCCATTCTGTGAAAGTTCACATATCCATCTATGCAAAAGTGAGAACCTCAAATGCTGGAAATCAGAGTCTAGATTACAGTGGTGTTGGAAAAGCAAGGCAGGTCAGGCAGCATCCAAGGTGCAGGAAAATCGACGTTTCGGGCAAAAGCCCATCACCAGGAATGAAGCCTTCATTCCTGATGAAGTGCTTTTTCCCAAAACGTCGATTTCCCTGCTCCTTGAATGCTGCCTGACCTGCTGTGCTTTTTCAGCACCACTGTAATCTAGATTCACATGTCCATCTATCTCCATTCCTACTCCATCTTGGATAGCGGCATTGGAAGATGAGCCAGGACCATGCCAGTCAACACAGAGCCAAGATCTGTCAGTCAATGTCCAGCATTGGTGGGAGTCTGTGACCCATGCATCATGATTGTCTCTTGATCAGAGGCTATCGCAGAAGCAAAAGCACCGGTGGCTGTAGAAAAAGCGAGCATTGCCAGGACCCTTGGGACGATGTCAGACCACAATGAATGGAGGAGCAGAGAGGGTGAAGTCTACAGAGAGAGAAAGATGAACTTGCGAAGCTGAAAAATTTTCTGGTTGGCTTGCTGGTCATTTTGTTGAAATTACTTCTCATATAAGTCAATATTCAAAATGATTGATTGGTATAAAACATTATGAAGGAGGAGCAGGATTAGACCTGTACACCCTTCAAATTGCTCTGCCAATCCACAACATCATGGTTCATCTGATGACTCTTGCTGAGATATTTGTATCATCAATAGACACAGGAGAGGTGCCAGAAGACTGAAGGTTGGCTGACATGGTGTCACTTATTAAGAAAGCTGATAAGGACAACCAAAGGAACAATAGATCTGTGAGCTTGATGCTGCTAGTTGTTGGAGGGTAGACAGGTTGTTGGAGGGACTCTTGAGGGACAGGATGTACATGTAAATACAAGTACTGATTAGAGATAGTCAACATGGCTTTGTACATGAAAAACATGATTGAGTTTTTTGAAGAAGTAACAAAGAGGATTGATGAGAGCAGAGTGGTAGATGTGATCTATATGGACTTCAGTAAGGTGTTCAACAAGGTTCCCCATGGGAGACTGGTTAGCAAGGTTAGATCTCACGGAATACAGGGAGAACCAGCCATTTGGATACAGAACTGGCTCAAAGGTGGAAGACAGAGGATGGTGGTGGAGGGTTGTTTTTCATACTGGAGGCCTGTGATCAGTGGAACGTCACAAGGATTGGTGCTGGGTCCTTTTCTTTTTGTCATTTACATAAATGATTCGGACGCAAGCATAAGAGTACAGTTAGTATGTTTGCAGATGACACCAAAATTGGAGATGTAGTGAACAGCGAAGAGGGTTACCTCAGATTACAACAGGATCTTGACCAGATGGGCCAATGGGCTGACAAGAGGCAGATGGAGTTTAATTCAGATAAATGTGAGGTGCTGCATTTTGGGAAAGCAAATCTTAGCAGGACTTATACACCTAATGTTAAGGTCCTAGGGATTGTTGCTGAACAAAGAGGCCTTGGAGTGCAGGTTCATATCTCCTTGAAAGTGGAGTTGCAGGTAGATAGGATAGTGAAGAAGGCGTTTGGTATGCTTTCCTTTATTGGTCAGAGTATTGAGTACAGGAATAGGGAGGTCATATTGCGGCTCTATAGGACATTAGTTAGGCCACTGTTGGAATATTGCATGCGATTCTTGTCTCCTTCCTATCGGAAAGATGTTGTGAGACTTGAAAGGGTTCAGAAAAGATTTACAAGAATGTTGCCAGGGTTTGAGGATTTGAGCTACAGGGAGAGGCTGAATAGACTCATGCTGGTTTTGCTGGAGCGTTGGAGGCTGAGGGGTCACCTTATAGAGATTTACAAAATTATGAGGTGCATGGATAGGGTAAATAGGCAAAGTCTTTTCCCTGGGTCGGGGAGCCCAGAACCTCAGGGCATGGGTTTAGGGTGAGAGGGGAAAAATACAAAAGAGACCTAAAGGGCAACTTTTTCACACAGAGGGTGAATGAGCTGCCAGAGGAAGTGGTGGAAGCTGGTACAATTGCAACATTCAAGAGGCATTTGGATGGGTATATGAATAGGAAGGGTTGGAGGGATATGGACAGAATCTTCTCATTTCTGTCTTCGTGAGGCAAACCTTTACTTCTAAACAGACTCACTTAGATCAGATTAGCTACAGTTTGGAAGCTGGCCTTTCACTCCAAGAAGTCCACACCAACCCTCTGAAGAGTAACCCATCCAGATCCATTTCCCTACATTTGCTCTTGACTAACGCACCTATCACTATCAGCAATTTAACAGACCTACACATCTTTGGACTGTGGGAGGAAACCCACACAGACATGGAGAGAATGTGAAACCTCCACACAGACAGTTGCCCAAGGCTGGAATTGAACCTGGGTTCCTGGCACTATGTGGCAGCAGTGCTAACCACTGAGCCACCATGCTACCCCAACTTCCCCCTGCTTTCAGACCCTCCCAGAAGTGGAGAAAAAAGGTTTCAAAATAACATCAAAAAGCATGAAACCACAACATTACTTGACTTCTGGAGGTTATTGGGGCCAAACAGTCACTGCTGTCATTTGTAAAAAGTTGAGTGAATACAGCTGAAGGTGTGTTGGATCTCCTCAACAATGGTGGCCTTTCCAGGCCAGTGGCTTTCAAAATGTAACAATGACATCATCTTGTCATCAGATTTGGACAATGGCACTTCGTCAGTTGAAACAAGGCCAGCTGCAATTTGTGAAGGCACATCGTTTGTCAGAATTTAACAGTGTTATGATCAAATAGGCTAATTTCAATGTGCCCAATTTGTTTTACATAGCTGTTTCCATGTGTTGCTAAGCTGTCTTCAATGGAAACTGGAAGTTCTCAACAAATCGGGCAGTGTCCATGGAGAGAACCTGCAATTACGATTCAATGATTTTCATGCTGTGTGCTGAATACTTCCAGCAGTTTCTGTCTCTACCTCAGATTTCCAGCAACCGCTGTTGTTTCATTTGGCTTAAAACAGAATTACTTTCTGTCCTATGTTGTAACCCTCACACAGTCTTTGTTGGATCTGGAAACTGTACAAAAAACAACTTAACTGTCTCTGTGTTTTATCTTCCTTTGTTTCATAACTAGAATGAGGTCACACCATCCATCACAATGTGTGTTCCTTGATTGCTGAGGCAACCTAACAAATTACAGTTGACTCGAATGGTCCTCTTATTATGCTGCCTAATACGCAATTTTGAAAAATCTTTGCTAAAGTTCACGGAGGAGCTTAAATCTAGATGAGATCAAGTCGCGATAAGAGCAGCTGCTCCTCCATGAGTTTATGACAAGGAGGTTGCACTGTAACTTTTTTTTTAACATCCTTCCTTCAAATTGTTTCGAGGTTTTAAGTGCTGGGAGGCCTCAGAGGATTATTTACAGCAAATGTCAGAGCAAATGCAACACTGATCTCCTCCTCCATTACACCAGGATAAAAGGTGGAGTATGAATTCAAACAGCAAAACAGTCAGTCACTATTACGGTGACATTCCTGTTTCCTGCCTTTCCTCTGAACAAACTCTGAGCAGATTTCCTGAATTAAGGCTAATCACTGCACAGACGAGGCATTTTCTCTTTGTTGAGAACTTGATCGACTCGCAACAAGATTGAGAGATGACCCTAAAACATTTCCTGCGAGACCCTGAATCCGTTCATTGGCACATAATGGCATTTAGATTTGAAGACAGTATGCTCCAGTGACCTCATTTTCTGTTTCACAGACAGCTTTATTTTTATATTTGTTTCAGTCAACAGAATATCACACCTGGATGGCAGGTTCAGAATGCATGAAGCAGACACAATTCAATAGGATATCTGACACAAAATAAATAAATCACAGTAATTGACAGGAGCAGGGCAATATTCAAGGAGAACTTAATTATTAGTTGAAAGTCATATTATACTAGCAGAGAGGGAACTGGTAGTGGACTGTGCAGAATTATAAATCGTCAGCTGGACACTGCAGATCCATGGGATTGTGTCCAAATTGATTCTGCGGGCTGAATTTTAGCAGAAATCAGCGAAGTGCCAATTTCAGGGATTTTCATGGAGGGTTCCTCTCCAAGATTCTGTGAGTGTTTTCTCACACTATTCTCCACAGGGCGCCCTCATTATCTACACGCCATGACTCTAAAACATCTGCTTGTGCCATCGCCTGCTCATAGGCAGCAGAAGTATTCCCAGCGCCATCTTTAAAACACAGCTGTGCACCAGATTGAAGACTTTGTCAGTCAGGAGCTGCCCTTCACAGTTGCAATGTGGGCCGAAGAACTACCCCAGATGCGGCCAACAGTGGCAGCCTGGCACCCTGCTTCTTCAGCAAGGACCTAGAGATACTGACGGACATGCAGAAGAGGAACATCCTCCTTGCCCAGTTCTGCCCGAAGAAACATGGCACTAGACCTTGCCAACTGGGTTCAAGCCTGCCCCCTGGGTCATTGAATCATTGAATCGCTAGAGTATGGAAGCATGCCATTTTGCCCAATCCTCCAAACAGCATCCCACCCAGACCAGCCCCTCCTTTATCCATGTAACCCTATATTCCCCATGGATGCACCACCTATCCTATCCCTGTAACCGTGCATTTCCGCTGGCTTGTCCACTTAGCTTGTATATCTATGAACCAGTCCACCCGGAGGAAACCCACTCAGTCAAGGGGAGAATGTGCAAACTCCACACAGACAGTCATCAGAAGGTGGAATTGAACCCAGGTCCCTGATGCTGTGAGGCACCAGTGCTAACCCCTGAGCTACAGTCCAAGGTCAGTATGGTGCCCATGGTCTGGAGATTGCTCAGCAATGTAGGTCACAGACCTCTTCACTCCACAAGGTCAAGTGCTGCCATCTTGTGTGTCACCTTCCACTCATTCCGAGTCTGCTCCTGCACATGCTACCCATCAAAGCTCATAGTCTGATGCTCTCACTATTGAATGTGACATCTTATCTCAATCGCTGTCACCAACCCTCAACCCTCATGTGCTTCCTACTCACTTACTTGGAGCTCCTTGCAACATTTCCTGCACCTGCACCTACACTAACAGCTGTGCCAGCCATTCTCATCCCAATCAACCCCTTCTTCTGTCTCATTCCAGGAGACAATGGCCCACAATAGGACTGAAGGAGCTCAGATGGGCAGTGGGGTGTAGCATCTGTCTTCTCATTCCCTAGAAACGACCCTTATGAGAAGATTTGTAGCTTAGGTTGAGGTTCTGGATGTAAGTTTTCTTGCTGAGCTGGAAGCTTTGTTTTCAGATGTTTTGTCACCAAACTAGATGACATCATCAGTGAGCTTCTGGTAATCCCACTTTCTCACTGGAGGCTCACTGATGATGTCACCTAGTAGGGTGATGAAACGTCTGAAAATGAATCTTCCAGCTCAGCGAGCAAACTTACATCCGAAGAATCTTTGGCTTAGTGGTAGAGGATGGATGGATAACCGCCACCAAGACAGAACCCCACTGGTTCTCACCTACCACCCCACCAACCTGCGCATACAACGTATTATCCGCCGCCATTTCCGCCACCTCCAAACGGACCCCACCACCAAGGATATATTTCCCTCCCCTCCCCTATCAGCGTTCCGCAAGGACCACTCCCTTCGTGACTCCCTTGTCAGATCCACACCCCCCACCAACCCAACCTCCACCCCCGGCACCTTCCCCTGCAACCGCAGGAAATGTAAAACTTGCGCCCACACCTCCACACTCACTTCCCTCCAAGGGCCCAAGGGATCCTTCCATATCCGCCACAAGTTCACCTGTACCTCCACACACATCATCTATTGCATCCGCTGCACCCGATGTGGCCTCCTCTATATTGGTGAGACAGGCCGCTTACTTGCGGAACGCTTCAGAGAACACCTCTGGGCCGCCCGAACCAACCAACCCAATCACCCCGTGGCTCAACACTTTAACTCCCCCTCCCACTCCACCGAGGACATGCAGGTCCTTGGACTCCTCCACCGGCAGAACACAACTACACGACGGCTGGAGGAGGAGCGCCTCATCTTCCGCCTGGGAACCCTCCAACCACAAGGTATGAATTCAGATTTCTCCAGCTTCCTCATTTCCCCGCCCCCCACCTTGTCTCAGTCGGTTCCCTCAACTCAGCACCGCCCTCCTAACCTGCAATCCTCTTCCTGACCTCTCCGCCCCCACCCCACTCCGGCCTATCACCCTCACCTTGACCTCCTTCCACCTATCCCACCTCCATCGCCCCTCCCCCTAGTCCCTCCTCCCTACCTTTTATATCAGCCTGCTTGGCTCTCTCTCTCTTAATCCTGATGAAGGGCTTATGCTCGAAACGTCGAATTCTCTATTCCTGAGATGCTGCCTAACCTGCTGTGCTTTGACCAGCAACACATTTGCAGCTGTGATCTCCAGCATCTGCAGACCTCATTTTTTACTACGGATAGAGGAGAGGAGGAAAGATTGATAGACGGAAAGAGGATAGGTGAATGGTAAAATATTTTTCACCCAGAGAATGGAGGGGGAAAATCTGAAATCACTGCCTGTAAGGGAGAGGAGGCAGAAACCCTCATAACATTTCAAAGTTTAGATGTACACTTACAATGCCAAAACTATGGGCCAAGAGTTGAAAACTAGGACTAGAATGGTTAGGTTGCTGTTTTTGACTGGGGTGATGCAATGGATTGAATGGCCTGCTTCTGTGCTGTAGACCTCTATGATGCTGGGAACTCTCATGTGGTGAGGCCAAGAATTTCCAGCAAACAAGTAAAGTTCATTATCTAGCTCTGTTCTACTCTGTCACTACTGTCATTTTGAATGTTTAAACTTCGACCCCTAGTTCCTAACTCATGGTCACTTTTGACTCCTGCAGGCAACAGTGACATCTGCAAAGTCTCCACCCTGAAGAGACCTCATGCCTTTCATCACTAACTTTGGAATATGAAGCTGCAGATCTATTAGAGGAAACACCAGCAAGGGCCTTGGAGAGAAATGAGGGGGGAGGTGTGGGTGCAGGTTTTGCATTTCTTGCGGTTGCAGGGGAAGGTGCTGGGGCTGGAGGTTGGGTTGGTCCTCCAGTCCCGGCACCTTCCCCTGCAACCGCAAGAAATGCAAAACTTGCACCCACACCTCCTCCCTCACTTCCCCCCTCACTTCCCTCCAAGGCCTCAAGGGATCCTTCCATATCCATCACAAATTCACTTGCACCTCCACACACATCATTTACTGCATCCGCTGCACCCGATGTGGCCTCCTCTACATTGGGGAGACAGGCCGCTTACTTGCGGAACGTTTCAGAGAACACCTCTGGGACACCCGGACCAACCAACTCAACCGTCCCGTGGCTGAACACTTTAACTCCCCCTCCCACTCCACCAAAGACATGCAGATCCTTGGCCTCCTCCATCACCAGACCATGGCAACACGATGCCTGGAGGAAGAGCGCCTCATCTTCCACCTAGGAACCCTCCAACCACAAGGGATGAATGCAGATTTCTCCAGCTTCCTCATTTCCCCTCCCCCCACCTTATCTCAGTCCCAACCCTCAGACTCAGCACCGCCTTCTTGACCTGCAATCTTCTTCCCGACCTCTCTGCCCCCACCCCCTCTCCAGCCTATCACCCTCACCTTAACCTCCTTCACCTATCGCATTCCCAACTCCCCTCCCCAAGTCCCTCCTCCCTACCTTTTATCTTAGCCTGCGTGGCACACCTTCCTCATTCCTGAAGAAGGGCTTATGCCCGAAACGTCGATTCTCCTGCAAAGAGATGATGGAACTATAACCAGGGCTGGTTTTGTACTGAGATGATAATACTTGACAAGGTAGTGCATAGAAGATTGTTGAGTCAGGTTAAATCTCATGGGATCCAGAGAGAGCGAGCCAATAAGTACAAAATTGGCTTGACAGTAGAAAACAGAGGTAGAGGGTTGTTTTTCAGATTGGCAGCTTGTGACCGGCAGTGTGTCACAGGGGCTAGTGCTGGGACCACTGTTATTCATCATTTATATAAATGATTTGGATAATAATTTTGGAGTTTTGGTTAGTAAGTTTGAGGATGGCACCAAGATTGGTGGTATAGGGGACAGCAAAGAAGGTTATCTCAGAATCTTGATCAAATGGGCCAATGGGCTGAGGAATGGCACATGGAGTTTAATTTAGATAAATGCAAGGTGGTGGTATTTTGGTAAGGGCAGGGCTTACACAGTCAATGATAGGGCTGTGGGGAATGTTATAGAACAAGGAGATCCTTGAGTATAGGTGTTGGGACGTTTGGAGAGGTTGGATAAGCTGGGACTTTTTTACCTGGAGCATAGGAGACTGAGGAGTGACCTTAGTGAGGTTGAGAGGCATAGATAAGGTAAGTAGTCAACAGCTTCTCACCATGGTAGGGGAATCTAAAACCAAAGAGCATGGGTTTAAAGTGAGATTTGAAAGATACGAAAGGGTCTAGAGGGGCAATTTTTCTCACACAGAGGGTGGAGAATGGGCTGCAAGAGGTAGTGGTGGAAATGAGTACAATTTAGTCATTCAGGAAACACATAGACAGGTACATGAATGGGATAGGTATGGAGGAATAAGGACCAAATGCAGGCAAAGGGGATTAGTTTAATTGTGAAAACTGGTCGGCATGGACAAGTTGGGCCAAAGGGCCTGTTTCCATGCTGTAAATCTCTATGACTCTACTGTAAAAACTAGTTAATGCTATATTTAAAGAGATTGCAGTCCTGTGATAACAAGTTAATGTTATACTGAGAAACATTGAGATAACATAACCATTGATTAGTGCCGTACTGAGAGACTATAGAGCCAAATCTAATTGCTAGCACTGTGATGAAAGAACCTAGGGTTGCACAATGAGCTGGTGACGTGAATTATTAACCATGGACTGAGTTATGCACTTAATGGAATGCCGCACAACATGCACATTTCTGACATTAGCATTCTGTACTGTGCTAGTGTAAGTGAAAAGAGTACTGAGAAATACAGTAAAGATGTTCAAAGTTCAAAGAAAGTAAAGCAATGGACAAAAAAAGCTGACATTGTAAATAATTTATCTTTTGACTTTTTTGTACTTTTGATTGTGGACAGAAATGGGAAATGAACTGTTTTTAAAACCAAGGATTGTTAAAACATTTCTGTACTTCTTAAAAGAAAGTAAACTTCCGCCCATTGTAAGTGTGGTTTACATTGCTGTGTGTTAAAGCAATGGGAGGGAAGGTTTGCAGATGAGCGGGAGCCAAGGGATATGTACAAATGGAGATTTAGTTGACAACAAGTAGTTGATTGGTCAATGGACTAGTAACCAGTTATCAATGACAAAGTCCTTTGCCTGCTGACAACTCTGTGATTGGCTGCCCAGTAACTGAACAGCTTGGGGATGTGAATATTTGGGCAGAAACCCATCAATCTCTGGAAGGAAAGAAGCTGCTTATGTTCTGCAGTAAAAAAAACACCTGAAGCATGAAGAAAGCCAGTTTTTTTTCCCCTCAGCAGTTGTTGTAAATTGGGATTCTGAAACCAGTAATCCAGAGGATTTTGAGGAGTGAAACACCCACCTTGTGCTTCCTGCCAATAAAGGTGTCCGCAGGAGGACAATCAAGGAACAGTCATGATGTGCCAAAAGGATCATCTCAGAAAACCCTGGGAACAGAGATCATTGAACTGCCTTCTCAGACTTATCCTCTACCCATCGCACCCACAAGTATGGCAAAAACTGCAAGCATTAATGAGTGTCAGGGTGTGAGATGCCGCATTTTCCTTTCCTATCATTGTCCGTTGCTTTGTTTATAAGAGGGTTAGTGTTTTAACTAATATACAGCAGTATATATCAACAGTTCATAATTGTTTAATAGTAACGAGGAGCTTTTATCTATAATAAATATTCAAGTACAGGAGCCTAATCCATGTTTTCTGTCAACCGAGGTCTGGAATTGGGGATTGGGAATACATTTTTGAAATCTTTCACTGTTGTGATGACTCCAGGAATGGTGGAACTTAATGTGTTGTGCACCACTCCAGTGAGGCATAACAATGTGAAAACTAACTTTCTTTTAAATGCAGTGAGTGGTTACGATCCAGAATATGTTGCTTGAGAGTATGAGAGAATTGGATTAGCAAGTGAAAAGAAAAAGATTGCTGGACAATGGGAAAAGGAATAGGAACAAGATTAGCCAAGCTCCTCTTGCGGAGAATTGGTAAGTGCACAACAGGACAAATGGTGGCCTTTTGTGCTGTAATTGTTCTATGTTTCTGATGTTTTTCTATTTTTCTGACAGAATTACATTGTGATTTTCAGATGTTTTGCATGCAGGTATTGTGGCAAATATGAGGCACATGTACAATTGAACGTTGAGAGTGTTGTGCTGGAAAAGCACAGCAGGTCAGGCAGCATCTGAAGAGTAAGAGAATGTAGTGGTTCTGTTCGCCGAGCTGGAAGTTTTAGTTGCAAATGTTTCGTCCCCTGGCTAGGAGACATCATCAGTGCTGTGGAGCCTCCTGCGAAGCGCTTCTTTGATGTTTTTTCCGGTATTTATCGGAAGAAACATCAAAGAAGCGCTTCGCAGGAGGCTCCACAGCACTGATGATGTCTCCTAGCCAGGGGACGAAACGTTTGCAACTAAAACTTCCAGCTCGGCGAACAGAACCACTACAACAAGCACCCGAGCTACAAATCTTCGCACAAAGTAAGAGAATCAATGTTTTGGGCATAAGCCCTTCATCAGGAACGAGGTCATTTCTGATGAAGGGATTTTGCCCGAAATGTTGATTTTTCTGCTCATCGGATGCTGCCTGACCAGCAGTGCTTCTCCAGCACCACAGTCTCGACTCTAATCTCTAGCATCTTGCAGTCCTCATTCTGTCCTAGTACAATTAAATGCTCTGAACAGAAGCTTTAGTGATGAACAAACACTGTGTTGTTCATAATTAGAATTTTCCGGGTGACTTATTGTTAGAAAGCCACCAGGGATTTCACCATTCTGATTTTCGATCTCCTGCTCTCCTGCACAAGTGGCAAGTTCATCAGTCCAAAACCAATAGGGTTCTTCCTTCTATAGGCATGCCAGGTCCCACACAATGTGACAACTATTTTAACAATTGTTCTGAGAGGAAAAGCCATTCCCTGATGGGAAGAGATAAGTAAGATCCAACGAGATAAAAACTTTTTATACCTTTCTTCAAGCACTCCTTCCCTAATGAAACCCAAGCCTCTCCCATCGTAAAAACATTCTCCCCTTTCATACCCAATTCCCACACATACACCCCTTCAGGTGAATATCCGATACTAATCCCCCTTCAATCTACTTGGTACACTCCAAACTGCAGTGTTTTCCACTGAAATTTCTCCATGGCTTCTTGCCTGTTCTGAAAAGTCCGATTACTGGGTTCCAATCACGCCTGATTGCTAAAATTGGTTTGTTGAAGGAAGGTTGTTCTCCTGCTCTAATACTCTTAACTGGTAAAATCCAAGGCTAATCGTCCAACCTAGAACAATGAAAGAAACCAAATAAATTTACAAAGCTACGAAACTTGGACAGTGCGGATAATATTTTGAAAATTTGTAGAATTCTAACTTTTGATGAGTTCCTTTCTTGTTGAATTTGCAATCCAGTAGCTTGTTGAAGCTTCAATTCAGTAGCCATGGTTATCACACATATGGTTCCATCTAGCTCAGTTTCTCATATATGGCATTGAAGTGGGGAAAGCAAGTCAGTTAGTTATTCCATCACAGGGGACTCTATCAGTTGTGTTCAAAATCCTGATATACATTAGGGATAGCAATCAGGAGCAATTCTGTACACATGGATGGGGTAGTGAGCAGGCAGGACTTCCTCTTCCCCCAGGACCAACAGTGGACACTGTGCTATCAGACCATGCCAATGTTGGTCCAACATTGCCACCCAGATTAGAATGAAGCCAGCCATCTCAATAAATGCCCAGCACTGTAGGAAGAAGATCGATGACCTTCTCCTTTCACCAGTGCCACCATCTTCTCTCCTCACACATAGTCTATCTTTGTACTACATCCACCTCCTATCAATTATTGCACTCTAACATTCAGTAATGTTTGCAGCAGTTTCTATACTCACTGTCACCCACCCCAACCTCTGACCCCACTATAACCTTGTGTTTCCACTGTGCTGCCTACTCACTCACTAGGGACACCTCCCAACCTGTACCAAGAGTAACAGCTGTTCCGCCCACTCTCCTGTCTCTCATTCCCTGAGGAAAGCAGCACACTAGAGGGTGAAAACACTCAAAATGGATGCCTGACATTTAGCTCCTGTTCCCTTCTATGCACAGCCTCTTGACATCGACAGTCGCAAGTGGCTGACTGACTGTGTCCAAGCCTCCGGACTGCGATCAGAGGCTGTCCTTAACTCACTGTACTCAGACCCTCGAGTGAAGGCTGATCGCTCGAGATGACTGAGGAATGTTAACAATGAGGACGAGCTTCCTTCCCTTTGTGTCTGTGCTAAATGCATGGCAAGACCAAAGTAATATGGCCTGCATATTTCAGGCTGAGGAATCGAAGCCCCAAAGATCATGCAAGACAGGAATATCGTGAGCATCCAGAGAGGGACAAAATGAGTGCGCTCTATGATAGCAAGTGAAGAGCTCAGAGTTGCGGCCTGAGCCAGTCCATGATTTGAATGTTCGTCCCTGAATGCACAGTGTTCTTGCTGCAGCAATAGAATGATAGCTGTTGGTGTAGCCTGAAGTGCAAACTGCTGAAGCGACCTATTCATAGATTGGAGTGGAGCATGAGAGGTGCGAGAAACTGGCACATATTGGATGCCAATGTCTGTGCACAAATGGTCCACATGGCTGGTGCCCATGAAGCATGCTCTGAGATTTGTGAAGGGCTTTTCTGTTGTGAGCCCTGTGAGTTTTTTTTTTCCATAACTTACCAAACATGCTGCAAGCATTACCCACCATACCTCTATGGCATCTCTCACGTCTGATTTCTGCTCCCTCTTAATGTGCGCCATTGTTCAACATGGGGGTTGTTTGGTGAGCTGATGTCATCAGGTACCCACTCTGATTTTCATGTCAAAATCTTTTGGCATCTGGCTGACTTGGCACGTTGAAAGCTGAAGGCAGGTAAGGCAGGTTGGGTTATCAAAAAAACAGTTTGCCCTTGCTTAGCAAGAATCGCACCACGATGCTTGTAAAATGCCTAAAAGATGGTGTGAGCTGCTCCCAACAAAGAGATGGGCCTCATGAGACATGTTACCCAACTGTGTCAGGTAGCCCACTTCACTCAGACCCCAATAAAATTCTGCCTACAATCTCAGAAAATTGTTGAAGGTATCAACTTGTAAATAACTGTGCAGTACATTGTCACTTTATTTCTAAGGTGAAAGGAATTTGGGCCAAGCAAGGATATGTAAGTTACTCTATGATCTGAATTTGAGGTTAATGGCTTACTGCATTGCCATGGGGTGCAGGGTAAAGGAATCCAGTTCTTGAGATCATTTTTCCTGCAGGCCTCCCTACAGTTTGAATACTGTCTCAGACAGACAACATTGTTTTGTGTGATAAGAAATGGGAGAGACCTTTTTTTAAAAAAACTGCCACAGTTAGGGAAGCTAATGCATTATGGGAAAAGAAACATGGAGAGACAGTACAGGCTCAATGGTATATCTTTGAGGGACGTACACAAGCCGAGGGACCTTGGGGTTCAAGCGCATAATTATCAGGCAAGTTAAAACAGTTGTTAAGAAGATGTTTCGGATCCTCGAGTTTATAAATAGAAGCATAGGGAATAAAAGCAAGCAAGTGACGATACACTTCTACAAATCATTGATCAGAACACATTTGGAATAACTGTGTTCATTCTGGGCAAGTTATATAAGGAAGGATGTTAAAGCCCTGGAGAGAGGAATGATACCAGGAATGAGGGATTTTAGATACAAGGAAAGATGGAGAAATTGGGCTTATTACCTTTGGAACAGAGAAGATTAAGAGGTGACTTTATTAAGATATTCAGAATTATGAACCATTTTGACAGGGTAAAGAAGGTTATTATGTTTCCACATGTTGGTATGTTAGTAACTAGGGAATCACAATTTCTAAATTGTCAGCAAGAGAGCTAGGAGTATGGATTCCATTGCAGGTTTCAAAAGAGAGCTGGATAACTATTTGAAACTGATTAATTTAAAAAGCCATGGATATAGGGTAACTCTTTTGGGAGCCAGCACAGACACGATGGGTGAATGGCTTCCTGCCATACTGTAAATGTCTATGATTCTATAATATAAAAATACAACTGAAGTATGTCACAGGGGATGTTTTCCCATTTTTAAACACTAAAATATCTTTCTATGAGTAAAAGATTCAGGCTACAGGGAAGAGTTAAAAGTGGTAACTCTTTCTTTGTTGTATTCCAAGATTTTAAAGATAAAATCGCATCAAGGTTTGCATTAGCAAAAGGCTGGAGACATAACCAAACATAATTTGAATAGTACACACAAACCCAGCATCAATGCTCTGAAACAAGGACCACCCATTCACTGCTGGGTCAGCTGGATTTATCAGCTAAACACTTTAGGATTCTGCCTTATTATCCACGTTATTGGAGACCAAGTTCATTGCTGGATAGGGGTGTAAAAGGAACACTGTTTCCCTTTTGGTGAATATTTGTATTCACGAGAATAGCTTGTGATTATTATCATAAGACCATAGGACATAGGAACAGAAATGAGGTCATTCAGCTCATCGAGTATACTCTGCCATTTAAACATGGCTGATAGGTTTTTCAACCCCATTTTCCCACTTTCTCCCTGTAACCTTTGATCCCCTTGGCAATCAAGAACTTGTGTATCTCTGTTTTAAATGTACTCAATGTACTGGCCTCCACAACCTTCTGTAGCAATGATTTCCACTCTCTGACTGAAGAAGCTTCTCCTTATCTCCCTTCTAAAGGGTCCTCCTTTTACTCTAAGTCTGTGCCCGTGGGTCCTCGTCTCTCCTGCCAATGGAAACATTTTCTCAATGTCCACTTTGTTCAGTATTCTGAAAGTTTTAATCAGATCCCTCCACCTTTTACTAAACCTCCATCGAGTATAGTCCCAGGGTCCTCAAAAGTTCCACATATGTTCCATTCAATGTAAATGAAGTTTAATAGTGAGTGCTAAGCTATTGAAAAGAAAGTCACCAAAATACATGTTAACAGAATCAAAGAATCACAGAAGTGTTACGCCACAGTAAGGAGGCCATTCAGCCTATCATGCCAACACCAAATCTTCAAGTGAGTGTCATTAACGAGTGCCAATTTCCTGCATTTTCCTCAAAACCTTACATTCTGTTTGTAATCAAATAATCATCCAATACTCTCTTGAAGGTCTCCGTTGAACCTGCCTCCACCACATTTCCAGGTAATGCTATCCATACACTAACTACTTGCTGAGTGAAATATTTTTCTCACATTATCCTTGCTGCTTTTACACATCACTTTAAATCTATGCCCTTTCATTCTCGTTCCCATTACCAGTGGGAGCACCTTCTCCCTATCCAGTCCTCTAATGATGTTGAAAGCCATGATCAGATTTCCACCCAGCCTTCTTCTCCTCAAGGATAACATTCCCCATTTCTTCAGTCTATCCTCTATCCTCACAACTGAAGTTTCTCATACCAGGTATTGTTCTTGATATTCTGGAGATGACAATAACTCAAGAACAGATCTGATGACAACACAAAACATCACGAGATACCACACGAATGAGTTCAGGCGATATAGTTGCTGAACAACTGTTGAATGGTGGGATAGGGTGAAATGGCTAACTGATCTAATTCTGTTCATGTGTACCTCACGGTACACATTTCTGCTCCAAAGCAGGCATAACAGTCATGCTCAGTGGATACTTAAATTAAAAAAGGGGGTAAAAAGAGGAACAAAAACAGAAATTACTGGCGAAACTCAGCAGGTGAGAGAATGATGATTGATTATCATTTGTATTCCACAATGTTCTACACAGTAAAATATTGTGAAAAGCTTCAATCCAATGCCATTTGGATATTTTATGAATAAAAAGGTAAAACTGAAAAAGTCCAAATTTGTTCCACCACCTCCACCACCATCACCATCTCTCCATCACCTGCGCCGGACAGACCAAAGTCAGAGTCACCATCTCTTCAGGGTGCCATCACTTTGTCGCTGGACCCTTGTCACTGATGGGCTGCTGATGTTAGTTGCAATGCTGGACCTACACTCGCCCCATAACCAGGAGTCTTTGGCTCCACTGAAGTCACCCCCTCATCAACACCAGGAGTCCCTACTCTGTTTATATTACACAAAAGAATCCCTGCTCCAGACTTAATACAACCAGGAATTCCTGCTCCAGGCCTAATACAACCAGGAGTCCTTGGCTCCACTCTGGCCACTCTTGTCCATGATGTTACCTTCTCCACCGCCGCCAACGGCACGAAGAAGACTAAAAGGTTATAGAAAGAAGGGCGCATGCGACTGTCTGGAGATGATGAGCCCAGAAATCTGAACATTGCCTACTATGCCGGCGATGCTATTTTGAAAAGGTCTGGACAGCATCTTTGGGAAGAAAGCAGAGTTAATGTTTGAATCCGGTGACTCTTCATCAGAAAAGAGAAAATCTGGACAACCTCCAGCCTAATGGTGATCAATATTTCCAGTGATCTGTGTTCCTTAGACGTCTCAACTATCAACGTATGCATCCAGCAGAAAGATAGTAACAGAAAAGATGATCATTTCTGAGACACATCATTCGATACTTTAGTGCAAGGTGCTTACAAGCACAGATCTTGAACTTCACTTCACTTTGAGGAATAACGTAATTTTGGCTGCAAGATGAATTGGCAGAGACCTAAAGCAGCACTGCAAAGAATTGTAAGTAGAGATCACATGATGAAACCACCAAAGTGGAACTTGAACTCATAACTTTTGAACACAGAGTCACAAGTGTTACCTTGAGCCAAGGTTGACACCTGCACTGAGGAAGGTGCCAAAGCCCTTGAGCAGAATCATTTTTGCAATCATGCCATAGTTTTGGTTTAATTCTTCAGCATCCATACTGCTATTCTAAGTGGGAGGTGCCAGCGTTATCAGATTTTTAAAGAGTTGCCGAGTTTCAGTTAAAAACTTCAAGATGTGTATGTGGCTGATCAAGGTTGAAAATCTGGGATGATCATGGGAAAAGATTTCTGCTTTGGATGCAAAAATTGTGCTCAGAGTTATGTTGACCAAGTCACAGTACAAGTTTCCAATAATTAAAATTTCTATACTCACAAAAGATGCATTATCAGCAGCGTGATTGATTTGTTTTAAGAAACATCGCTTTTGAATGATAACTTGCTGCAGTTTTCTTAACACAGCTAAAATTGGTTTATACTAAAAAATAAACAGTTTTGATGAATGTCCAACCCTTCACTTGTTAAAAGATGCTGAAAAATGACTTTGAAAATCTGCATTATCTTTTGAGTATGATAGTGAGGTTCTTTGTAAACAAATTCATTTTTTATATCTGAAAAACTTGGAAACCATGCCTGCTCAAGCTTCTATGTACACTAAAGTTACTGAGCACCAAATTAAAGAGATTTTCTTGTAAGCTGCACAGTCAGAATGACACAATGTTCATCCTGGTGCATCATCATGCATCCATCTTTGGGAAGGGAGAGGAGTGCTCTGAAATTCAAATAAACCTTGAATCAATATACACAATACTACACAGGTGGATGTGGTTTTGGGTGTAACTCATCTTTAAAATTCCTAGAACTTTTTTGCTCATGTTGTGTCACTGAAGTAAATGAACAGAAACTCCTTGTCCCCTCAATTCAACACGTCATCAGTTACTGATATTTCACAAATTCTTATGTTTCTTCTGCTAAATCAAAAATTCATAAATTTAAGCCTATATTTGGAAAGTCCTGAAGACCCCATCTCTGTAATTTGAAGCATAGTTTAATACAGTTAAGCACTTTATTTCCCCTTCCTTTGATATACAGCGTTCTTATTTTTAAAATGCAATAAAAGTAAGTGTCGAATTCAATATAGGCTAAATATTGGCTTTCTGAAATAAACATTCTGGCACACTCCATTTAGATATTAATGAGCTTGCTGATTTATAACTTCATTCAGATACAGCAAAATTAACCTATACTCTTCTTCACATAAAACAGAAGCAATCTATTAAAAGTTATCTGTAAAATGATAAAGCCAGGAAGAATACATCAATCAAAGCAACTGTCTCATAATGCAGTGCAGAGCTGCAGGAAGGAGGGCCTGAAAACATAATTGGGTCACAATGGGTGAACGAGTAGGACGGAATGGTAAACATTTCATAAAAATCATTTTTGTTTGTTTGCTAATGATTTTCACTTGCCATTTGTTATCCAAATTTCTATTTCACAAGAGGACACAGTCGGAGAGACCTTGTCACTAATCACAGAATGTCAAGTTGCTTCAATGATTCACGAGGTCTTTCCGAGAGCATTAGCTGGCACCTGCTGAGCTTGATAACGCCACTTTGTTTGTGTAAGGCAGAGAGAATTCTTTTCTTCTTCTTGTTGACCACTTCTCAGCTCCTTCCTGTTTCACCATGAACATTCTGCTATCTGTCCAGCAATCGGGGACTAAGGGTCCTTACATTGAATAAGAGGAAGGTCAGGTAATTAACTGGATCCTTCAGAAATACGCTTGGGCCAAAAACTGCCAACAGGCAGCCTACAATAGGTCGGTCATTACCCTCTGTTTATTTCCATATCACTCAATGCATTGAAAACAGCCAAGCATTCCCGTTGTGTCAGTAACAAAAGGCCACAGCATAATTCTTGATTGGTTGCACTTTGTAAATGTATCTTAATCTCTCCCGGTAACTGCATGCTATTGAACAACAGTAAACATAGTCCAGCTTTTAAAGAAATGTGCATTAGAGCTTATTAATTGATTGCTTTTTGTCATTTCATGTGGATGCAAAGGATTCATGTCACCATTGAAGACTAGAGGGTTATTCTGAATGTCCTGGCTAAAGTTATCCCTCCTCAGACATCATAAAGCAGAACAGATTATTTGGTCAGTATCACCCTTTTGTTTGTGGGACTTTGTTTCATGTAAGTTTGTTACAACATTTCCTATCATACAACCGCAAATGAGCCTCAGAAGTATTGAATTGTCTGTAAAGTGTTTTGTTATTTCTAAAGATTATCAAAGGCTCTATAAGAAGTCTTGGTTTATTCCCAGTTTATGGGGTCTTTAATAATGCTTTGTTCCAACCGTATGATATGTGATGGTCATCTGGATTCCATGATTTAGTATACACATTATGGCACTGAGAAAATGTGTACCTTTTCTTTAACGTCTGGACTGTATTGTACATAGCATTGCCATTACATCTTTCAAAGTTGTCATGTATTTCAAACATGAATTGAAAATAATGAAAGAAGCAATTTATGAACTTAATAAATTTGATCCAGTCAGGAAGGATATCATGTTTTTTTAAAGGCCTCAATATCCCTGGGATGATGGGGAGGGAATGGAATTAACATTGCAGCTGGAAAACCTAGAAATGTGGAAAATCTAGAAATTCTGCCAAACATAACTGCAGATTTTCATTTAATTTTTGGGTGATTGAGAATGTTGCATGCAAATGGCTGCTAAAATCAGCGGTAGGGAAGGAAATTTAACAATTTTAGAAACTGTTCCACCTCTCAATAGCATATTGGTCACCCCAGTATATTCCAGTTGGACCAGAGAATGGCATGTTTGCAGTGCAATGGAGGAGTTAGACATGGAATGCACTGCTGAGAAGTGTGAATCATAGAATCCTGACAGTGCCTTACTAGCCTCAGATTTTAGCAGCCATGTGCATGCAGCATTCACCATCCATGGGTCCAAGGACTCAGGAAACTCAACAGCCAATGGGAGGTGAAAGTATGGAATGAGCTGCCAGAGGAAGTGGCGGAGGCTAGTACAATTGCAACATTTAAAAGGCATCTGGATGGATACATGAATAGGAAAGGTTTGGAGGAATATGGGCCAGGTGATGGCAGGTGGAACTATATTGGGTTGGGATATCTGGCCGGCATGGACGAGTTGATCCGAAGGGTCTGTTTCCATTCTGTACATCTCTATGACTCCATAAGTGCTAGATCCAGCAGATAAATAATTTCCTAATACTGTCTGTGGGATGACAAAAATAGGAATATTGGATCCTCAACCCAACCTGTGACATTAGTCTACGTCCTTGGATTGTCCAAAATGTCCACAGGCTTTCTTCCCCTAACCATCCATAATCCATCCAAAGATTATTGTCCAGTCCATTCACCCCCATCCCCAACCCCACCTCAAGTTCTGTCCTCCACAATCCAGTATCTCCAGCTCTAGTCTCAGTGATTGGACAACTTCCCCTATGGATCCAAAACCATTCGTCCCATCGTGTCCACACTGACCCTCTAAAGTGCATCCCACCCAGACCCAGCTCCTGACCCTAATCTTCAATCTGGACTTCCAATGGCTAATCCACCTAACCTCTGAACACTATGGGCAATTTAGCATGGCCAATCCACCCAACCCGCTGGGAGGAAACCAGCGCACCTGGAGAGAATGTGCAAACTCCACACAGACAGTCACCTGAGAGTGGAATCAAGCTGGGTCCCTGGAGCTGTGAATGAGTGGTGCTAACCACTGAACCACTGCACCGCCCACTGTCTGGTAAAGGTGGGTTCAATTGACACCACTTGGGTGACTATTAGGATAGAAATGATGTATAGTGATGTGTGAAAAAAGCAGGAGACTGACCCAGGTTATGGAATCATTGTATGAACAACGGGCTCAATGGCCTCCTGAACCATCATAATTCTATGATTCACTGTATTTTCAACAATTTAAGTAATTTGGTGGATATGAAATGCTTCTGGTTATCGTGAGGATGTGGTAATTCATCATACAAAGGCACTCCAACATGTAAATGGTGCGGTTGATGATTCTGTGGGTGGATACACCCACCCAATTATACCTGTGCTGTCCTGGAATGCTCCAGATGTTTCATGACTCATGACTTAGAGATAACTTGCAGTTGTCCCAGAGTCACCCTGAGCTTTTTGCTTTGTGGGTCAAATGTTGATCAGTACATGACCTATCTTAGAGAGAAAGTATGTGATATCTGTCTGAGAAGCAAGGATTAACTTGCATAGTTTGGCATTAAACATTTAAAATAGCTGTACATTAATAAAGTGAAACAAAGTTGTGCAATAGAGTACATAGAATTGCATAACTAGTCATGATTTAGAGATGCTGGCGTTGCACTAGGGTGTACAAAGTTAAAAATCACACAACACCAGGTTATAATCCAACAGGTTTAATTGGAAGCACTAGCTTTCAAAGTGCTGCTCCTTCATCAGGTGGTTGTGAAGTACAAGATGGTAAGATGTAAATTCTGTGACTTACAATCTTATCCTCCACAACCACCTGATGAAGGAGCAGTGTTCCGAAAGCTAGTGCTTCCAATTAAACCTGCTGGACTATAACCTGGTGTTGTGTGATTTTTAACTTTGCATACTAGTCACAGCCTCAACAAAGTTGCACTATCGTCAGAAAAATGACTTGTATCCCATCCCATCCATAGATTTGGCATTTTGCTAGTGGTTGTGAGGACCACACCAACTCTATACCTCCTGATGATGCCTTTATTGCAAGAAGGTTCTAGCTGCTGGATACAACTCAGTTACATATTTTCTTAGCATCACACAATCTTTAACATAGGGCAGCAAGGGCTTCACTATAGATATTTATTGCAATCAACCTGCTCAAAGCTAGACTGAGTGAGACTTCAACCCAGGCCTGCTAGCCAGATGTAGGGACACTGCCACAGCCACCACAAGGATCTTCCCAAAACAAAATTGAATACTTTACGAACTTATGGGTCACCCTTGTGCTGGGGCTATTCAAATCTCTGTAAAATTCAAATTTTAATAAAAATTGCTGGAAAAACTCAATACATCTGGCAGTATCTGTGGAAAGGAATCTGAGTTACCATTTGGGCTGAGTGACCCTCCCTCAAAAATTCTGAGGAAGGGTTACTTGACCTGAAATGGTAACTCTGATTTCTCTCCACAAGTTCTGCCAGAGCTGAGTTTTTCCCGCAATTTTTGTTTTTGTTTCTGATTTACAGCATCTGCAGTTCTTCTGGTTTCTGTTTCAGGTTTAGTATGTCTGCCGCGGAATCTAAAAGCCAACAATTCTAACTTTGCAATAGTGCCGTAAATACCAACGTGTCAATCTCAGCTGCGTTATGGAGTTTCTGGAGTGCGGTTTGAACCCCCAACATTCTGAAACAGGGAGAGGGTGGTACATCTGGTGGTAAAGCACAAGGTATTCCTAACCACCACTCACAACCCATCAACCTGGTCCAGACTATCATTGCCAGAGGAGTATAATGACACAACTTGCAGGGAAGATTGTGGGCAGCATTAGTTCCATCCTGATTTTCAGTTCATTTTGTCCAAATGGATGTCTGCAATGTTAAATGATTAAGACCATTTAAATACCAGTGTACGGAGGGTGAATTGGAATTTCACCGAGGGATTGAATTCAGACGAGTCCAATCTTTGAGGCAGTGTGTGACTCATCATCAGGTGCAGCTTGTTTTCCCAAAAAACTTTGAACCCTTCACCCTTCAGGCAGCTCCTATTTTGTTATTATTCAAGTCAACGATGAACATGTGTTTCGTTGTGCAACATTTAAAGAAGTTATTTTTATGTCCTAACCATGTTTTGGAAAGATGGATATTTTTAAGTTACCAGAAACCACAATGAAGTCAAGAAATGATTAATTGAATGGATTTGTTAGATAAAGTTAAATGTTTCATAAATGCAGATCGGCAAGGCTATTCACAGAGTGTTTTTTACTTAAATATGTTTGTTAAGCCTATCTCTGAGTCAGATCCTGATAAGGCTTGAAATTTTGTATAAGTGGTTTCCTGATTAAGGACAGTTAACAGACAGAACCCAGTACAGCACAAGGATGAATTAATGCAGGAAATCTAATGGATAGAACACAGACAGAAAGTGAAACATGAGACAAATTTTTTACAATACAGACATAAGTCCAGTGCATGAGGCAAGGCAAGGCAGAAATCAGATGCTTTCCCAAGTGTCCCCATGAATAGTCTGAGTACTCTCTCCGATTTGTAAACTTCAAGGTTCATAAGATTCTTTCAGAGTCGTGTACTTTTTGGGATAACCCGACCAATTTCTGGACAATGGAGAGACAGCATGAATGTCGCATGAAACAAATTAGAAAGATGATGTGTGCATACAGCCAGAATGCAGGAGGCAGAGTAAAAACAGCACAGAAATAACAAATCAGTAAAACCACACTCAGTGCACAGGAACCAGAATAGAAATGCAGGAAAAACAAAGTAGATAAACACAGATACAATGTATAGAATAATGGAGAAAAAAAGCAACAAAAGAGAATAGGTAAAGTCTAAGGGACAGTTGATCCAGATCAGACACAATGTAAGAAAGGAGATACAGGGAGACTGTAAGACTGCACAATGCATTACTGACAGCTGTGCTTATAGAACACAATATTGTACACAGCAGAGAAGAACATCAGTTCTGAGGAAGAGTCATACCAGATTCAAAACATTAACACTGCTGCTTTCTCCACACGTGCTGCCTGATCTGCTGAGGTTCTCAGCATGCTCTGTATTTGTTACAGTGCAGTTTGTAATTTTGGTATCACAGATAAGGAAGCAATGACCAACTAGTATCATTAGACGATTAATTCTGAAACTCAACTAATGTTCTGGGGACTTGGTACGAATCCTGCCAGGCCGAGAGTGAAATTTGAATTCAATTCAAAAAAACCTTGAATTAAGAATCTATTGAAGTCCGTGAAACCATTAACATAGATCATTACAATGCAGTACAGGTCCTTCGGCCCTTGATGTTGCGCCGGCCTGTGAAACCAATCTGAAGCCCATCTAACCGAAACTATTCTATTCTCGTCCATATGCCTGTCCAACGACAATTTAAATGCCCATAAATTTGGCAAGTGTACTACTGTTGCAGGCAGTGCATTCCATGCCCCTACTACTATCCGAGTAAAGAAACTACACCTGAGCTGTTCTATATCTAGATTAGAGTGGTGCTGGAAAAGCACAGCAGGTCATGCAGCATCTGAGGAGCAGGAAAATTGATGTTTTGGGCAAAAGCACTTCATCAGGAATGAAGGTAGGGAACCTCTGGGGTGGAGAGATAAATGGGACGGGGTGGGGCTTGGGAGACGGTAGCAAAGAGTACAATAGGTAGTTAGGGGTGGAGATGAAGGTGAGAGGTCAGAGAGGAGGGTGGAGCGGATAGGTGAGAAGGAAGTTTGGCAGGTAGGTCAGGTCATGAGGACAGTGCTGAGTTGGAGGTTGGAACTGGGGTAAGGTGGGGGGAGGGGAAATGAGGAAACTGGTGAAGTCCACATTGATGCCCTGGGGTTGAAGTGTTCTGAGGCGGAAGATGAGGCGTTCTTCCTCCAGGCGTGTTGTGGTGAGGGAGCGGCGGTGAAGGAAGCCCAGGTCCTCCATGTCCTCAGCAGAGTGGGAGGGAGAGTTGAAATGTTGGGCCTCGGGGTGGTGGGGTTGATTGGTGTCGGTGTCCCGAAGGTGTTCCCTAAAGTGCTCTGCGAGAAGGCGTCCAGTCTCCCCAATGTAGAGGAGACCGCATCGGGAGCAACAGATGTAATAAGTGATATTGGTAGATGTGCAGATGAAACTTTGATGGATGTGGAAGGCTCCTTTGGTGCCTTGGATGGAGGTGAGGGGGGAGGTGTGGGCGCAGGTTTTGCAATACCTGTGGTGGCAGGGGAAGGTGCCAGGAGGGGAGGGTGGGTTGTTGGGGCGGGGGGGGGGGGGGCAGTGAGGGTGCATGTGGACCTGACCACATAGTCATGGAGGGAATGATCTTTGCGGAAAGGGGTGGGGAAGGAAATATATCCATGGTGGTGGGGTCCATTTGGAGGTGGCGGAAGTGTCAGCAGATGATGCAGTTTATGCGAAGGATGGTAGGGTGGCAGGTGAGGACCAGGGGTTTCTGTCCTTGTTACAGTTGGAGGGGTGTGGTCTGAGGGCGGAGGTGCGGGATGTGGACGAGATGCATTGGAGAGCATCTTCAACCACGTGGGAAGGGAAATTACAGTCTTTAAAGAAGGAGGCCATCTGGTGTGTTCTGTGGTGGAACCGGTCCTCCTGGGAGCAGACACGGAGGAGGCGGAGGAATTGGGAATACGGGATGGCAGTTCTGCAGGAGGTAGGGTGGGAAGAAGTGTAATCCAGGTAGCTGTGGGAGTCGGTGAGTTTGTAAAAATTCTCAGTGTCAAGTCGGTCGTCATTTATGGAGATGGAGAAGTCTAGAAAGGGGAGGGAGGTGTTAGAGATGATCCAGGTGAATTTAAGGCCAGGGTGGAATGTGTTGGTGAAGTTGATGAACTGCTCAACCTCCTCGTGGGAGCACGAGGTGGTGCCGATGCAGTCATCAAAGTAGCGGAGGATAGGGTGGGGAGTGGTGCCGGTGTAACTACGGAAGGTGGACTGTTCTATGTAGCTGACGGAGACAGGCATAGCTGGGGCCCATACAGGTGCCCATGGCTACCCCTTTGGTCTGGAGGAAGTGGGGGGATTTGAAGGAGAAATTGTGAAGGGTGAGAACCAGTTCAGCCAAACGAATGAGAGTGTCAGTGGAAGGGTACTGTTGGGGACATCGGGAGTCTGTCTTTTATCAATCACCCTTCGATTTGAAGCTATGCCCCCTCGTTCTAGCCATCACCATCTGGGGAAAAAGGCTCTCCAATCTAACCCTCTGATTATCTTATATGTCTCAACTAAGTCACCTCTCAACCTACGTTTCTCTAATGAAAAAAGCCTCAAGTCCCTCAATCTTCCTCGTAAGACCTTCCCTCAACACCAGGCAACATCCAAGTAAATCTCCTCTGAGCCCTTTCCAAAGCTTCCACATCCTTCCTAAATTGCGGTGACCAGAACTGCACACAATATTCCAAGTGTGGCCGCACCAGAGTTTCGAACAACTACAGCATGACCTTATGTTTCTGAAACTTGATCTCTCTACTAATAAAAGCTAACACCCCGTAAGCCTTCTTATCAGCCTATCAACCTGGGTGGCAACTTTGATGGATCTGTGTATGTGAACACCAAGATCTCTCTGCTCATCTATATTTCCAAGAATCTTACCATGAGACCAGTACTCTGCATTCCTGTTACTCCTTCCAATGTGAATCACCTCACACTTTTCCGCATTAAACTCCATGTGTTTCCTCTCAGCCCAGCTCTGCAGCTTATCCATGTCTCTCTGTAACCTACAACATCTTCGGCATTATCTACAACTGTAACAACCTTAGAGTCGTTTGCAAATTTACTAACCCATCTTTCTACGCCCTCATTCAGGTTGTTTACAAAAATGTCAAACAGCCAGTGGACCCAAAACAGATCCTTGCGGTACCCCATTAGTACCTGAACTCCAGGATGAATATTTCCCATCAACCACCACCCTCTGTCTTCTTTCAGCTAACCAATTTCTGATTTAAACTGCTAAATCAACCTCAACCCCATGCCTCCGTATTTTGTACAATAGTCTTCGTAGCTGATGGAGACAGGCATAGCCGAGGCCCATACGGGTGCCCATGGCTACCCCTTTTGTCTGGAGGAAGTGGGAGGATTGGAACCTTATCAAATGCCTGACTGAACTCCATACACACCACATCAATGGTTTTACCCTACAAACCATTGCTGATTGTCAGAAAAAGAACAGCTGGCTCACTCATCCCCTTCAGGGAAGGAAATCTGCCATCCTCACCTGGTCTGACCAACATGTGGCTCCAGTCCCACAGAATGTAGTTGACTCTCAACTACCCTCTGAAAGAGTCTAGAAAGCCTTTCGGCTATACCAATCACCACAAAATCTCAACAAAGAAATGAAATCAGATGGATCACCTGGCATTGACCTTAGGCACCGGACAAGACAACAACAGAAACGGCCCTGTCCCTCCTGCAAAATTCTGCTTACTAACATCTGGGGGCGAGTGCCAAAGTTGTGTGAGATGTCTCACAGACTAGTCAGGCAACAGCCTGACATAGTCATACTCATGGATTCATGCCTTACCGATATTGTCTCAGACACCACTAGCGCCAAAACTAGATATGTCCTCGCCCACCAGCAGGACAGACCCAGCAGAGATAGCAGCACAGTAGTATGCAGTCAGGAGAGAGTTGCTCTGGGAGTTCTCAACATTGACTCTAGACCCCATGAAGTCTCATGGCTTCAGGTTAAACATAGGCAAAGGAACTTTCTGCTCATTACCATGTACTGTCCTCACTCAGCTGATGAATCAGTGCTCTTCAATGTTGAACAGCACTTGTAGGAAGCACTGAGAGTAGAAGGGTGCAAGATATACTCTGGGTGGGAGATTGAAATGTTGAACAACCAGGAGTAGCTCAGCAGCAGTACTCCTGATTGAGGTGTTTGGGTCTTGAAGGACATAGCTGCTCGACTGAGTCTGCGGCAGGTGGTGAGGGAACCAACAAGAGGGAAAGACATACTTGAAGCTCATCCTTGTCAATCCACCAGCTGCAGATACATCTGTCCAGTATTGATAAGAATAACCACTGCACAGTCCTTGTGGAGATGAAGTCCCGCCTTCATATTGAAAATACCCTCCATCGCATTGTGCACTATTACTCTGCTAACTGGAACAGACTTCAAACAGATCTAGCAACTCAAGACTGGGCATCCAAGGGGAACTGTGGGCAAAAACAGCAGTAGAATTGTACTCCAGCACAATCTGTGTAACCTCATGGCCTGGCATAGTCCCCATTCAAGCTTTACCATCAAGCCAGTGGATCAACCCTGGCTCAATGAGTGCAGGAGGGCACACCAGGGGTAGCACCAGGCATACCTGAAAATGAGGTGTCAATCTGATGAAACTACCAAGCAGGTCGATTTGCTTGCCAAACATCATAAACAGCATGTGATAGACAGAGCTAAGCAATCCCACAACCAATAGATCAAATCCACGGTCTGCAATCTTGCTACATCCAATTATGAATGGTAGTGTAGAATTAAATAACTCACGGGAGTAGAAGGCTCCATAAATATCCCTATCCTCAATGATAAAAGAGCCCAACTCCTTAGTGCAAAAAACTGCAGCAATCTTCAGCCAGAAGTGCCGAGTGGGTGATTTAACTCTGCTTCCTCCAGTGGTTGCTAGCATAGCAGATTGGTCTTCAGCCAATTCAATTCACTCCTCATAAAGTACATCCATAGATTCATGAAATCACACAGCACGAAAACCGATCCTTCAATCCAACTCATCCACACCGGTTCAGCCATTGTATTCTGACCTAGTCCCATTTGCTAGCATTTGGCCTATATCCCTCTAAACCCTTCCTATTCATATACCTATCCAGATGCCTTTTAAATGTTGTCATAGTTCCCACCTCCACCACTCGTTCCATACATGCACTAACCTCTGTATGAAAAAGTTATCCCTCTGGTCCTTTTTAAACTGTTCCCCTCTACATCAAGAAACAGTTGAAAACACAGAAACTACAAAGGTTATGGGCCCTGACATTATTCCGTCAATAGTACTGATGGCTTGTGCTCCTGTACTTGTCACTCCACTAGCCAAGCACTTCCAGTTGAGTTGCAACAGTGGCATTTACCTGACAATGTGTAAAATTACTTAGTATGTCCTGTACACAAAAATCAGGACAAATGCAACCCATCCAATTACTGGCTCACTCATCTACTCCCGATCATCAGTAAAGTGATATCAAGCAGCACCTGCCCAGCAATAACCTGCTCAGTTTGATATCTCACTGAGCTCCTGACCTCATTACAATATTGGTTCAAACATGAACAAAAGAGCTGAATTGCAGAGGTGAGGCGAGAATGACAGCCTTTGACATCAAAGATCTGTACCAAAACTGTACTCAATGGCTATCAGGAGCAATTTCTCAGCTGTTTGGAGTCCTACCTGGCACTTAGGAAGATAGCTGTGGTTGTTGGAGGTTAGTCATCTCAGCTCCAGGACATCTCTGCAGGTGTTCCTCAGCATAGTATCCTAGGCCCAACCATCTTCAATTGCTGCATTAATGATTTTCTGTCCATTGTAAGGTCAGAAGTGGGGACGTTCACTGATGATTTCACAATATTCAACATGATTTGTGATTCCTCAGATACTGAAGCAGTTCATGTTCAAATGCAACATGATCTGGACAATATCCAGGTCTGTGCTGACAACTCGCAAGTAACGTTTGTGCCACACAGATGTCAGGCAATGATCATCTCCAATAATAGACAATCTAACCACCGCACCTTGTCATTCAATGGTGTTACCATCATTGAATCCCCCACTATCAACATCCTTGGGGTTACCATTGATCAGAAACTCAGCTGGGCTCATCACATAAACAAATTGGTTATAATAGCAGGTCAGAGGCTTGAAATACAGCAGCAAGTACCTACCTCCTCAGCCCACTATAGCTTATCCACTATCTACCATGATGGAATACTACCCACTTGCCTGAATGGTTGCAGATCCAGCGACATTCATGAAGTTTGACAACATCCAGGTCAAAGCAGCCCATTTGACTGGCACCAAAACCACAAACATCCAGCCCCTCCACCACCAACATTCAGTAGTTGTAGTGTATACTGTCTACAGGATGCACTGCAGAAATTCACCAAGACTCCTTTGACAGCACCTTCCAAACCCACAACCTCCTCCATCTAAAAGGACTAAGACAGCAGATACCTGGGAACATCACCACCTGCAAACCACTCATCCATCCTGACTTGGAAATATATTACCGTTCACTTCACTGTTGTGGTGTCAAAATCCTGGAATACCCTCCCTAATGGCATTGTGGGTCAACCCTCAGCAGGTGGACTGCAGCGGTCCAAGAAGGCAGCTCACCCCCACCTTCTCAAGGGCAATTAGGGATGGGCAATAAATTCTAGCCAGCCAGTAACACCCACATGCCATGAGTGAATAAAACAAAAAAATGAAAATACTGCGTGTAATGGGAGATTTTACAGACAAGTTCAAGGAAAGCTGCCCTTAAACACCTAGTGATCTTTGTGACAAAAATGCCACTTTTCCGAAGTCATCAATTTAAATCTAGAGGCAAATCAAGAAAATCTGTACATTCAAAGTTTGTGAGAAGATTTGTAGCTCGGGTGCTCGTTGTTGTGGTTCTGTTCGTTGAGCTGGGAATTTTTGTTGCAAATGTTTCGTCCCCTTTCTAGGTGACATCTTCAGTGCTTGGGAGCCTCCTGTGAAGCGCTTCTGTGCTGATTCCTCCGGCATTTATAGCGGTTTGAATCTGCCGCTTCCGGTTGTCAGTTGCTGTCAGCTGCAGTGGCCGGTATATAGGGTCTAGGTCGGTGTGTCTGTTGATAGAATTTGTGGATGAGTGCCATGCCTCTAGGAATTCCCTGGCTGTTCTCTGTTTGGCCTGCCCTATAATAGTGGTGTTGTCCCAATCAAATTCATGTTGTTTGTCATCTGAGTGTATGGCTACTAGGGATAGCTTGTCGTGTCATTTCGTGGCTAGTTGGTGTTCATGGATGTGGGTTGTTAGCTGTCTTCCTGTTTGTCCTATGTAGTGTTTTGTACAGTCCTTGCATGGGATTATGTACACTACGTTGTCATGAGCAATACCAGCTATCCCTAGTAGCCATACACTCAGATGACAAACAACATGAATTTGATTGGGACAACACCACTATTATAGGGCAGGCCAAACAGAGAACAGCCAGGGAATTCCTAGAGGCATGGCACTCATCCACAAATTCTATCAACAGACACACCGACCTAGACCCTATATACCGGCCACTGCAGCGGACAGCAACTGACAACCGGAAGCAGCAGATTCAAACTGCTATAAATGCCGGAGGAATCAGCACAGAAGCGCTTCACAGGAGGCTCCCAAGCACTGAAGATATCACCTAGAAAGGGGACGAAACGTTTGCTACAAAAACTCCCAGCTCGGTGAACAGATCCACAACAAAATCTGTACATGTATAGCAGCAGTGACGCCATCAAGCAGAGTAAACAAGTATTGAAGTATTTTCAGACACAACAACTGAAACATAAATATGTCTCATGTTTCATTTTTAAATAAAATTTAATACAGATTGAAGTAACTCATTGGAACATGAACATTGGAATATGGTAAAAACTAGAATGAGGAGTCAAAGCTTTCAGATAAGGTGATGATTTGTAATAGAGATGACGAGAAATAACTTCTCTAACCTGGTTATGAATCTGTAGAATTCACTCCCCCAGAGAATGGAGAATGCTCGTACATCGAGTAACTGCAAGGAGGAGATAGACATATTTTAAATTAGTAATGGGTTGAAAAGTTGCGGAGAGGGGCAGAAAGAGGATTTGAGATTGAGATGAGATCAGCTGTGATGGTGTCAAGTAGCAGAGCAGATTGAGGGGCAGATTTAACTACACCTGCTTCCATTCTTTTGTGGATGCTGAAATATTACTGAAAGGTCACCAATTTCTTTTTAAAAATCATTTTAAAATATATAGTGATTTTTTTCATCATAATGTCAAAAATGGAAACTCCACTGATATACAATTAGTTTTTCAGGGCATGTGAGGCTGTTCATAAGTAATTATAAGTTTAGTACACCAGCAAATTCCCAGATACACTTCAGTAAAGAATACATCATCTTTTCAAACTGGGCTTTTAAAGTGAGTGTATAAGTGTAAAAGTGCAAATTATTGTCAATTCAAGTTTGTAAACTTGATTATTTTCTAGCAGACCTGACAGTGCACCCTCTAGGAAAGTGTAAACTGACAACAATTTCTAGATTTATACATATATCTGCCCATATGGAGAATGTAGACATCGCTATCAGTTTCAAAGAGGATTAATAATTACTACTGACTGCAAAAAATGTCATTACTAGCATCATGTTCATGTCAACAAATTAACAGAATATTTAAACAAAATAGTGCCACAGGGGACTAGTTAAGTGCAGGTAGATTAGTTTGCTGTGTAAACATCATTGTTTTACTTGTACCAAGATTGAATCCGTGCCTTAAATTGTGGGTACGTATTGCGTAATAGAATAATATTGTTTTTCAGTGTGGGAAAGAGATTTTGCATAAGTTTATTTTTAATGTGTCATTTTAATGAGTGCAGAGCACTTTCAAAATAAGGCAGCCATCCATCAAGGACCGAAAAACAAGGAATGTATTTATTCAAAGGATTTAGAACCTTTGGCCCTCTCTGCCACTGAGTACATTAAAGTTACAGCTCAGTGGACTTTTGGGACATTAAAGGTGATGGTTCTTTTCTGAAGTGGGGAGAATAATGATGAGCATGACAGAATCAAAGAGGCAGAGAGTCATAGTGGTCTATGGCATAGGAAAAACCCTGTGACAAACAGCATCTGTGTTTGGCAAATACAACCATCTAACTATTTTAGTCTCATTTCCCAACATGTGGCACAGATCCCCATATTCCTGAGCATTGGACGTACACATCTAAATACTTCTTCAATGTTATGAGGATATATGCCTCTACGACCCTTATAAGCAGCGAGTCCCAGATTCTTACCACCCTCACATCTCCTCTGAATTTGATTGTAATTTTGATTACTGAGCTGGTAGGGTTGTTCTCAGACATTTTGTCACCATGATGGGTCACATCATCAGTGAGCCTCTGTTGTAGCGCTGGTGTTCTGTCCCACTTTCTATTTATGTGTCTTGATCTGTTATGGTGGGTGATAACATTTCCGGTTATTTTCTCAGAGGCTCACTGATGATGTTACCCAACATGGTGACGAAACGTCTGAGAACAAACCTATCAGCTCAGTGAGCATACAACCCGAACCTCAACCTGAGCTACAAATCTTCTCAAAAATCGCAATCTCTTTTGAACCCTCTGCCCCTTACCTTAAGTCTATGCTTCCTGGTCATTGATCCCTCCATCATGGGAAACGTTTCTTCCTGTCTAATCTATCCATGCCCTCTCAGTCTCTTCAACTCCATTGAAAATAACTCCAGTCTGTCCAACTTCTCTTCATAATGGAAACTCTCCAGCCCAGGCAACATCCTGGTAAATCTTCTCTACACCTTCTCTGGGTGACAAGGGGCACTCCTGGCTGATGACATTGAAAGGAATCCTCAGACTGGACTGCAGGTTCATAGTAGCTGAGTGACAAGGGGCACTCCTGGCTGATAACATTGAAAGGAATCTTCAGACTGGACTGCAGATTCATAGTTCCTTAAAAATGGAGTTGCAGGTGGATAGTGTAGTGAAGAAGGCTTTTGGTATGCTTTCCTTTATTGACCAGAGCATGAGTACAGGAGTTGAGAGGTCATATTGTGGCTGTACAAGACATTAGTTAGGCCACTTTTGGAATATTGCATGCAAATCTGGTCACCTTCCTATCGGAAGGATGTTGTGAAACTTGAAATGGTTCAGAATAGATTGACAAGGATGTTGCCAGGGTTGGAGGATTTAAGCTATAGGGAGAGGCTGAACAGGCTGGGGCTGTTTTCCCTGGAGCGTCGGAGGCTGAGGGGTGACCTTATAGAGGTTTATAAAATCATGAAGGGCATGAATAAGATAAATAGACAAAGTTGCTTCCCTGGTGTGGGGGAGTCCTGAACTAGAGGGCATAGGTTTAGGGTGAGATAGGAAAGATATAAAAGAGACCTGAGGGGCAACATTTTCATGCAGAGGGTGGTATGTGTTTTGAATGAGCTGCCAGAGGAAGTGGTGGAGGCTGTTACAATTGCAACATTTAAAAAGCATCTGGATGGGTATATGAATAGGAAGAGTTTAGAGGGATATGGACCGGGTGCTGGCATGTGGGACTAGATTGGCTTGGGATATCTGGTCGGCATGAATGACTTGGACCGAAGGGTATGTTTCTGTGCTGTACATCTCTATGAATCTATGACTATGACTGCCACCAAGGATAGATGTGACACTGTCCAGTCTTTAACCAGGGTCTTTGTAAAACTGACCATTGGCCTTGTGATGTTCCCATGCTTGGATTGGTCAGTCTGTTGACTGCAAAAATATGCAGGAATGAGAGAGTCCTGCCCACATGTCAGCTCACTCTCCTCGGAATGAGCTGCTGGAGGCATTCACGTCTCACTCTATGAGGAGCGGAGGGGTAGGCACCTCTATGGTGTCCTGGGAAGAGGCTGCCTGGGGGTCTGTTTGTTACTCCTCCTGCCTCTGGTAGCCCACCAACACGATTTTGTCTCCTTGAGCAGACAGAAGAATTGCGGTAGGGTGCAGGCATCTCATTCTTCTGCTGCCTTTCCATTGATCCTGAGCAGCCTTGGCCAGGTCCAAGCACATATCTGGCTGCAAACTGAGCTGGACCTGGGACAATGCAAATACATCTCAAAAATCTTCATGGGCGATTTTGCACTGCAGCACCCGCAGGAAACTCATGCAGAAACGGGGAGAATGTGCAAACTCCACACAGATCATCATCTGAAGATGGATTCGAACACGGGTCTCTGGTGCTGTGAGGTGGCAGTGCGAAGCACCGAGCCATCATGCCATCCTTGTATGCCTTGGCATCACAAGTGCACATCTAAATGTTCGCCCTCTATCCACACATACATTGATTCCATTTGTGGTGGAACTTTCACTTTAGAAGTTGAAGTATAGCATCTAACATCTTGGATGGCTTTATAGCTACCAATGCCAGGTGGGGGCGGGGTGCATTCTCTCCCCTAATCAAATTTGTCTCATCTTATAGTATATGGAAATGAGATATTGCACAAGTTATCAGCAATTTAAGAGGACAGCGAGCTGGATTTCTTACCACTTTTGGGATCAAAGATTCTGGTGCCATATTTAAAAGGCCAGTTGGGTAACTTTTCAGATGGTGCTAACCAGGACCTCTCCATTAGCATGTGACATTTGTCTTCTACAATAGAGGAAATAACTGGAAAACATGCATCTTTGACTCCCCACTTTACCAACATGCTCTGCCGGGTGGGGTCACAGGTCATTTAATTCTCATTGAATCCACTCAAAAGACCCTGGCACTATTCCATCCAGCCTGGGCGCATGTCGTAACACAGAACAATGGGGAAGACATGGGTTTGTGTAAATTTCATTTCCAATTGCAATATTGTGACAGAATATGTGTGTATTTGCACTTTAATATTAGTGCTTTTTGAACCAACCATCCGCTTAACAGACAATGTACAAACTCTATGGTCAAAATAAGAATGAGGACAATTCCGTGGACAGTTCCAAAGATCGCCTACAGACACAAAGAAACTCCCAAGAAAAATTGCTAAATATTGACATAATCTGAGAAACTCTGACCAATTACTGATACACACCCAGAGATCTCCTACAGAAACTGATACAAATACTACACTCCTTGGGAATCCCTTCCAAATATTGACTCATTTTTGGGAAAACCCTCCAAATATTGACATAATATGGCAATATGGGGCTGCGGCACAATATAGGTTTATTTGCACTATATTTTAATGTTAGCGCTTTCTGACTTCAAATAGATGGTTGGTACAATGTAAAACCTATCTGGTCAAAATAAGAACGAGGGAGATTCTGAATACAGTTCAAAAGATCTCCTTTGGATATAAACACACACCCGAGAAAAGTTTCCAAATATTGACATAATCTGAGGAACTCTTACCAATTACTGACACACACCCAGAGATCTCCTGCAGAAACTGATACAAATACTACACTCCTTGGGAATCCCTTCCAAATATTGACTCATTTTTGGGAAAACCCTCCAAATATTGACATAATATGGCAATATGGGGCTGCGGCACAATATAGGTTTATTTACACTATATTTTAATGTTAGCGCTTTCTGTCTTCAAATAGATGGTTGGTACAATGTAAAACCTATCTGGTCAAAATAAGAATGAGGGAGATTCTGAATACAGTTCAAAAGATCTCCTTTGGATATAAACACACACCCGAGAAAAGTTTCCAAATATTGACATAATCTGAGGAACTCTCACCAATTACTGACACACACCCAGAGATCTCCTGCAGAAACTGATACAAACACTGCACTCCATGGGAACCTCTTCCAAATATTGACTCATTTTTGGGAAAACCCTCCAAATATTGAAACATCACTCAAAGCTTGATTGTACTGTTTGAAATCATATTAGTCCCCTAAATGAAAGCTACCATCATTGCAGAATTTTGGTTATATTATACCTTAATCAAAATACAACACTGGCATATAAATTCAGAACTTTGAACAATCAAAGTCCCGCAGTGTCCTCAAAAACCAGATCAAAGGACCCAATTTCAAACGCATGCAATAAGGGCAAGCAAATTACCTACAGAAGCAGATGTTCTGCTATTCTCACATCTGATCACTTAATCTGCACTATCAACACCCTTTCTCCCCAAGCACTCCACCACCCACCACCGTCGCATAAATACTGCCCCCCTCCACACTTCACGTCAGTTCTGATGAAGAGTTATCTAAATTCAAAACAGTGGCATGCTCCCCCTTCATGAACGCTGCCTGACCCATTGTAATTTCCAGCATTTCATAAGCAAGTAATGTTAAATATGTCATAAGCGAAGTATTCCTCTCCTATCTGTTTTACGAATAATCACAGAATTATTACAAGAGTGGCGGAGTGGACTCGATGGGCCGAATGGCCTTACTTCCACTCCTATGTCTTATGGTCTTACAATGCAGAAGGAGATCATTTGGCCCATCATATTTGTACCAGATCGATTATCTAGTCTGGCTTTTGCCTAATGTCAAACTCCTGCCTTTTCTGCATTTTCCTGCATGCCATTTCAATCCAAAAAAGCATTCAATGCCCTCACGAATGTCCCAATTGAACATATCTTCACTACATTTCCTGGCAGTGCACTCCAGATTCTAACAATTCACTGTGTGAGAAAGATTTTCCTCACTTCACCATTGCTTTGTTTGCACATTACTTTAAATCTATGCTTCTCGTTTCTGCTTCTTTTACAAGAGAAAACAGCTTCACCCTATCTGCTCTGTGCAGCCCACTCATGATGTTGAAGCATGTTAGAATATATTGAGCACTTCTCACACCTTGTCAAGCACCTCTCTCAAAAGGCTACCATTCAGGACGTATACCCACACTGGATTAACTGCATCACCTCTCAGCTTTCTCAAGTGAGTGCTCCACAACAAAGTGTTTCACAGTCCTAACAGAGAGATCAGTTGCCATCATCATTCTCCAATACTTCAGGGAGACCAAGTCTGTGCATCAACAGCAAATAAAAAGCATTGGAGACAATACATTTGCTGCAATGTCTCGATTCAACAGACAGTCTGTCAACAAAATTATTGTCCTTCTTGAAGCCATATCTACAAACATTCAGGCAAAATTCCAGCAACATCAGTTTTGATAAACTGGTCATCCTGTCTGCAAGGCTGAAAAACACTTCCCACCACCTGGTCCTGTTATCTCAATGCTCAATGGGCCAACGCTCTGGGAGAAGAGCTGAAAATGTGTTGCTGGAAAAGCGCAGCAGGTCAGGCAGCATCCAAGGAGCAGGAGAGTCGACGTTTTGGGCATGAGCCCTTCTTCAGGAATGCTCTGGGAGAAGACAAAGGAAATGTTCTCCCAAACCCCTTGAGACTTTCACTTTTGATCAGGCCCAATAAAGAAAAGGAATCTGAATTATGTTGCTCCCTGCTAAGTTCCTGACATTTTTGGGCTGGCTGTTTATGCAGGTCTGGAGCTCTCAGATTGTGGAGACCCAGAACAAGGGCAAGTGATGATGGGTGGGGGCTCACAGGCTTTGGGGCAGGGATAGAGAAAGGGAGAGGCTGTTGGAAGCACGGGAGCAGGGTGAATTCACAATCCACTGTCATTGGAGGTTTTTAAATGTGCAGTTAAGGATATCCCCAGTGGGCACACCCTTGCATTTGAATAGGAGGCACATTCTCAACCCACCCAGTGCTGAGAAGGTGTCCATAAGGGGCAGCACATAAGGGACTGTTAACTAAGGTAAAAGCCCAAGGTATTGAGGATGAATTACTGACATGACTGGGAAATTGGTTCAGTAACAGGTGACAGAAAGTAGGGATAATGGTTTTTTTTAGATTACTTACAGTGTGGAAACAGGCCCTTCGGCCCAACAAGTCCACACCGACCCGCCAAAGCGCAACCCACCCATACCCCTACATATACCCCTTACCTAACACTACGGGCAATTTAGCATGGCCAATTCACCTGACCCGCACATCTTTTGGACTGTGGGAGGAAACCGGAGCACCCAGAGGAAATCCACGCAGACACGAGGAGAATGTGCAAACTCCACACAGTCAGTCGCCTGAGGCGGGGATTGAACCCAGGTCCCTGGCGCTGTGAGGCAGCAGTGCTAACCATTGTGCCACCGTGCCGCCCTAAAGGTTAGGTGATCAAATTGATAAATTACGACCAGTGCTGTCCTACAGGATCAGTGTTAGAGCCTCAATTATTCACTTTACTTATTAAAAAAAATGGATAATGGTACAGAAATGTGCTAATGACACAAAGTTAGGTGGTATTGTAGACAGTGTAGTTGATTGCATAAAATCAGGTGAACGGGCAAAACTGTGGCAGATGGCATTCAATGTAAGCAAGTGTGAGATTATCCATTTTGGACTGAAAAAGGAATCCACCAGGGTCCTTTCTAGGTGGTATGAAGTTAAATACAATGGATGTCCACAGAGACGTGAGGGTTCAGTTGCATCTTTAAAATGCCATGGACAGCTAGAGAAAACAATCAGGAAGGCTAATGGAATGCTGGTCTTTATATCTAAAGAACTGATGCAAAAAAGGATGTAGAAGTTAAACTGTATCTATATTAAACCTTGGTTAGACCCCACTTGGAGTACTGTGAGCAGATCTGGGCTCCTCATCTTTGGAGAGAGTACAACATAGGTTTACAAGTTGATACCCGAACTTCAGGGGTTAAGTTATGAAGAGAGATTATACAATTTAGATCTGTTTCCTCTAAAATTTAGAAGGTTGACAGGTGATCTGATCAAATTCATCAAGATATCAACAGAAACAGACAGAGTCGGTAAAGACAAACTATTTCCACGAGTTAGAGGTTCTCAAACTAGGGGCAAAGTTGAAACATTAGGGACAGATAATTCAGGAGAAATACGAGGGAGCACTTTGATACACAAAAGATGTTAGAGAGTCGGATTCTCTTCCACAAAGGATGTTAGTGCTAGTTCAGTTGTTAATTGTAAATCTGGGTTGATAAATTTTTGTTAAGCAAAAATATTAAGGAATATGGCCCAATTGCAGGTATATGGAGTTAGGTCTCAGATCAGTGGGTAAAAAATGAGGTCTGCAGATGCTGGAGATCACAGCTGAAAATGTGTTGCTGGTTAAAGCACAGCAGGTTAGGCAGCATCCAAGGAATAGGAAATTCGACGTTTCGGGCATAAGCCCTTCATCATTCCTGATGAAGGGCTTATGCCCGAAACGTCGAATTTCCTATTCCTTGGATGCTGCCTAACCTGCTGTGCTTTAACCAGCAACACATTTTCACCTAGGTCTCAGATCAGCCATGATCTCACTGAAGAGCAGAACAGGCTTGAGGGGCTGAATGGCCTACCACTTCTCCTATGTTCCTATGTTTGTATTGTGGTAGGAATGCACCTTGATGGCTGCAAAGTGACAGGCACATCTAGGTTAATCCCAGCAGCAGTGAGCTAGGGCTCTTAAGTGATCCTTAATTGGTCACTCAAGGCACATGAGAGGTCACAGGTGGGAAATTCAAGCATGGACCTGTTATGGGGAAAATCACCAGTCTTGGAGTCAGAATTGAGATTCACTGACAGAGTTTATTGTACAAAGAAACTGGAGCTCTGAGGCGAGACAGAGAGAGAGATGTCCGGCAGCACGGCTGTCAGCTGCGATCCTTCTCATACCTTCTGAGCACATGTGACGATATTTTATGAATTTCATGGTATAATGGTCCAAATATCGAGTCTTTGTTTGTGCAGCATGGCTTGTTTACAGAAAACATTACAGAGTCGTTGTCAGCTTCAGCAGCCAGGCAAAAGATCATTGCTGCAGTAATTGGTCATGATCATTCTTCCTGAGAAGGAAGATCATTTTTCATTACTGCAAATCTAAAGCATTAACACTTGTATACAAGCAGTCTCAGGTAGTTAACGTTTTTGGGGTGGCACGGTGGCTCAGTGGTGAGCGCTGCTGCCTCACAACACAAGGGTCCCAGGTTTAATTCCTGCCTCGGGCGACTGTCTGTGTGGAGTTTGCACGTTCTCCCCGTGTCTGCGTGGGTTTCCTCTCGGTGCTCTGGTTTCCTCCCACAGTCCAAAGATGTGCAGATTAAGTGATTGGCTATGCTAAATTGCCCATAATGTTAGGTGCATTCGTCAAGGGTAAATATAGGGTAGGCGAATTGGTTTGGGTGGGTTATTCTTCAGAGGGTCAGTATGAACTTGTTGGGCTGAAGGACCTGTATCCATACTGTAGGGAATCTAATCTATTGAAGGTGGTGGCTAGACTCAGACACTTTGGCGGGCAGTAGAATTTAATTGATGTGTACTCTCTCCCCCACTTACCTTAAACTAATTACCTATGTCTGTGTCTATTGTGCTGATATCCTGTTGGCCTCAGGCAGTATCTGTGTATGCTTTGCTGCAGTTTTCCATGTAATGGCTCAGAGACCATCTTGTGTCTGTGTGCCCCGTGTCAGCGTGCCCCGTGTCACCTCCCACTACAGACCATCCTGTGCAGAGCTTAATCGTGGCAGAAGTTTAGGCACAACGAGAGCAAAAAATGAGGTCTGCAGATGCTGGAGATCACAGCTGAAAATGTGTTGCTGGTTAAAGCACAGCAGGTTAGGCAGCATCTCAGGAATAGGGAGTTCGATGTTTCGAGCATAAGCCCTTCATCAGGAATGAGAGAGAGTAGCCAAGCAGGCTAAGATAAAAGGTAGGGAGGAGGGACTTGGGGGAGGGGCGATGGAGGTGGGATAGGTGGAAGGAGGTCAAGGTGAGGGTGATAGGCTGGAGTGGGGTGGGGGCGGAGAGGTCAGTAAGGAGATTGCAGGTTAGGAGGGCGGTGCTGAGTTGAGGGAACCGACTGAGACAAGGTGGGGGGAGGGGAAATGAGGAAACTGGAGAAATCTGAATTCATACCTTGTGGTTGGAGGGTTCCCAGGCAGAAGATGAGGCGCTCCTCCTCCAGCCGTCGTGTTGTTATGGTCTGCCGGTGGAGGAGTCCAAGGACCTGCATGTCCTCGGTGGAGTGGGAGGGAGAGTTAAAGTGTTGAGCCACGGGGTGGTTGGGTTGGTTGGTCCGGGTGGCCCAGAGGTGTTCTCTGAAGTGAGAGCAACCAAACACCTTTCCAGCTTCCATGCCCATCGCCTTTTGGAGATGAATTTATCCACTTTTTATGTTTCTGCAGATGCTGTCAGGCCCACTGAGTATTTTCAGAACTTCTGCTTTTCATCTCCAGCTTGCAGCCTTTACTCCTGATGCTTGTTCCTGTGTACAGTCTGCAGACAAGGGCCTCATACTTAAAGCAACCTCTCCTTGTCGATAAAAATAGTGGGTTTCATGAGGCCATTAGATGCGCACTGTCACTAGCTGTGGCATATAATTTTTTTAAAAATACTAATAATTATTATTTTATCAATATGTCAGAACATGAATTTGCCATTGGTTAATAATGCACTTGTTAACTTGTGGCCCATTAATGATATCCCATTGCAAGCAAATATAAGAATTCTTAGAGACATGGCATTCTAACCAGGCCTCCACCAATATACCCATCTACCTTCCCTTGAAAAAAAGAATCGGTAATGACATCACCCAACTTAAGAAACCAAGACCTGTAAATAGAGAGGCTGGACATACCACCAGCACTTCACCAGAGACTCTCACTGATGATATTACCTAGTCATGGTGACAAAACGGCTGAAAACAAACTGTCCAGCTCAGCAAGCTAACTTACATACTTATGGTGACAAAACGTTTTGCTATGCTAACATAACATCACCCTGCATCGTGCACAGTCTAGTACAACAAAACCAAAATGACACTATCCAGTATATGACTAAAATTAGTATCAGGAGAAAGTGAGGACTGCAGATGCTGGAAATCAGAGCTGAAAATGTGTTGCTGGAAAAGCGCAGCAGGTCAGGCAGCATCCAAAGAGCAGGAGAATCGACGTTTCGGGCATGAGCCCTTCTTCAGGAGACAATACGATCTAAGAAACAAAATACAGGCAGATTTGCTTTGTTCGCTACTTTCAGCATAAATTGAAATAGATTTATGATCATGTTTATAAGTAATGAACAGCTTTTGCTTTAGTATTTTTAGTATTCTTTAGTATTTTTAACCAAATTCAGGGCTCCTGAAGAAGGACTCATGCTCATGCGCTTTTCCAGCAACACATTTTCAGCTAAAACTAGTATCACGCAGTTGAAAAGCCTTATTAAATTGCATGGATACTCACTCTAGGAACAGAAGTAGGTCACTCAGTCCATCAAGTCAGCTCCGACATTCAATGAAATCATGGCTCATCCGATACTGGTCAACTCTACTTTCCTGCCATTTCCCCATGGCCTCTGATTCCCTGAGACACTGTCTCAGCTTTGAAGATACTTAATGGCAATATTTTAAAAACAGAATTCAGATTTTCAAGCTGCTATATTGGGATTTGAACTTGCACTCTCTGGAGTTTACTGCAGGCTCCTGTATTACTCATCCAGTAATGTAATCATTACATTGGATTATTGCCAAGAAACAACAACCCCGAATTTGGTTAAAACTACTAAAGATTACTAAAAAATACTGAAGCAAAAGCTGTTCATTACTTATAAACATGATCATAAATCCATTTCAATTTATGCTGAAAGTAGCGAACAAAGCAAATCTGGCTGTATTTCGTTTCTTAGATCGCATCACTTAATGAGAAAACAATTGAAGCGACAGCAACGTCCGAATTATTAAACCCCCTGAAATGTATGAAGGAAAATCTCCATGGAATAAATTATTATAACTTCATTTTATGTCCAGCATCTTCAACATGTCAGTGGCATCAAAGGATTGATTAGATATAATCAACACTCAAAAATACTTTGTGTCAACCCTTTTTTTGAAATAAAAATTGCAGAAGAAATTGAATTGAATATTATCTATGTTGGAGTGAGGTGCTTTTGCACATTATCCAACTGTTCTTTCGTAATTATAAACCCAGGCCTGTATCTAGTTTTGAGAACAATGCTAGATTTTTTTTTCTTAAGAAATGCAACCTTTCACCAGTGTAACTTTTGATTTATTTGTGGAAGGATGATCTAAATGGTTCTGTTCATCTGTTCTGATCTTTGTGATTTTGTGTTTTGAATGTAATAGGATCCAAGGGAGGGACAAGAATGTGCAAAGATCTCCTTAAGGATTTTCTGTAGCTGTTTTGCATTCATACTATAAGATGTGTGCAGCTTTCCAGATGCAAAGAACTCTTATTTATTAAAAAGTCTTGTTTCTCAAGTGATGTGAACTTTGATAATGAACAATAATAAGAAAGAAATTTGGCATTTGGGGATAAGAGAGCTAAAAGATGTTCTCAAAATAAGATAAGAGTCTAAATCAGTCATGACCAATTTAAATGAGCAATTCTGATCAAAAAATAATTTGACATTATTATTTTTATTTCACATATGGTTGAATAACTATCGTGACATTTGAGTTTCCAGTCTGTTAGTTGGCTTACCTCTGTTCAGTGAAGTTTATGCATTGGACTGTTCAACAAAACATTGCATGTGAGTTAAGAAGTTTGTCATGTGTGACAGAAGAATGAAAGTAGCATTGAGATCAATCCAATTGATAGAAACATTGATAAAAGTGAAAAAAAGTGATGAATATAAAAGATGAAGCTGTATTTATACAGTGTCTGTCTGACCCCAGAACACCTCAAATCGTATCTCAACCAATTAACTGTCATTAAGGTCCAATCACTGCTGCAACAGCAAAGGCAACATGCACATAGCAAGGTCTTACAGATAATAATGAAATAAATGGCCAGGTAATCTTTTTGATGTTATTTTTTTGAGCTGACCATGGCTTGTTCTTCTTCAACTCGTGTTATGGGATCTTCTATGGCTTCATGAAAGGAATGACAGGGACTTGATTTTAATCAGAAATATAGTAACGCCAACAATGCAGCACTCCCTCAGTGCTGCATCAGAGATTAGGTGTTCACATAAATGCATTGGTGCTTGAGTAACACAGTCTTGTGAGTCTGAAGGAAGAGAACTACCACTGAGCCAGGGCTAACTAAAATAGATAGTTTGCCATTACATAAATACCCACTTTGTTATAACCATGACTACAAAGCAGTGTTGAAAATGCATCATGTGAAATCTGTAACATGGCCAAAGGAATGTTGATAAAAAATCATGAAGGGCATAGATAAGGTGTATGACAAGGGTGGTGGAATTCAAAACTAAGTGGGCATATTTTTAAAGTGAGGGGAGAAAGATTTAAAAAGGATACGAGGGTCGGCTTTTTTACACAGAAGGTGGTTCACGTGTGGAATGAACTGCCAGGAAAAATGATGGGTGCAGGTACAGTTACAACATTTGAAAGACATTTGGGTGAGTTCATGAACAGGAAAGGTTTGGGGGATATAGGCAAAGTGCAGGCAGGTGGGACTGGATTAGTTTAGAAATACAGTCAGTGTGGACCAGTTGGCCCAAATGGTGTGCTTTCATGCTGTATGACTGTATGATGAAGAGTTTCATGATGACAGATCTGAACCTCACATTACGTACAGACATCTTGAGCTTTTGGACAAACCATATTTTTTATGGAACAAAGCCTGTAAGTCAAGCCTGTCTTAAATGTAACTTCTCAAAATGGAAAGCACTGATAGCCAAAAGGTTCCCTGTGTAGTATCCAGAAATGTCTTATCTTGTGGTTTGCTAAGAAAGTTTCAAGGAGAGAAGTTCTTCAAAATGTAGAGATTCAAGACAATCAAATTGCCTCCTATCAGAATGAAAACAAAAAATTCTCTGGGTTATATTTCAGGATGAGGACATGACCCTTCAGGAATATCTTAAAAAAACAACTCCAGTGCATGGCCTGTGTGTACTAAGGGGCTGATGTGCCAATGTAGACTCATGTACTGTGAAGGTCACAGTTTGAGGACAGCCATTATACACTCCTGCACTGTAAGTAAAACAAATAGAGATTCTGTTAGTCTGAGTGTTGGGAGCTAGCTAGCAAGCCAATCACTGTCGAAAAAGAAACAGGGCAAAAGAACTTCAGCTGTCCTACCAGGCAAAGAATCTCAAAATGGACTGTTGAACTATCAATGTTAACACTACTGATACCAGCCTACAGTATTCCACATCATCCACAAATGATCCAGAGACTGATCCAATCATCTTTTTAACCAAGTCAGGATGGCATGTGTGTTAAAGGGAAACTTGCAGGGAGTGGTGTTCCCATGCATCTTCTGCCCTTGTCCTTCTAGATGGAAGTGATCGTCAGTTTGGGAGGTGTTGCCTAAGGATCTTGGGTGAAATTCTGCAGTGCATCTTGTAGATGTTTTCACACTGCTTCTACTGTATTTGTCGTACTCACTTTTCTTTTTTGAACTGTGTGTATACGTGCTGCACTATTAATTCTACTCCTGCGTTAGCTAATAAATGCATTATTTCATTAACTTAAGAAACTCTGGTTAAATGGCTTTTCTTTTGGAACATCAATTCACTTGTTCTAGGAGAAAGGGGATCCTGTCTAATTAACCTTTTTCTAACCAACGGATAGGGGAAAGGTAAATATATAGAAGCAGAGCTAGGTCATCCCTTGACACTCTGCGGTATTCTATCTAGAACCATAACAGATTGGGCAACTCCATCTGGGAATGGGTTATAATGACAACTGACATAAGGCAATGATTTATCCTTTTCAATCAGCTATCTGACACAGAGTGGCCTAGACGGTACTGGGTGAATGTAATTGAATAATTTATGATCAGTGCAACAATAAAGGGAAAATTAATGCTTCCAACTGCAAAAGTGTCAGACAAACCAGACAAATAAATAATTATTTTAAATTTCAATTATGCAATGTAAGTGTTGTTGGCTGGTCAGCATGTATTGCCCATTCACAGTTGCCCTTGAGAAAGTGGTGTTGGGCTGCTTTTTTGAACCACTACAGTCTGTATGCAGTATGTAAAACCCACAACGCCCTTGGGGAGGGAATTCTAGGATTTAGACACAGCAACAATGAGTTAATGGCAATACATTTCCAAGTCAGGATGGCATGTGTGTTAAAGGGAAACTTGCAGGGAGTGGTGTTCCCATGCATCTTCTGCCCTTGTCCTTCTAGATGGAAGTGATCGTCAGTTTGGGAGGTGTTGCCTAAGGATCTTGGGTGAAATTCTGCAGTGCATCTTGTAGATGTTTTCACACTGCTTCTACTGAGCATCAGTGGTGGAGAGAGTGGTTGGTTGTAGAACTAAATCGAACATCAAATGCTCTAAAAAGAGATAAATATTCTTGGTTGAAAGAAACACACCATAAATGCAAAAGATGATAATTGGAATGGTACTAAACCTTAGATTCTTAGTTATGTGCATAGACTTTTTGATTAAGGATGTTGATACTTTGGGGAAATGTAGCCTTTGATTTAATCTAATGCAAAAGAACTGAATATCTTCCTCATTTTCAGTACATTAGCATCACTAAAAAGACATGGAAAATGCTTTCCGAGCAGGAAACTTGAGCAGAAACTGTTCTGTCTATAAAGTGCTTAGGGCGTTTAGGCTTTTTTGAATCTTCTCGTAATCCACTTGTGACTTTCAAAAGATCTCATTTGAACATATCAAGTTGAGGGTGTAACAATTCCCAGTTTCCTGGCTTCACACTCTTAGACTGAGATTTATAATGTACAGCAGCTGTCAGAATTAGTTGATATAGGCGGAATGTGAGAGATTTCTGACATAGTGAAGGATCTAGCAGTTAGAAATGTGATTTCTACAGCTGGGAAATGCATTCTACAATGTGCTCTTTCTTGCTCTTGCCATTTTGCCAGCATTTGTTTTTGTCGAATTCTCACAGTGTCAGATCACTGGAAGATATTATGATGCATCCAAGACCCAACCCAACCTTTAAGGTGAATCCATTCGTTATGAGCACACAAAGCCTGCTCCATCAGTGGAAAGCACATCAATATATGGAAGAAAAGATGTGGAAGTTTTCTGTTTGTGGTCACAGAGTTACCTCTTACTCCCTCGCTTTCAAATAAAGTTGCATGGCGTTACATTAGTATTTCTGGCTAGATGCACCCTTATCCTGGGGTGTGTGCACTGTAAGTACTTGGGACTGCTACTTACATTTGCAATTTGTTCATAACTACCTTGCACACATTACAGATTGTGGGAAAAATTACTACCCTGTTGTTATCAGGAAACTTTCACAGAGACATATTTTAAGTAGACTCTGCTGACTGTTATAGAGTGCTACATTATTAAACTCTACCAACTGGTGTTTGCTTGCAGAGTAAAAGCTTTGTTTACAGTAAGTTAACTGTTTGCCTTGAATCCTGGCATAAAGTCCTACATTATCTCCAACTTGTTAGTTGTTAATCAAAGTTCTGATCAAATGTCAGGGCACTCCCTGAATTCTCTACAACATGATAACAAATCAGCATTTTTCCCCATTAGGGCCTTGCAATTGATTCATTATGGTTTTGGATTCATCATCATCATAGCTCATCAAAAACAAATCTCTCTCCTACTCTTCTCTTTGACCAGGTCCATTTAAAGACAGAGTTGACTCACATAATGCAACACATAGAATATGGTGAGGAACTCAAAAAAACACTGTAAAGCAGATAGCTGCAAACTAGAAGTAGCCTGTAATATATGAAATATGAAGCAAGTTAAGCATATTTAAAACAGAGTATTCTAAACAAAGGCCAATTTACAGAGTAGCATGAGAGTCATATTTATGTGAAGGTAAAAAGCAGGAACTCTGGGTGTTTAAAGAAGGAACATAAAATGTTGGAAACACGGAGAGGGCTATGAGCATGTGGGAAGTGAAATTGCAGATTAATCTTTCCGATAAGGTGCCTTATCAGAACAGAATTATCTCAGTCTAAGTGTTCATTGGTCTTTTTCTGACACTGACATTGTCACAAACAGAATTTGGGTGAGAGTTCCCAGCTTTCCCAGAATACCTCAAATTGTCAAGCTCTGGGTAAGGTTGGATAAATTGGCTCTCCTTCTTTATTCTAGCACACCCTCGGTCAGTTGCAAAAACTTTATAAATGTTCACTACCAACTCTCAGATAAATCTTTGGAAAAGCCAGTATAACCAGGCTTACTTGAGCTAACAAGGTTAAAAATCACAATACCAGGTTATAATCCAACAGGTTTAATTAGAAGCACACTAGCTTTCGGAGTGTCGCTCCTTCATCAAGTGGTAGTGGTGGGCTCAATCCTAACACACAGAATTTATAGTTTGAGCCTTCCATTATCACCTGCTGAAGGAGCGACGCTCCGAAAGCTAGTGTGCTTCCAATTAAACCTGTTAGATTATAACCTGGTGTGATTTTTAACTTTGTACCCCCATTCCAACACTGGCATCTCCAAATCTTGAGATAACAAGGGGTGATTTGATCAATTATGAAAAGCGCATGTGCATCCTTGCATACACGCACGCACCAAAAAATGATAAAAGTTAAAAGGTATTTGGATCAGTCTCTGGGTGAAGAAGAACAATTCTAGAAAGGTAATAAAATAACCATGGTGAACCAGGGAATTTATCGACAGGAATAAATTGATAGAAAAAAAAGCACATTGTGGAAAAGATTAGTTATAAATTGGAAGATTGGAAAGTTGGAAGATACAAAAGGCAAAAAAAAGACCAAAAACAAAATAAAGAGGGTGAAAGGTAACTATGAGGGCAAGTGAGCAAGTAACCTAAAAATAAGCAGGAAGAGGTTTACAAATATATAAAAAGTAAGGGTGAGGGAATATTGAATACAAGGCTGGAGAAATTATAGGGAGCTAGAAAATTGCAAATGTGTTAAGCAAATACATTTCATCAATATTAACAGTAGAGGATACCAATAATATTCCAAACATACTAAATAACGAATGGGCTGAATACGGGTGAAAATAAATATGATAATTATCACTAGAGAAAATGTACTCAGGAAACTAATGGGGTCAAAGGTCAGTAAATCACCTGGACATAATGGGTGGTATCCTCGGATTTTAAAGGAAGTAACTACAGAGATAGTAGATGAATCAGCAGTAATCTTCCAATGATAAGGTTCTGGAAAAGTCTCAGAGGATTGGAAAACCACCAATGTAACAATGTTATTCAAAAAGGGAGGAACATTTCTTTTAAAAGACAACTTTTGGCAGTTAGCATAACATCTGTTGTTAGGGAAATGTTAGAGTAGCTGCACATAAGGTTACTTAATAAGATAGGAGCCCGTGATGTTGGGGATGATATATTGGCTTGGATAGAGGACTGATTAACTCATAGAAGACTGACATTTGGGATAAAGGAAACATTTTTAGGATGGCAATCTATAACTGGTGGTGTCACAGGAATCAAATGTGGGCCCACAATTATTTATAATATGTATGGTGACTTAGATGGTGGAAATGAATGCACAATTGCCAACTTTGCAGATGGCCCAAAAATAGATGGGAAGGCAAGTGGTGAGGATGACACAAGGAGTCGACAGAAGGATATGAACAGCTTGAGTGAATTAGCAATATTTTGGCAGGTGGAACATAGTATAGGAAAATGTGAGATTACGCATTTTGGCAGGAAGAACAGAAGAGCTGAATATTATTTAAATTAGGTAAGACTGGAGAAAGTTGAAGCACAGAGGGATTTAGGGGTCCCAGTACATGAATCACAAAAAAAACTAGCATCCAAGTTCAATGGGTAGTAGGGAAAGTAAATGGAATGTTAATCTTTATGTCAAAGAGAACATGGTATTAAAAAATAAGGAGATCTTGCTAAAACTATATAAGGCACTGGTCAGATCACAGCTGGAGTATTGTGAAGAGTTTTTCTCCCCTCATGGAACAAAATGTATACTGGCACTGGGGGCAGTCCAGTGGAGGTTCATTAGATTGATCCTGAGTATGGAGGGATTTTCATGTGAGAAGAGGTTGAATAGGTTGACCTGTAGTCCTGAGAGACCTTATAGAAACATAGGATTCTTAGAGGACTTGACAGTGTGGGTGTGGAGAAGTTGATTCCCCATGGAGGAGCATTTAGGTCCATAATCTCAGAGTAAGGAGTCGCCCAGTTAAAACAGAGATGAAGAGATTTTTTTTCTTTCAGAAGAGGGGCCATTACTTATGTTAAAGCAGAGATATATAAATATTTAATCAGTGAGGGGAATCAAGGCTAATGGGAAAAGGCAAGAAAATGGAATTGGGTGTTATCAAATCAGTCCTGATCTCATTGAATTGGACTCAATGGGCTGAATGGTCCATTTCTGCTCCGATGTCTTATGGTCTCATGGGGTAACCTATTTCCTATCAACTTAGTAGTCTACCCACCTGGCACCGTACCCCCACACTGATGATACTTTAACCTCATACTTACCATTGAACAATGAACTCACCATTTGGCAGCAGCTGTCAAAGTGTCTCTCCGTGATCCTGGACCTTAAGTTTCAGAAACCAGCAGCTGACTGCTGTGAAAGTGAAGCTTGCCTTGCAGTCCTCTGCAGTATGAAAGAACCGTCAAATTGGAAGTTGTCTCTGCAGTTCTGAAAGAGCCCTTATCGAAATCACTGGCAGAAATATGGAGTTCTTGCCTGTCATAACAAAGAAGTGGCTGTGTGGCAATCAGTGGGAGATTGTCACTCATTGTAAAATCCAGCCCTTATGTGGTAGTGAGCTCCACATTCTAACCACTTTGTGCATGAATAAATTCTGATTTCCCATTGGATTTCGTAGTAACTATCTTGGATTTATGGCCTTTAGCTTTGGGTTATCTCACAAGCACAAACAATCTTTCCACCCCAAAGCATCCAAAAAACATTTTTCCTTTTAGATTCCTTTCTGAAGAAAAATGGCTCAATCTGTTCTCTCTATTTTCCATGTTCTCAAAGTGAAGCTGATACCAGCATTGCACAAATACCCTATTCCCTTTGAGAAAGTGATGGCACTGGTAGACTGTTTCCTTGAATGTTGCTCATACTTTGCAGGTATCTCTCAGAGGACATTACTTGTCAAGTCACACTATAGAGTAGAGGCAAAGGGTATGACAGTTTCTCTTCCTGAAGGACTGCAGTGATCCACAAGGGCTCTTCCGAAAATACAATAGCATTTCTTGATTATTTTTATGATGTTGGTAAGATTTGAACTCAGGTTAGCTCAATTGCTAATCCAGTATGGTAACGACACAACCATAAACCTATCAGTCAGTTTGTGCCAAACTCTGGCTCAGCTGTTTCTAATATTAGAGGATACTGAGTCTCCACTAACGTTTAAACCAGACGACTAAAGTTCCAAATTTGCAGAACTGAATTGACATGTTTAAAGTACCTTTCTTCTCTCTTCCCTCATTTTTTAAAAGGATGTAGCTTATAAATTCTCAAGTGTAGGTTTAACCCAAATCAATCGAAAGGAGTTAAAAACCAATTCAGATCAATTTCAATTGATTTAAAAATTCCACACCAGAGAAAGCCTGTATCTAATCTAAACCTTGTGAAATTACCTCATGAATATTAATGCTATCTAATCAATAGCCAGCCAATTTGAGGCAACCTTTGTATGTCACACAGCGTCTTTCAAAACTCCGATATTTGTACCCGTCAAGAAAATATTATTGCATTGGTGGTGCCTCTGATTAATGCCCACGTAATTGGCCATTCTGCACAATGAGGCTTTACGATCAATCCTGAACTCTGACTAAGTTCCAATAATGCCAACTTTTTTATGCATATACGTCATTTGTGATTTTAAGCTCCAAAAGCTATTCATGAATTCCCACATTTCTTTGAATCAGAGTTGAAATCAACATGGTTTCGAGCTGCACATGTTGATACGTCAAAAGAATTGTCACTCTTTTAAATATGGTACAAATCCATGCCTGCAGTTTATTTGAGCAGTTATAAAGTCATCGAGATAAACAGCATGGAAACACATACTTCGGTCCAACTAGTCCATGCCAACCAGAAATTTGCCAGCACTTGGCCCATATCTCTCTAATCCCTTTGTATTCATATACCCATCCAGATGCCATTTAAATGTTGGAATTGTACCAGCCTCCACCACTTCCTCTGGCAGTTCATTCCATGCACACATCTCCATTCGTTGCGTGAAACAGTTGCTCCTTAGGTCCCTTTTATATCTTCCCCTCTAGCCCTAAACCTGTGCCCTCTAGTTCTGGACTCCCCCACTATGGGGAAAGATCTTGGCTATTCACTCGGTGCATGCCCCTCATGATCCTTGTAAGGTCACCCCTCAGCCCCTCAGCTCCAGGGAAAACAACCCCAGCCTATTCAGCCTCTCCCTGTAGCTCAACCCTGGCAACATCCTTGTAAATCTTTTCTGAACCTTTTCAAGTTTAGCAAGATCTTTCATATCGCAGGGAGACCAGAACTGAACGCAGTATTCCAAACAAAAACAGATGCTGCTGGAAAAGCTCAGCAGGTCTGGCAGCATCCGTGAAGTGAAATCAGTTAATGTTTCAGGTCCGATGACCCTTCCCAGAACTGATGGTAGCCAGGAAAATGTCGGTTTATATGCAGAAGATAGGGTGGGGAAGGGACCAAAGAGTAAACAATAGGTTACCCCTTCCCCCATCCTATCTTCTGCATAAACTGACACTTTCCTAGCCACCATCCGTTCTGTAAAGGGTCACCAAACCCAAAACGTTAACTCTTATTTCGCTTCACGGATGTGGCCAGACCTGCTGAGCTTTTCCAGCAACCTCTGATTTTGTTTCTGATTTACAGCATCGTCAATTCTTTGGTGTTTACTTATGCAGTATTCCAAAGGCAGCCTATGAACTGAATGGTGCAAAATTGAGGAATTATTTTGCAGCACTGAGGAATCACGAAAGATATGAGATGACAAATTGGTTAGTCTGTGACTCTGAAATGTTTTTCTCAAATTTCAGTTTGACTACAATTATTTACTTTTCTTGTTACACAGACCTGGATTTTCAGAGGCAGAGTGACTCAGAAATCCTTTCAAACTGATGATTTTTGACCCCGTTCTCACAATTTCCCATTTTCATCAAGATTGGATTGCTCTTCGGAGGGTCGTGTGGACTTGTTGGGCTGAAGGGCCTGTTTCCACACTGTAAGTAATCTAATCTAATCTAATAAGAGGCATGGATAAAGTGGGTAGTCGGTATTTTCTTTCCCAGGGTGATGACGTCAAATACCAGGGATATAGTTTTAAGATGAAAGGGGGGGATGTTTAAAGGAGATTTTAAGGTGTTTACACAGAAGGCTGTAGGTGCCTGGACTGTGCTGTCAGGGGAAGTGGTAGTAGCAGATACAATAGTTGAATAGGCACATGACTATGCAGGGAATAGAGGAATATGTACAGGCAAATGGAGTTAGTGTAGAATGGCATCAGGTTGCTACTGACACGATGGGCCAAAGGGCCTACTCCTTTGCTATTTCTCAAATAACTCCCAAGCCTCAGCCCTACAGCTCAACTATAACAACCATCATGATGCACTGTTTTCCCAACCCAGTGGAAGGCAGGGTGGCACTGACTGTCAGTGACTGTAATGTCCCCCATCCCCTTGCACAGTAACCCATGTATATGTTGAGTTGTTTCCTTTAGTTTTTTTCTTCAAGTAGTTGCAGGAGACTTGGCCTGACAGACATTTCCCTAATCAGCCTGTCTGGAGTTGTTAATACACACTTCTGAACCAGGCAGGACTTGAATCCGGGCACTTTACCACTGCACCACAAGGGCCCCTCAAATATTTGTTAACAACGTGCTCAAACATGTTATTACATCCTTCTTGCAGCAGAAGAACTGAACCCAGACCTACTAGCCCAGTGGTAGGGACATTACCAGTACACCAAAAGTGCTCTGCTAAAAGTGTAGCAAGTATGGAGGAGAGCTGTTAGCACATGCTGTAGGTGTAACATTGACATGGTACAGTGCCATACAAGAACATCGTTGCCCTCTATGACTGAGCATTGCTGAAAACCATGGCATACTGCCTGGCAATTTGTCTGCACTATATGGAAAAGCAACATTGAACAGCTGTGAGCTATTAGGTCCTGAAAGAAGTAGCAAAATACAAAAAGACAAAGCATGACAGAAATTCTGTGAATATCCAAGTAGGAATGAACAGAGTGAGCCCAAAGAGAGCAGGCAAAGGGCATCTAATGCATGGCATGGGAGCTGGTTCCAATGCGCAAAGTGACCTGGCACTCCAACGTACAGCACTGAAGTGAAGAACTGTCTGCCAAGTTGGTTCAAAACTTGCCAAGAAGATGTGATGGGTCTGGTTTTCGTCTGATGCCAACCTCTATAGATCAGGAGCACATGATGGTGTAGGTAATCACTGCCCATGGAGCGTGACGTGTGATGCTGGAGATTGCTGAATGGAGGCTTGGAGAAGCAATTGGCGAGCTGGAGCGGCCAGGTTCTTACTTCTTTGTCAAGAATTATCATCATCAAATTCCTGTTAGCCATGTGAGAGAATCGCAAATTGCATATAAATACGGTGCGGTTCGGAGTTGTAACTGAATGCAAACAGGTCTCCTGCTACTCAATAACGAAATTCTCATCGCACCATTCAAATTTTGAATAGAAAATCAGATTTTCTTTTCTTAACATCAAGAATCTCCATTTTCCAATCTCGCCGTATTTTCCTCACTGGCTTGCCCTTGGCCACGCCATCCAAAATTTGGGAAAAAAAAGACCCCTGAGTATTTGAGCATGACTTTGTTGAAAAGCAGAAATATAAAGATGCATTGCCTGAAATTATGAAAATACTTGAGACTGAATAAGTGGCCTGCCATGTTACAAGAAAATAATTAATTGCACTGGAATCATAATGTATTCTTTCTCTATTGTCCCCTGAGGCTCATACTCCTAGAAGCACCAGCTATGGTGTTGGGACATTTGAAGATCCAACTGATAAAAGACGTAACTTATCTAAAAGATCTCTCTAAATCAGTAGAGGATATTGTTGAAATGTCTGAATAATCAGCAGCTTTCAGACAATTTAATGGTTAGATCATCATATGGCAGAGAAGGAGGTCATGCAATCGTACTAATAACATTAAGTTTTGACTCCAAAGCTGGTCATAGCTTTGAAGCCAGAAATGTATAATTTGACTCTCAGGCCAGTTTCAGCTTGTCTTCAAATATACCAAATTAAAATCTTTTGCATTGCATGTTTTGGGAAGACAATCATTGCCTGGCATCCATTGTAACCTGATGCTATATGCATCCACATTTTAAGTATGTCTTACTTGCTGCCCAAAGTGATCCAATAGGCTATAATCTTCCTGCCTGGAATGGATTACTGTAAACATGTACTATGATGAACATTGGTTTCAAATTCAGGTAATCCCACACCTTTGTGAAAAGCTAGCTTCCCTTAATTTTGCTTCTAGAAAGAAAATGCAAAAGGAAAATGTGACCATCCAATACATCAAGAAGAGTAAGAGTAAACCACAAACAAACATTATTCAGAAATAATTCAAAAATAAATGACTTGAATGATCATGGAGTCCCTGCAGAAAAAGGCCATTTGGCCCATCAGGACTTACCACCTCTGAAGAGTGTCCCATCCAGACCTACCCCAACACCATAACTCCACATGGGGTTGAGTCCTATGGCTAACCCACCTAATCAGCATATACTTGGACACTATGGGCAATGTTTAGCATGGCCAAGCCACCTGGCGAGTGCAGCTTCAGATTGTGGGAGGAAATCAGAACAACTGGAGGAAACCCATGTAGACACTGGGAGGACGTGCAAACTCCACAGAGACAGCCCGCCAAGGATGGAATCAAATCAAGGTCCCTAGTGTTGTGGGGCAGCTGTGCTAATCACTGAGGCACTGTAGTATCCCTATATATTTGCATGTAACCATGTATTAATTGGGTTTTTGCACTGATATTGGTATCCATTAATCAATAAATGATAATTAAGCATATTTACATTATTTTAAACAAAACGGAAGCAGGTGAGCAAGGTCTGACAATGATTATGTTTGCCTTTATGTAGAGTTTTGTGTTTTTGAACAGTTAATAACCCGGTACATGGTCTATTCTGCAAAGCAAGGTAATCACCTCCTTCCCTTGTGTTTTAAATAAACTGATTTTGCTTCAATTCAAATTTGTATTGCCCTCCATCTGAACTTGTTCGGATATGGGTTCTGGTGATCAGAAACACAGTGTATGACAGAGACATGTTTTGTAGGTACCAAACAGGCAATCAATTATGGTTTCTTTCAACAGATATTTTTTAAAAACTGTTATAAGAAGTAAATACTTTGAAATCTTTACTGAAAACAAAATAACTGTCAGCTAATACTTCAGCTGAGTACATCTGTAACTGATTGGGAAGAAATCTAAATAGATTGTCTGCAATTAAAGACGAATGTGATTGGGCAAGAAAGCACAATGGCCACATTTCACTGTTATTAACCCATCAGGAGAGAACTTATTCAACTGAGCCTCCTGTTTTATAGATAATAGACAATAGACAATAGGTGCAGGAGTAGGCCATTCTGCCTTCGAGCCTGCACCACCATTCATTATGATCATGGCTGATCATCCTTAATCAGTATCCTGTTCCTGCCTCACCTCCATAACCATCATTCCTGATGAAGGGCTTATGCTCGAAATGTCAAATTCTCTATTCCTGAGATGCTGTCTGGCCTGCTGTGCTTTGACCAGCAACACATTTTCAGCTGTGAACTCCAGCATCTGCAGACCTCATTTTTTACTCACCTCCATAACCCTTCATTCCACTATCCTTGAGAGCTCTATCCAACTCTTTCTTAAATGAATCCAGAGACTGGGCCTCCACTGCCCTCTGGGGCAGAACATTCCACACAGCCAACACTCTCTGGGTGAAGAAGTTTCTCCTCATCTCTGTCCTAAATGGTCTACCCCGTATTTTTAAGCTGGGTCCTCTGGTTCGGCACTCACCCATCAGCGGAAACATGTTTCCTACCTCCAGAGTGTCCAATCCTTTAATAATCTTATATGTCTCAATCAGGTCCCTTCTCAGTCTTCTAAACTCAAGGGTATATAAGCCCAGTCGGTCCAGTCTTTCAGTGTAAGGTAATCCCGCCATTCCAGGAATTGACCTCATGAACCTATGCTGCACTCCCTCAATAGCCAGAATGTCTATCCTCAAATTTGGAGACCAGAACTGCACACAGTACTCCAGGTGTGGTCTCACCAGGGCCCTGTACAGCTGCAGAAGAACCTCTTTGTTTCTATATTCAATCCCTCTTGTTATGAAGGCCAGCATGCTATTAGCCTTCTTCACTACCTGCTGTACCTGCATGCTTACCTTCATTGACTGGTGTACAAGAACATCCAGATCCCTCTACCTAAATTGATTCCATTTAGGTAGTAATCTGCCTTCCTGTTCTTGCCACCAAAGTGGATAACCATACATTTATCCACATTAAACTGCATCCGCCATGCATCTGACCACTCACCTAACTTGTCCAGGTCACCCTGTAATCTCCTAACATCCTCATCACATTTCACCCTGCCACCCAGCTTAGTATCATCAGCAAATTTGCTCATGTTATTGCTAATACCATCTTCTATATCATTAACATATATTGTAAAAAGCTGCGGTCCCAGTACTGATCCGTGCGATACCCCACTGGTCACTGCCTGCCATTCCGAAAGGGAACCATTTATCACTACTCTTTGTTTCCTATCAGCCAACCAACTTTCAATCCAAGTTAGTACTTTGCCCCCAATACCATGTGCCTAATTTTGCTCACTAACCTCCTATGTGGGACTTTATCAAAAGGTTTCTGAAAGTCCAGGTATGCTACATCTACTGGATCTCCCTCGTCCATCTTCAGAGTTACATCCTCAAAAAATTCCAGAAGATTAGTCAAGCATGATTTCCCCTTCATAAATCCACGCTGACTCTGACCTACCCTGTTACTACTATCCAGATGTGTTGTAATTTCATCCTTTATAATCGACTCCAGCATCTTTCCCACCACTGAGGTCAGACTAACTGGTCTAAAATTTCCTGTTTTCTCTCTCCCACCTTTCTTAAAATGTGGTACAACATTAGCCACCCTCCAATCCGCAGGAACTGATCCCGAATCTATCGAACTCTGTAAAATAATCACCAATGCATCCACGATTTCTCAAGCCACCTCCTTCAGTACCCTGGGATGTAGACCATCAGGCCCCAGGGACTTATCAACCTTCAGACCTAACAGTCTCTCCAACACTAATTCCTGGCAAATATAAATTCCCTTAAGTTCAGGTCCTTCAGCCACTGTTACCTCAGGGAGATTGCTTGTGCCTTCCACAGTGAACACAGATCTGAAGTACAAATTCAACTCTTCTGCTATTTCTTTGTTCCCCGTAATATTCCACTGTTTCTGTCTTCAAGGACCCAATTTTAGTCTTAACCATTTTTTTTTGCTTTCACATACCTAAAAAAAGCTTTTACTATCCTCCTTTATATTATTGGCCAGTTTATACCTCATTTTTCCTCTGTGTATTTCCTTCTTAGTAATCCTCTGTTGTTTTCTAAAAGCTTCCCAGTCCTCCGTTTTCACACTTATTTTTGCTACGTTATACTTTTTCTCTTTTAACTTTATATGCTTTTTAACTTCCCTCATCAGTCATGGCCACCCATGCCTCCTCCTAGGATCTTTCTCCCTTTTTGGAAGGAACTGATCCTGCAACTTCTGCATTATGCACAGAAATAAAGTATAAAAACTGTGTAAACTTAGACATTACTGCTAGTACCATGAGGAAAAGTGTCTTTACCTCTTGGTGGAGTCCACTGTGCATTCCTTATGGAAATCTGTTTAATTTTCATAGGACTAAAGAAACAGGAGGCCATTCGGCCCATCAAGAATGCTCCACCATGCAATCAGATCATGGCTGACCATCTTCCACAATGCCACTGTCCCATGTTATTTCTTGACGTCACTAGGACCTAGAAAATTTCTGCCTTGAATTTGCTGTAATTGAGTTTTCACGACCCTCTCGGCGACAGAAAACATTCACCACCCAATTCCTTCCACAGATTAAAGGAGAGGACACTCAGGCGGATTCTTTAAAAGGTTAACAAGCTACATTGCTGGATTACCACTGGATGAAAATGTATCTCATTACTACAGAAAGTTGTATTCATGTGGAGGTACATTCAGTCACTGAACAAGACAAGTAAATAAAAAGGTCAAATACAGTTGATATTGAGCAATGTAAAGAATAAGAGAAGACACGGTGTAGCAGATATTAATTTGCACAATCTGCAGATAACTCAGTCAAACGATTGACTGCTCATAACAGAACCCCTTGACCCAGCTTTTCACATCTTTCAAATTATTGGGTTCAATGAAAGTGGTCTGCTTCACCAGAATATCATTCAAATAATAGGTGACTGCTCCAGCCATCACATTTTACCAGACCGAAAACCGGCGAGGAAACTTTGCATGTCATGAAATTCACACCTAGTTTGACTGTCTGCTCATGGTGGCCAAGTTTCATCACTTAAGTGGGGACAACACAAGAGGGGATCATTTTAAGGGCACAGATGAGGTCAAATGAGTGCCGTGTGTTGCTTCTGATGTGTCAAATTCTAAAACTTATGGTTCAGTGCTTCCAAGTAAAATTAGAAAATTGATTTTTTTTTAATGTCAAAAATATACTTTGTTCATAAAATACTTTGATGATCTATACAAGTGGGCATGCTATACATATGTAAACATTCCATTTCTTTGCATACCGAAACAGAGTAATCGTTCCTATTTACAGGTCTGTATAATTACATTTCTTTAGCTGAGGCGTCAGCAGAGCCCAAATGACTGCATGGGCCCCCTGTTCTTCTTTAGGCAGGCAGATGTTACACAGTGGTCTTTCCCCAATGCGCCTTGGCGGCAGTTGCCCCAAGCTTCAGCGCGTCCCTCAACACGTAGTCCTGGACCTTGGAATGTGCCAGTCTGCAACATTCAATTGGGGTCAACTCCTTCAGCTGGAAGATCAACAGGGTTCGGACCGCCCAGAGAGCGTCCTTCACCGAGTTGACGATCCTCCAGGCGCAGTTGATGTTCGTCTCGGTGTGCATCCCGGGCAACAGGCCGTAGAGCACGGAGTCCGCGTCACGGTGCTGCTCGAGACGAACCTCGACAAACTCTACTGAATTCCTCTCCAGACCTCTTCTGCATAGGCACATTCCAGAAGGAGGTGTGTGACAGTCTCGTTCCCCCCACAGCCACTTCGAGGGCAAAGTGCGGTGTGGCTGAGAGTCCGGGCGTGCAGAAAGGATCTGACAGGCAGAGCCCTTCTCACCACCAGCCAAGCCATGTCTTGGTTCTTGTTGGAAAGTTCTGGCGATGAGGCATTCTGCCAAATGGCTTTGACAGGCTGCTCAGGGAACCGCTCGATAGGATCCGCCCTCTCCTTTTCATGAAGGGTCTCAAGAACACTATGTGCTGACCACTTCCTGATGGACTTGTAGTCAAAGGTGTTTTTCTTCATAAACTTCTCCACGAAAGACAGGTGATACGGAACGGTCCAACTACTCGGAGCATTCTGCGGCAGCGAGGCCAGGCCCATCTTTCGCAACACCGGGGACAGGTAGAACCTCAGTACGTAGTGACACTTGGTGTTTGTGTACCGGGGATCCAAGCACAGCTTGATGCAGCCACACACAACGGTGGCCATCAGGGTGAGGGTGACATTGGGTGTACTTTTTCCCCCGTTGCCCAGAACTTTGTATAGCGAGTCCCTTCGGACCCGATCCATCTTTGACTTCCATATAAACTGGAAGATGGCCCGGGTGACTGCAGCGGCACAGGTTCTGGGAATAAGCCAGACCTGTGCCATGTATAATAGCAATGACAGTGCCTCACACCTGATGACCAGGTTTTTTCCCACGATGGAGAGCAACCGTAGCTTCCATCTGCCCAGTTTCTGCCTCACTTTGTTGATACGCTCCTCCCAAGACTTGGCGCACGCCCAGCCCACCCGAACCAAATACCCAGCACCTTCAGGTGGTCAGTCCTGACGGTGAAGGGGATCGAGGATTGGTCGGCTCAGTTCCCGAAGAACATTGCCTCGCTCTTGCCTCGGTTTACCTTGGCCCCCGAGGCCCGTTCGAACTGGTCACATATGCACATGAGTCTGCGCATGGACAGTGGATCCGAGCAGTAAACGGCGATGTCATCCATGTACAGGGAGGCCTTAACCTGCAGGCCCCCGCTGCCCGGAATAGTCACCCCTCTCAGGTTTTGCATCCTTCCTGATGGACTCGGCAAATGGCTCTATGCAGCACACAAACAAAGCAGGAGAGAGGGGGCAGCCCTGCTTGACTCCAGATCTGACAGGGAAGCTATCTGATTCCCACCCATTGAATGAGACTGCACTAACAATGTTGGTGTACAGCAGTCTGATCCAATTGCAGATTCCCTCCCCAAAGCCCATTTTGGAGAGAACATCTCTCATATACCTGTGTGATATCCTGTCAAAGGCTTTCTCCTGGTCCAGGCTGATCAGGCAGGTGTCCAACCCTCTGTCCTGCACATAGGCGATCGTATCCCTGAGGAGTGCGAGACTCTCAGCAATCTTCCTGCCCGGCACAGCACAGGTTTGGTCAGGGTGAATCACCGACCCCAGAGCAGACCTGACCCGGTTGGCGATTACCTTTGACAGAATTTTGTAATCCGCATTCAACAGTGAGATTGGTCTCCAATTTTTGAGTTCCTCCCTCTCCCCCTTCCGCTTGTAGATGAGGGTGATGATGCCTTTCCTCATGGACTCACTCATGGTAACTGCCCGAAGTATACTGACATACACCTCCAGCAGGTCCTGGCCAATCAAGTCCCACAGAGTGGAATAGAGCTCGACTGGTAAGCGGTCGCTTCCGGGAGTCTTTTCGAAGGACTCGAGGGCCTTGGTCAGCTTGTCCAGAGATAGCGGCTGGTCCAGCCTCTCGCGTATTCTGTCATCTAAGGCCTCCGTGACAGAGGACAGGAATGACTGGGAGGCCGCGCTGTCGGTCGGCTTCGCGTCATACAGACTGGCATAGAAGGATTTACTGATCCTCGTGACGTCAGCCTGAGATGACGTTATCGAGCCATCTTCTTCCTTCAGGCTGATGAGCACAGAGCTCTCTTTGTGCACCTTCTGGAAGAAGAAACGTGAGCATGTCTCGTCCTGCTCCACCAAGCAGACCCTAAACCGGAAGATTATCTTGGAGGCCTCCGAGGCAACGAGTGAGGCTTGCTGGCCCTTCACCTCCTTGAGGTCCTCCGTGACATCGACCCCCATCATGTTAAGTTAAATCTGAGATAGATAGACAATTGTTACACATGGCATAATAACCATACAAGGTACAACAGTGTAGGAAGGATGTGATTGTACTGGAGGGGGTGCAGATGAGGTTCACCAGATGTTGCTTGGGATGGAGCACTTCAGCTATGAAGAAAGGTAGGGCAGGCTGGGATTGTTTTCTTTCAAAAAGAATAGACTGAGGGGGACCTGACTGAGGTGTATAAATGGATAGGCTAAATAGAGAACAGCTGTTTCTCTAGTTGAAAGATTAAAAACAAGAGAGCAGACTTTTAGGTGAAAGGCAGGGTGTTTTAATGGGAATTTGAGGAAAACTCTTCTCACCTAGAGGGTGGTGGGGATCTGGAATGCACTGCCTGGACGGTAGTTGAGGCGGGTAAACTGATCACCTTTAAAGTACTTTGATGAACTCTCAAAATGTCATAATATTCATGGCTTTGGGCCTACTGCCGGCAAGTGGGACTAGTGGGGGTAGTAATGGATTTTTTGATAGTACAGATATGATTCTGAGGTATTGGAAAATGGGGCAAAGGAAGAAACATATTGTTAGGTCATAGATCTGTCATGAACTCAATGAATGGTTAAATGGTCTACTTCAGTACTTGCATTTATATTCTTAAGACAACATCTCACTGGTTTTTCGTAGACACCCTCTATTTTTTTCATGAAAAGTGCCTATAGACTTTAGTTTAATGTTCTTTTCCTCTTATGCATTTGCCTTTTATTCATCTAAACATTTTGGAGCCAAATGAGTTGTAAGATTTGTCCGGGAGCTTGCTGGAAAATGTGTGAGGCTCTGTATTATGCACACAGTTGAACTATTGAAGGAAATTGTCCAGAGCAGAACTCAGCTGATGAGCTATTTTGAGAAGAAAATAAACTGTCTTCCGCAAATTGCATTTCCTACTTAGTTATTCAAATGAGTAAAAGTCATTTCTTCAGCATAGATTTTTTAACAGAAGAGACCATTAATATGTATATCACTCTCAGAGATATCATGTCAAAAGAGCCTAAAGGATTAGAACATACTGCTAACACTCTGTTGTATCAACTTGCTTCTTTATCTTGAATGGAAATAGACTGTTTCTAATATTAGGGTAAGATTAACTCAGAAACCAAGAAAACAAATTTTGAAGTGCAATATATATTTCTATAATACTTTACATGAATGAAAAAATATAATTTCAATTGTTTTATAATGGTGGATGTGTAATGTAACTTTGGAAAATATTAATGTGAGATCCTCATGCTAATTTGACCCTTTGCCCAAACTTAAATTGTCAATTAATCACAAACCATCAATTATGTAATGAATACCAGGTATTTCTGATTGAAAAAGTGAAAGATATTACTATATGACAATGTGGAAATTATTTCCTGTTGATAAAATGCCTTGCACATGATACCCTAAGGGGCTTTGTTCAATATAGGCAATATTACACAACTTCAGAGGAATAGCCTTGCTCTCATGCATCTAGCTCCTTTAAAGGTAACAAATTTCCTTATGCTTATTTTAGCAAGCTGTAGTATGAAATGTATTAACAGGAGTTAATTTCTTTCACATGTATACACTATTTTGTAGTTCACCTGTTAAATTAATTTAGCTTGCCAACCTTGACTGCTCATGTTTTAAGTTAAAAATCATTGGGGTCAATTATCTTGACATTTGCCCTGGGTTAAAGCCTATTCTCAAGTCACACAAGTTAGGTATAAGTAATTGCAAATCTATTTTGCCTGGCCTTTTTTTTTGCTTTTAGATTGTCCCATGATTTCCTTGGGGGAGGTCAGAAGAGGATCTACGTTTCCTATAGCAAATATCTGGATAAATACAGTAGAAAAGTGGATTTTCCAAAGCAACTTTTCAGCTTGAAGCCTTGGGGATACACAAAAATGGGAACCTCTGGGTCTTGTGCAGAATCCTCTTTGGATGAGAGGATTTTGAGCCAATTAGGCTTTTATTTCTAACTTGCAGCTCATTTTATTTTTCTGGACTGGTAGACTCATAACTACTGTTCTGCAAGAAAAACCATAAAAGCTCCAAAGTGAGGTGACCCCATCCTGTTTGTCAGTGCAAGGTCCTGTCAGCATTAAATAGGCACTGAACATGTTAGTGATGAGGGCTAGTAGGATCAGGTACAACTCCATCTGTACCAGCACATAGCAGTTTGAACAAGTATTCACTCATCGTATGGTGAGAGTGGTATAAGGTAAACCAAGACAATCAGCTTAATTTATTTCCAACTTATATATTAGACTATAAGGTTAATGTGCAAGCCAATTGAGCATTTGTCAGCCAATAGTTTTCACATTTTATTATGTGACACTGCCTGCAAATATAGGTATACTCTCTGCCATTACTTGTACTGATCTTTGTTGGCACTATGTACAAGAAAGAGAAACAATCAAAACTAATACTGCTCATAACATATTTTTATTTCCATTACACAACAAAAATGGTTGATCAGCAAGAACAGAAACTATATTAATAGGGTTTCATGGATTTGCAAATGTGCACGGGAATTTTTTTGGGATGTTATCCACGTCCTCAATAGCCAAAAGTTAGGTTTGCTGTACAAAGTCTGTATGTTGAATTGCTACAGTGCTCAGGCCCTCATTTAAGTTGGATCAATAAAGACTGTTTATTAAAACCCCTACAGGCTGGCCTGAGCTTTGCTGAACCAGTCCATTGTACTCAAACATGGTAGCAGCACTGACACACATCATGAATGGTCTTTTCTGAAGTTTACTCAGAAGGAGCATGAGAAAAATGATTTTTTACAAAGTGAGACATACCCTAAAGAGACAGCATGCCTATCCTGGCAAAGTAGTTTTGACCTGTTTTACAGCCCTTTGCTGCTATTGAAGGACTGGTTCAACCACAGCTGGGAATGTTGGAAGAGGCAATCTGACTAACGGGAAATAGCCTCAGGTCTTCATCTGAAGCAGCAAAGCCTTCAGAGCTGTCTTCATACATCTGGTGGGCTCCAGAGTCACTGAGGTTTATTAGAAAGATCACGCAGTTGGGAGCAAATTAAACTGGCGCTGAAATCTGTACTGAAATTAAAAATTTGCTGGAGATCACAACATGTCAGGCAGCATTCATGGAGAGAGAACCAGCTGACATTTCATCTAAACTCAAAACATTAGCTTGCTTTCTCTCCATGGATGCTGCTTGACCTGTTGTGAACTTCCACAACATTTGTTTTTGTCTAGTTGGGATTTCAGCTGACTTTCACATAGTCTTTGCAGTGCTCAATGCCAATCTTAATCCTAAACTGAACCTTCTTGTCAATGCCACCCAATTGAACAACTGCCTTTTAAACCTGGGCTCTTTATTGACATGGTTTCAGAGTCAATTCCATTTAACAAAGCCTTTAAGTCAGAGCAAGTAGTCCTATATATGATACAGGCCAAGTGAAAAACACAAGAAAGGGGTCAAAACACTCAGAGACCCAAACACCATTGCCTCAAGCTGGCGATGTTTGTCATGTCTGCCAAAAGGCTCATTGGAACTAGCAAACAGATGAGAACTGTTACCTTGAAATGCTGACAGGGTGCACCGTAGCAAAAACACAGACAAAGACATTGCCCAGGATGGGTGGCACTATAATTTCACACTGCCAGAATTGGCAATTTTCAATTCAGCTGCAGATTTAAGTGATCTTTCAAATGGAAGCTGATTGAAATTGTCCCTGACTGGGCTAGAGTTTAGAAAATTGACTACGCACTGGAAATTGGAATGTTACAATGGTGCAAGACAACACAATTGTATCCACAGATGATATGTATAATTGAAATCAGGAATTCTGGCCCATTGTTTGGAACATTAGAAGCTGCATTACTTGATTTAAGCTAGATATAAGGGTATTCACGTCTCTATGAACAGACCATATGGACTGGTTTCAGTTCATGCAACTTCAGGTGTCTGAAGTTAAGAGACTGAAGTTCATAAGATATAGGAGCAGAATTAGGCCATTCAATCCATTGTGCCTGCTCCACCATTCAATCATGGCTGATATGTTTCTCAACCACATTCTCCTGCCTTCTCCCTGTAACCCTTGATGCCCTTACTAGTCAAGAACCAATCTATCTCTGTCTTAAATACACCCATTGTCTTGAGGTCCACTGCCCTCTACAGCAATGAGTCCACAGATTTCCCACCCTCTGGCTGAAGAAGTTTCTCCTCATCTCAGTTCTAAAGAGTCATCTCTTCATTCTGAGGTTGTAACCTTGGGTCCTGGTCTCTCCTACTAGTAGAAACATCTTCTTCATGTCCACTCTATCCAGGCCTCTCATTGCTCTATACATTTCAATCAGATCTCCCCTCATCTTTCTAAACTCCTTTGAGTATAGACTCAGAGTCCTCTATTGCTCGTCTTATAAGACGGCCTCCATCCCTGGAATCAGTCTTATAAACCTCCTTTGGACCCCCTCCAACACCAGCAAGTCCTTCTCTTTGTATGGGACTCCAAACTGCTCACAATATTGCAAATACTAACTAACCAAACGGCATCAGAAGTACATTTCTGCTCTTGTATTCTAGTCCTATTGAAATGAATGCTGACATTGCATTGGCCTTCCTAATGGCCAACTGAATCTGTATATTAATCTTAAGAGAATCCTGAACTAGGATTCCCAAGTCCCTTTGTCCCATGACTTGCTGTCCCTAGCCTACATTTCAAAGGACAATTCAAAATTGTACCCATCTATAATAGTCAGCAGGTTACAGAAACCTGGTCAGTAATAAAAGAGTTGGCAAATGGGTGTCTAATGAAATCTAGTACAGCGTATGCAGTTGATTTCTGAAGACCATAATGGAGTTACCTTTTGTCAGGAATTCCAGTCACAATACTAGGGGCTGGTAAGTTTCAAACCAAGTACTGTATGACTGTGTTCCAGGAAGAAAATGATTCTGCTTGTTTACATTGGAATTACGAGAAGGCAACCTACTCTTTTTGATCCCTTAAGTCTGTCCCACCATTTATTATGAACATGGCTGATCCCATTATAACATCAACTCTACATTCCATTTGCTCCAAAAACTTTTTCATCAAGAATTGATTCACCTCTGTCTTAAAAATTCGCAAAGATTCAGCTTGCACCGCCATTTGAGGAAAAAAGTTCCAAAGACCTGTGACCCTTTGACAGAAAAGGAATTCACCTCATCACTGACTATTGAAGAGTAAGCCCCAGGTTAGAACAGCGTGAGATGTTATGCTGCGAAAACGAGTCATTTCCCCTGTTATGAAACCTATTCAGTGGTCACCATTCCAAGATATGAATGATGTTGATGTAACGTAATTTAATAAAGTGATCCAAAACAATCTCTCCTCCATCAGTGACAGTCTGGCAAAATTCACCAATTGTATACTTTTTAGTAATATTGATGCCAGTAATGGTTTCTGGAAAATTCCACTGGATTGGGAATCCAGGCCACTGACCACATTCATCGCCCATTCTGTTGCTATTGCTTCAACCCAATCTCATTTGGTATATCATCAGTCCAGGAGATATTTCAACATACTACGTCCCAATTTTTCAGAGAAACAGGGAACAACTCTTTTGAAATCATTAGCAGGATATAGGCGTTACTCACTAGGTTAGCATTCCTTGACCATCCCTAATTGCCCAGAGATAAGTTGAGAGTCAACCACGTCACTGTGGGTCCAAAATCATATGTAGGCCAACCAAGTAAGGATGGTAGATTTCCTTTCCTAAAGCACATTAGCAAATTTGATGGGATTTTTTTTCCCTGATAATCAATGGTTTTGTGGTTATTAGACTCTTAATTCTGGATTTTTTCTAAATTGAAATCCCACTATCTTCCAGGGCAGGATTCAAATGCAGGTTCCCACAGCATTACCTGGGTTTCCCAATTTTTAGCCTGACAATAATACCACGAAGCCATCACATCCCCCTGTGGCCATTTGCCACATGGACAATGGCTTGATACATGGGACTATAAGACAGGAACATGGTAATCCAGCCACTGCACTTTTGAGGTCTTTGCAGCAGCCCGATCGCAAATGAAAGGACAAATATGAATTCAGACACATTTCTATCATGTTCTTAGGCTATATCATTGCCAGAAATGGATTACACAGTGATCTCCAGAAAATGAAGGTTATCAGTTAGTTTCTGCAACCTCAGAACATTTTGGACTTTCAACACATTGTAGACATTGGCATCCAAGTGACTAAATTTACCTCCAACTTTGCTACCAACGTGGAACTTAAAGGGAGCTCATACATGACAGCCAATAATGATATTGCAGTGTCGAGAATGACACTGGGAAATTAAACTAGGTGCAGATGCTGGAGATTAGAGTCGAGAGTGTGGGGCTGGAAAAGCATCCAGCAGGTCAGGCAGTTGGCGAGGGGCACGAAAATCGACGTTTCGGGCAAAAGCCCTTCATCAAGCGCACTGACCTCTACACCACTGAAGCCAGGCGCCAACTCGAAGACACCACCTCCTACCGCCCCTTGACCATGACCTCACCTCCCATCACCAAACCATCATCTCCCAGACCGTATATAACATCATCACCTCAAGGGATCTCCCACACACAGCTTCCAATCTCATAGTTCGGGAACCTCACACCTCCCGATTCTACCTCCTACCCAAGATCCACAAGCCTGACTACCCTAGCCGATGCATTGTCTCAGCCTGCTCCTGCCCCATCAACTCATCTCCACCTACCTCGATACTGTCCTATCCCTCCCTGCTCCAGGAATCCCCCTCATATTTTCGGGACACCACCCACACCCTCCACCTCCTCCAAGACTTCTGTTTCCCTGACCCACAATGCTTGATTTTCACCATGGGCATCCAGTCCCTTTACACCTCCATTCGCCATGACCAGGGCCTCCAAGCCTTCCGTGTCTTCCTCTCCCGACGTCCCCACCAGTCCATTGTCACTCCAATTCGTTTGGCTGAACTAGTCCTCACCCTCAATAATTTCTCCTTCAAATCCTCTCACTTCTTCCAGATGAAAGGGGAGCCATGGGTACTGTATGGGCCCCAGCTATGCCTGTCTCTTTTTTGGAACAGTCCATCTTTTGTAGTTACACCGGCACCATTCCCGACCTCTTCCTCTGCTATATTGATGACTGCATCGATGCCATCTTGTGCTCCCACGAGGAGGTTGAACAGTTCATCAACTTCACCAACACAATCCAGCCCAACTTTAAATTCACTTGGACCATTGCAGACACCTCCCTTCCCCTCCTGGACCTCTCCATCTCCATTCAATGATGACCGACTCAACACTGACATTTTTGACAAACCCACCGACTCCTACAGTGACATGGATGACACCTCCTCCCACCTTGCCTCCTGTATAAATGCTATCCCTTATTTCCAATTGCTCTGCCTCCGCCACATCTGCTCCCACGAGGACCAGTTCCACCACAGAACACACCAGATGGCTTCCTTCTTTAAAGACTGCAATTTCCCCTCCCATATGGTTGATGATGCTTTCCACATCTCATCTACTTCCCGCACCTCTGCCCTCAAAACCCACCTCTCCAACCGCAACAAGGATAGAACCCTCTGGTCCTCACCTTCCACCCCACCAACCTCTGTATACATTGCATCATCCTCTGACATTTCCGCCACCTTTAAACGGACGCCACCACCAGAGATATATTTCCCTCCCTGCCCTTATCCACTTTTCATAAAGACTGTTCCCTCCGCAACGACCTGGTCAGGTCCACACCCATCAACAGCCCACCCTCCCCTGCTGGCACCATCCCCTGCCACCACCACAGGAATCGCAAAACCTGCACACAGATCTCCTCCCTCACCTCCATCCAAGACCCCAAAGGAGCCTTCCACATCCATCAACGTTTCACCTGCACATCCACTCATGTCATTTAACGCATTCGTTGTTCCCAATACGGTCTCCTCTACGTGGGGAGACAGGCCGCCTACTCACAGAGTGCTTCAGAGAACATCCCCGGGACACCTGCACCAATCAACCCCACTGCCCCATGGCCAAACATTTCAACTCCCCCTCCCACTCTGCCGAGGACATGCAGGTCTTGGGCCTCCTCCATTGCCACTCCCTTACCACCAAATGCCTGGAAGAAGAACGGCTCATCTTCAACCTTGGGACTCTCCAACTGCATGGCACCAATGTGGACTTCACCAGTTTTCTCATTTCCTCTCCCCCCAATTTACCCCAGTTCCAACCTTCCAGCTCAGCACAACCCTCATGACCTGTCCTATCTGTCCATCTTCTTTCCCACCTATCCACTCCACCCTCCTCTCTGATCTATCACCTTTATTCCCACTTCCATCCACCTATCAGCTACCTTCCCCCCAGCCCCACCTTCCCATTTATCTCTCCACCCCGAAGCTCCCAGCCTCATTTCTGATGAAGGGCTTTTGCCCGAAATGTCGTTTCTCCTGCTCCTCAGATGCTGCCTGACCTGCTGTGCTTTTCCAGCATCACACTCTCAACTGGGAAATTAAACATCAATTCATCTCACTGTAGTTTCTGGACCATTACGAGCCAAAGTTGCACACTGCAGACGTTTCTAAACCCTTGGGACTGTTCTTATTCAACTCCAATCTGACGGCACTAGAAACAGTTGACTTTGCATCTTGCTTCCTAATAGAAATGAAGCAAAGGGAAGAGAAGATTGAAGTAGAGGCCTTAGTGGTCACATAGGCCTGTGACACATTTTCTCGTGATTTGATGGGGCTATATTTTCAAATAGAATCTGATCATAAAGCCTTGGAAATCTTTTGAACATCAAGGAGATTGACAAGATGCTCATCTGAGTCTAAACATTCAGGGTTGGTTTGATACACTACAGCTATGTAACTGCACATGTCCCAGTGAAAAATAAACCACTTTATCCAGAGCCACATTTCACTTATCTCCGAGTTGGAAGCTTTATTCACAATCTTCTGGTCCTCTGTCAGCATTTGCAAAATATGCTTAGCTCAATGAGCACATGCTGAAATGTGTACAGGCTCATACATTTGCCTAGAAGAAGAACCAGACTACATTTCAACTGACAAAATCATGCTCTGATAATATGCACAGAGACAACTCCTAACTTTGGTTCACAGTGTATTGCACTTCATTGGTCACCTCATAGTACAGAATGCCATGTGAAATAAAGCTTTTCAATTCCATCGTGGAGCCAATCTTGACTTCACCAGGTGCAGAACTTGGGTACAAAAGCTCAGTCAATGGAATACTTCATCATTTCCTGACACACTATGATCTCCATGGCCAGACACCAACAGATCTCTCAACCACCAGTCTAGGTCGGCCATGTGAAATGTTGGGGATTAACTTTCTTGGCTTTAAAAGAAAGGATTATTCTGTTGTTGTTGATGGTTATCCACATGGACTGAGGTCAGCAACCTATATACCAGGACTTTTGAGGTGGGCAAAGAATATATTTGACTACTTATGGAATCCCACACAAGGTTGACTTGGATAATGGATCTCAGTTTATGAATTAATCAACAGGGAGTTTGGTTTCACCATGTCCCAATCTATCCACTACATTTTCAAGCCAATAGATAAGCTGAACAGGTGGTCCAGATGAGTCAAGATGTGACTGAGCCTTCTTTTACTCACTAAACTCGCACCATCAGAGCTGCTGAAGGGCTCGTGCTTGAAGACCCAGCTTCTGGTCTGGATACTCTGTATCATGACAAGGTGTGAACAATTAACAATATCAGCAAACTAAGGAGACACCATGTTTCAATTCCCAACACCAAGCTAAGTCACTATCTCCCTTGGCACCAGGAATTTGGGTGTAGTTTTTGTCAGATAATCTAAGCATAGGAAATAGGAACAGGATTAGGCCATTCAGCCCATCAAGCCTGCCCCAGCATTAAATAAGAGCATGGCTGACAAATCTACCAAAATCTATCAAGCTAACAGAATAGTCCATCTAATTGCGGATTCAGTCTCATTAGAATGACTGCACACAATAATTGACTTATTTTTATAGTATGCAACCCAGATTTTAAGAATAAAAAAAACAGAGTAGAATAAAAGTAAAATTAAGCTAATAAAATGCAAAGAGAGAGAGGAGGGTGTAAATATTTTAATCATCAAAGAAATGGCGCCAGCGAAAGCAGGAACTATACACTAGCTAGGCCCCTGGGCATCATATTGCTGGATGAGACATTAACAAGTGGTTTCTTGAACCACGTCCAGAGCTGGTGGCCCAGTCAATGAATCAGCAGCTTGGCAGCCTTTGATAGTGCCATCATCACTGGAGGTGGTCATCACTGAGGATACACAGCCAGGAAGATGGCACCATTATGTCAAGGCACCCCGGAAAATGAGAAAAGTGTCTTTCATTAAGTGGAGCCTAGGCAGGCTGGCACTGTAGATTAACTCCGGTGTCAAGTTCTAACACTGGTGTCTTGTTCACAGAGACAATTTGGAGCCTCTTTGTGAGCCCATGGGGCAGTCTTTAAGGAGGTCTCTCTCATACCGAACCCTTCGCACCCTCTTCCACCACATCCCCTCATTCAGTGCCCACTGAGAGGTCATCACGATTGACCTGGTGAATAGGCTGAATTGGCTGGGTCAAATTTCCTTGGAGCGTGGGAGACTGAGAGGTCACCAGATAGAGGTTTATAAAATCATGAGGGGCATATTTGGAGTGAATAGTCAAGGTATTCTCCACACGGTAGGGGAATTCAAAACTAGAGGACATTCATTTAAGATGAGATGGGAAAGATTTAAAAGGGACCTAAGGAGTAACTTTTTTTTAACAGAGGATGGTGAATGTTTGGAATGAGTTGCCAGAGGAGGTGGTGCAGGCTGGTATAATTTGAATATTTGAAAGGCCTCAATGGGTATATTAATAGGAAGGGTTTAAAGGGATATGGGCCAAATTCTGGCAAATGTGACTAGATTGATTTAAAATATCTGGTCGGCATGGACGAGTTGGACTGAAGGGTCTGTTTCCGTGCTGTACAGATGTATGAGTCTATGACTCTATGATTATGCAAGCATTTTCCTAGATACTATGCCAATGCAAGTGGCTTTACATTTACCTCAATGTGTCTATGTTTCTCAAATGTCTGGATATTTGAAATGTTTGATTTGAGGTGAATATTTGTTTGCGTGCTTTCAGAATTATAAAGTTAAGATTTACTTCACAGAAAAGAAGTGCATATAGATTGTGTTGATCCAGTAAAGAAGCTTTTTCCTTAAATCTCTGAGTGCTCTATAACTTACATTCCACAACTACAATTGATTGGAAAGCTTACCTCACACGATCCAACCATTTGCCACACTACCATGTTCCTGTCTCACTACTGAAGACCAATAAAGTGCTTAAATCACATTAAGACTTAACTAAACACATGCAAAATCTTTAGACCTCCAGATCCGTGGACAGTGGGGAGGAGGAGCAGACGTTAAGCACATATCCCTTGTTCTAGTAGGCTAAAAGAAAATAAAAGTTTTAATGTTTCTGACATTATACAGACAATTTATTTCTGATGATTTTTAAAACATTAAAGATCATTAGTGATGGTAAATTGTCTGTTCACATGATTCATTTCGATATGGTTTCTTTCTCAGTTAATTTAATTCCCATTTTAATTTTTTCTAATTAATTAACATGCCGTTAAAAATAAGCTTATGATCTGTATTTGAGAGTACGGCATACTTTGATCCTATGGAGTTCCTTTGACCAATATTGAGCTAATAAATTAACTTGCCATTTCTTGCTGTTTGACCATTTCCTGCTGCATTTGCCTGCATATTGACAGCAACAAATAAAATGCAACTCATCATAATTAAATGTATCAACGTAGTAGCAAGCATAGTTCCACTCTAGTTTGTAAAATGTAAACTTGTGGATAGTAGTGCAAACAGTGGATTGGAAACACAATGTGTCCTCTGTCCAAATCTCTTTTCCATTCACTTCAACACTTAGTCTAGATTAAGTTATGTCCCAATTTCACCATGGAGTCAAATGGAATCATGAGTAATCTTCATGTACTACAAAATATGACATGGAAGCTTAGGTCCAGGATGGTCAGTCATTTATCTGTGAATGACAGCAGAGGGAAAGTTTGTAGAGCTGCAACCTCTCTCTCTCACGCACACACAGTCTTTCGCTCTCATCGTCTCTTATCTCTCCCCACTTGTCTTCTTGTCTTTAACTTGTCTATTTATGGAAAAATGCAGGTAAGGGAAACCTTTCAGAGTATGACTCTGGAAGAGGAAATTCGCTTCCTAAGATTTACAGGTCAGTGAAAAATAATCCCGAGAGTAATATTTTGTCAAGTCGGTGGTAAAAACCACTGATAATTCTGTCCTTTCAGCTAAGACTGATAGTTGCAATTCCCATTGCAGAGATTGGGTTAGAAAATGCACACAAAGGAAATGGAGGTTGATATTAAAGATGTTTGAAAAGTAGCCTGCAGACAGACTACCCCATTTGTAAACTTGAAAAGGACAAATTTGAAGACATGGAAGTTTACCCTGAAGGATACAGAAGGAAATAACTTGCCTGAACTGGAATGAATAGCAAAGAGCTAATGAACTTTTAATATAATCTGTAATGTTCAAATTACTGAACATGGCAAATGAAACATATATACTGGAACAAAGGGAAACTTTTAGTGCCTGCTAAATCCTTTAGCTTTATGGTTGTCCGAGAGTGCATGGTTTCCATTGCATTATGTGCACACATCTGCAAGCACCTTCACATTACAGCTATTACAAGCAGAATAATGACAAGCAAATAACACAAATTGCTAAGAAGAGGACATTTGTTAGTCTGGCTCTCTTAGGGAGCTATGATGGATGACTGAGTGACAGATGGCTTAGGAAATCTCTCCCAGGCAGGTCACCTCCAGACTGAAAATGTAACATCTCTATTTTCTATTCATTTGTCGGATGTGGGCATCGCTGGCTGGCCAGTATTTATTACCCATCTCCAGTTGCCCTTGAGAAGGCGGTGCTCAGTTGCCTTCTTGAACTGCTGGAGTCCACCTGCTGAGGTTTGACCCACAATGTCATTCAATGGGCAAAAAGTATGGCAACTTCTGATTCTCACTCTTAAAGTTCTTAATTATTCTTATTTTAAAACTACCTTATTCATGTTCAGACTCCAATTCTCTGCTCCACCGACAAACTAAATGGTGGGAATTTCCAATGTGTAAGTCAGGGACTACCTGGTGGTTTCAGCTCACTCAACATTTGTCTCATCCATCATGCAACTGCTTATTCACAATACAATGTCCCTGTGTGCTCCGTAGCCACTATTCTCCTCAATCTTTGGTACACGCAAGTTGGCATTGACAAACCACTAGTCTCACCACATCATGCCTGTTCTCAAACCTACTCTCACACAGCTTCATCTCATTAATAGTTTAATTTGGGGCTCAGGACCCCTACACATGTACTAGGTCACTTTCTGCACAAGGACACATATGCTCATTCACCTTGCACTTGCATGGTGGCTGTCAGCCTCTGTACACTCTATATTGCTTTCTTAGCCCACACTCACTGATTTCAGGACTGACTTACAGCATCCATGTGGTTCACATTGCTTTCTGAACATATAGGGTCTTCAGGGCTTAGTTACAAAAGACAGTCTCTACCGTTTGTGTTATTTTTATCACCTAGACAGAGGGGTGGGGTTTTGGGGGGTGTGGGGGGGGGGGGGGGGGGGGGGGGGTGGTGTGGGGGAAGGGGGCAGATGGAATGACACAGTGCCATGCATGAAATATGGCAAGGGGAGGAATGTGTGCTATCATCATGCATCAGCAGTTTGTGCAGCTAACACACTCTAGTAACTGACTATGCATGAAACTCAATGAGGGACCAGTCCTTAGGGGGCTAAAAAAAGACTATGATCAGTCAGTGATGCACCACCACAGTTGATCAAGGCTCATCCAATTCCTGTCCAGGGGAGTGGCCATGGCTACTTGTTCCTGCCACAGTCTGGAGATCTGTGTCTGTAAATTGGGGATTGCAACCAGGAAGGTCAGTCAAGGTGTTATAGAGGTAGCAGTCTCAGGTGGGTCAGTTTTTTTCCTGCAAGGGGAGGGATTGAGCATGAAAGAGGCAGATGGAAGAGTGATTGGTGGCAAAGTACGAGCAAGAGACATGGTGAGGTTCCCAGCTGAGTGAATAGGAAGCAAAAAGGACAGCAAGGGAGGTGATTGCCGAGTGATACTGTCACTAGGCCAACAATCCAGAAACTCAGCTAATCTTCTGGGGACATGGGTTCAAATCCTGCCTTGGCAAATGGTGGAAAGTGAAGAGATAAAATATATGGAATTAAGAAACCATGAAACTGTCACCGAGTGTTGGAAAAAAATATCCGGTTCACTAATGCACTTCATGTGAGCACCCAACAGAGTGATGTGATTGTCCTCTGAAATGGAGAGCAAGACACTCAGTTGTATCCATCACTATGCAGTCTTAACAAATCAATGAAATTGGAAGGACCTCTTGGCCTCGACCTAGACATCAGAAACAACAGTGGCAGAAACAGCCCTGCTGACCCTGCAAAGATGTATCTGGGGGCTAGTGCCAAACTTGGGACAGTTCTCTCACAAACTAGTCAAGCAACAGCTTGACATTGTTATATGGAATCATACTTTACAAACAATGTCTCAAACACCACCATCACCATCTCTGGATATGTCCTGTCCCACCAGCAGGTCACGCCCAGCAGACATGGATGGCAGCACAATAGCATGCAGTTAGAAGGGAAGTTGCCCTGGGAATCCTCAATGTTGACTTGGGACCCCATGAAGTCTTATGGCATCAGATTAAACAATGGCAAGGAAGCCTCCTGCTGTTTACCACTTACTGCCTTCCCTCTGCTGATGAAACAGTACTTCCCCATGTTGAACTATACTTGGACAAAGCAGTGAGTGTGCAAGGATGCAAAATGTAATCTGGCTGGAGGATGCCCACTATCAGGAGTGGCTCAGCAGCAGCACTACTGATCGAGCTGGTCGGGTCTTAAAGGACATAGCTGCTAGCCTGGGTCTGTGGCAGGTAGAGGGAACGAACAAGAGGGAAAAACATACTGAACCTCACCCTTACCAGTCTTTTTAATGCTGACTCATCTGTCCAAACACTGCCTTGCTATGCACCACCCCATTAACCAAAACCATCAACTTCCTGTCCACAAAGCACAGTGTCAAGGATTATTCTGGGCTTGTGGCATTTGAAGCTATGTTTGAAATAAAGGCCTGAAAGCTGGAGGTCCCAACAGTGAGGAGTGGTTTCACATCTTCTCAAGAAAGGCCCTCCATCACTCGGTTACCTGATAAATATGGTGAAGAGCAAATGGGAAAATTCTGTACCCAAAGCCAGTAATGCACTGTTGAGTAGTGCCCGAAATTATGATTAAGCCATTGGAATGACAAAGGTTTTGAACTGATATTTCAGTGTGATCTCAGAAATTCCATAATTTTAGAGAAAAGCTGCGTGCCAGGTTTGATGTAGGCACACAATGTTTATATGGGAGATAGGTAGGAGTCAAATATCTGTCTGAAATTCCAGAGGAATACTTATTCAAATTTCCATCACCTACATAGCTTATTTTGTGTTTGAGCCAGCAATGTTCACTTGATCTGGCAGAAGGAGACTGTGATGTACAACTACCATCATTTTTAGCATGATATTTGAACAAGTCAAATGGTAGAAACTTATTCAAATTTTTAAAAGCAGAAGTATTTGTTCCAGAGAGCATGATTGATAATGGACTGTGTATTGTGTAAGGCAGACTTCTAAACCACTCTGTGGGGGGAAAAAAAATCCCATTATAATGCCTCAAATTTACATTTACTGCTTTCAAGAAAAGTGTGACAGCAGACTGCCTTGAAGAGAAACATTGCTTCTCTGTTGTTGCACATTATCTAATTTGAAAATGACTTGATAAATCTGATTTGTGTATGATTCGTCATGCTCCTTTGAAAGGACTTCAAAACATGCACAGGCACATTTACAATGTTCTGATACATTACAGATACAATGTCAATCGAGTGCTAAAACCTATTCAAGGAGAAATTAATAGGGAAGAATTATTCTAACCATTGTTTTTCCATTACAGTATAATGTTCCACAATTGTTATTTGTTATCATGTTAACATATCATTATACAATTTACTACATTGCAATTACAATGTCCTTAAATACTTCCTCATGTTGCCACACAATCATTTTAGCAATGTATCATATTTCAATATCCTGACACCATAACACTCATGTACCTAATTATTAGACAGCCTAAATGTAATTACGTACTTTCAATTCAGAACAAAAATGAACCACAATATTCAAACAGATTTAAAACAATGACATGGAGCATCTTTGATCTACAGGAGCTGTTCTCTTTACACAATGTGTTATTTGTAGATAATCAGCTCTGTTGCTGCCCAGCAATATTTGTGTTTATACTGTCAGAGTTTCACAAACTAAACGAAGTTTAACCTCCTTAATTTTCAATCTATTGTCAATGACAAACTTTTGGTTAAGAGGCTTCAGGCAAATTTCTTGCAAGGGAACACTCTCTGGATATTAAGCCTATTCACTGTCATGCAGTCATGTTATTTAATGTGCAGGGCAGGACTGACTGGGGACAGCTGGATTCACTTATTTTCTACTAAATCTGTGGTCACATATGGAGTGTAATAACATTTTTTTTAAAAATGTAAGCTTGGAAGAAAAAAAATAGTATTCTTGGCCCATCAAATAAATCCCTGCCAGGCTCTGTACAATCTGCCTTACAATGAACTTAACCCAACCCATTCGATCTCCTGAGGAGACAATATGCTACGTGCAAAACCGCCACAGCCCAGATTTTCTGATGGTCAGATAATCATTTCTGAAGTGTAGATGGGAGTTGCTTGTGGGGGACCTGTGGAAATCTCCATCTCTGCAGACTCCAAAGGAATTGCTCAGAAAATTGAAGATTCCTCTACACCTGGAACACTCCAAAATTATCCATTTAAATCAGAGAATGTGGAAGATTCTGCTGCAGTTATGTAAATAGTTACTCAGGCAAGGTTAGACTATTAAATACCAAATCTAACTCCTCAGTAACTATTCATCCAACTGCCAATTTACCTCACAGACAAATAGTTAACTAAATACACCAGACAGTAAGATGGACATCCCAAACTCTGATGTGACACCCTTCCTCTGTGACCCAGCACCATCCTGTCAACAGGACCAGACAAATCTTCTTCCCTTTCAAACCAGATGTTAAATTCAATGTATTGTGATGCTGCTAACTAGGATGCCTTAGGTCATTAATGAATCCTCCCATTTTGCACAATACCATGTCTAATATAATCAGCTGTCTCATTGTTTCCAATACATAGTGCTCGAAGAAACAACCTCAAGACCTCCCATGAACTCCTCGTCCAACTGATTGCTGCTAACCTAATGTTTTCCACTCTATAAGTAGATTAAAGTCACCCATTCTCATACATTGTCTCCTATATTGTGGTTAACTGATGCGGAGTCTGTTGACGAAATCCACTAGTGACTGCTTCCCCTTACTCATCTCCATCTTAATTGATTCTACATCCTAATCTCCTGAACCAAGTTCATTTCTAACTAAAAGACTGTAAAATATAGGAGCACAACCAGACCATTTGGCCCATCAAATCTGCTTCACGTTTTGATCAAGGCTGATTTGTTTCTCAACTCCACTCTCTTGCTTTCTCCCTATAATGTTTGATCCCCATACTATTCAAGAAACTATTTAACTCTGTCTTAAAGACAATCAGTGACGGCCTCCACAGCCCACTACAGCAATGAGTTCCAAGATTGACCAACCTCTGGCTGAAGAAATTCCTCCTCATCTCAGTTCAAAAGGTTAGTCCCTTTACTTTGAGGCTGTACCCTCGGGTCCTTGTCTCTTCTATGAGTAGAAAAATCTTCTCCACATTCAGTCTCTCCAGGCCTGTGAGTATTTATAAGCCTCAATGAGATCTGCCCTCGTCCTTCTAAATTCTAGCGAGTATAGACCAAGAGTCCTCAACCGCTCCTCATATGATAAGCCCTTTATCTCTGGTACCATTCTTGTAAACCTCCTCTGGAGTACCTGTATCTCCACCTATCTTTGTCCAAAATTAGCAACAATGCCCTTAATTTCTTCACCCGGATTGATGATGTATAAAGTGAAAAGTTATGGTCCCAACACAACTCTGTGGAACTCTCCATGACTCTAGTCATTGATTCCCATCCTGAAAAAGATCCCATCATACCCACTTTCTGCTTTCTGCCAGTCAGCCAAACCTCTATCCTTGCCAGAACCTTTCTCCTAACCCCGTGAGCTCCTGGCTTACTTAGGAGTCTCCTATGGGGCACCTTATTAAAGCCTTCTGGAAATCCAAACAGATCATGTCCACTGGCACTCTTTTGTCTAGCTTCTTCATTACCTCCTCAAAGAATTCTAACAGATTTGTCAGACATGACCTCCCCTTGATAAAATCAAGCTGATTCAACCCTTCTTTACCACACATTTCTAAGTACGCTGCAATCTCATCATTAATAATGACTCTTAAGATCTTACCAGTGACTGATGTCATGCTAACCAACCTATAGTTTTCTGTTTTATGCTTTCTTCAAGTCTTAAATTGGAGTGTTACATTAGCCATTTTCCAGTCCTCTGTGAGCCTCTCTGACTCCAGTAATTCTTGAAAGATCACCACCCATGCTTCTTCAATGTCTTCAGCTATTTCCTTCCAAATGTTGGGTTGTAGTATGTCTAATCCAGGTGATATATATTCTTTTTCAGACTTTTCAGCTCCTCCAGTATTTTTGTCTTAGTGGCCACTTTGACCACTGCAATCCTTTCTGCCCCCTGCTTCGCTTGAAGTTCTAGTCTGCTGCTGGAGATTTCCACCGTGAAGACTGATGCAAAGTACCAATTCAATTCCTTGCTATTTTTGTTCCCCATTACTACTTCTCCAGTCTTGTCTTCCAGTCGTCCAATGTCCATTCTTACCTCTCTCTTAAACTTATAGATATCTAAAAAAAATTCTTACAATCTTCTTTTATATTACTAGCCATCTTCTCTCCCCTTATTGCTTTTTTTAGTTGTCCTCTGCTGGTTTTTAAAGGCTACACAATCTTTTGGTTTCCTACTAATCTTCATATTATACATTTTTTCTTTTATTTTCATACTAGTCCTGACCTCCTTTGACAACCATGGTTGCCTCGCCCTCCCCTGAGTGTGTTTATTCTTCCTTGGGCTGAATTTCTGCTCTGCCTCCCGAATTATTCCATGAAACTCCTGCCAATGTTGCTTCACTGTCTGTCCTGCTGGGCTCCCTTTCCAATCAATTGTGGCCAGCTCCTCCCTCATGTTTTTAGCTATCCATACTCAATTGAATGACCATTATATTTGATTCCAGCTTCTCCTTCTCAAACCGAAGGATGAATTTTATCATTTATGGTCACTATTCCCCACTCCCCACATCCTGGGTTCCTATATCTGAAACTCCTTAATCAAGTCTGCTTCGTCCAAATTCAGATTTGCTCATTCCCTTGCAGGCTTTACCTCAAGTTGTTCAATAAAAAAATCATCTCATAGACATTCCACAAATTCATTTTCCTGAAATCTGCTACCAGTCTGATTTTTCCAGTCCACCTGCGTATTGGAGCCACCCATGGTTGTTGTAATAAGACCTTCCTTATATGCCATTCTAGCCTCTAATGTATTTCTGCCCCACATCCAGACTACAGCTAGGAGCCCTGTATACAACTCCCATCAAGTTTTCCTTTGCAGTTTCTCAAATCTATTGACACAAATTCCATACTTTCCAACTGTACGTCACTTCTTGCTATTGATTTAACTTTGTTTCTCACAAATAAGGCAACCCCACTCCCCCTTCTGACCATTTGCCGTGCTTTTTAATAGGACACGCTACCTTGGATATTTAGTTCCCAGCCCTGATCCCCTTGCAGCTACATCTCTGTGATACCCACAACATCCTAAAGTGTGGTGTTGATGAAGAGCTTATGCCTGAAACATCGACTCTCCTACTTCTCGGCTGCTGCCTGACCAGCTGTGCTTTTCCAGCACCACACCTTATGACTCTGATCACCAGCATCCGTGGTCCCCACTTTCACCCACAACATGATAGCTGCCAATTTCAATCTGCACTACAGACACATTTCCCTTGTTTCATATACTGTGAGCATTTACGTTTAACACCCTCAGTCTTGTGTTGACTACCTCCCTTCCCATAGTTGTCCCACTATCTCTTGTGTCTGAAGTTAGATTGCTGACCCTGTCAATACTCTCTTTCGATTTCTTGTTCTGGAAACTTTAATAACTTCTCCTGAGTCCTGCCAGCACCCCAAACCCTTAACTACATTATAAGATTTGTCCCCAACTTACTTAGCCTTTCCACTAGGATCCTGATCCCCTACCGTTCAGATGGAGTCCATCCTCATGGTACAGATCCCACTTGTTTTAATGCCTGATGCCAGTGGAACCCGTATTTCCCGCAGTTAGCTATGTGTTTTCTAAACCAGAAATGCCATCCTTCATTAACAATGCTACCTCTCCGCCCTTACCTAGTTTCCTAGCTTTCTTGATGATATAGACCTTTTCTTATTCAGGACCCTAATCCTTGCCCTCTTATCGCCCTGTCTCTGTGATGGTGTCAGGTTATATTCATTTATTTAATGTGTGCTATCAATTCATATACTTTGTTATGAATGCTTTGCACATTCAGATACAGAGTCCAAAGTTCTGTTGTCTTTGCAACTTTTAATCTTGATTGTTGACATATTCTTAGATGTTTGCTGTTTGTTTTTCCTGTCATTTTCAGGCCCTCATTTTCCATATTAATATTCTCCTCTCTTACTTGACTCTTCTCTTTGATACCTCTTTCTGCATTTGATCCCGTGTCCCCATTATTTTGTTGAAGAACTCTCTCTAACTCTTTCATTAAAGGATTTGCGGGAACACTTCAGTATTGTTCAGGTGTAGGTTGGCTCAATGCCACAGCCCCTACATCCCTTAGTTCTGGTGCTAGTCACCCACCAATTGGAACCCATTTTCCCATGCCAGTCTTTGAGTCACATGTTTACCTCAAACTTTATGCACTCTTTGGCAATATGGATGAGGCTTAGGGAGTAATCCTAAGATTATAATCTTTGATCTTCTGCTTTTCTATTTTGTGCCTGGCTCCTCTCTGCAGAGCCTTTTTCTTAGTTCTACTTAGGTTGTTGGTATCTACATGCAACACAACTACTGAATCTTTCCCCTCCTAACGCAATTTCCTTTTCCAGCCCTGAGCAGATGTCCTGAACCTTGATATTGAACAGAAAATACAACTGCAAACCAATGTCCCAGCTCGGTGAACATACCCACAAACCTTGAACTGTCTACAATTGAGTTCTTTGCCACAGAGACTGGTGTCAATCACCCTGACTGTATTATCACTATTACTATTATTTCCTTGTTGGTTCCCCTCCCCCCAACAACTTGAATGGATTTCAAGACCGCAATGCATTCGTCAGTTTGCTCATCCAAACTTTCATTGCCTGCTCTTACCTAAACAGGGTGAGGAAATCTTAGACCTGTTGGACTATTGTGAAGGCTGACATTCCTGCACTATTGGTTCCCCTACCTCCTTCATTCGCAGTCACACCTCCTCCCCCTTACTGCTGACCAAATCAAAAGCCACGATCCTAAGAGGTGTGACTATCTCTGGTACAAAGAATCTTGGCAATCTTCTCTCTCTTCGATCTATCACAGTATATGTAGTCAGCTTCCAGCTCATAATCTCTGAGTCAGAGCTATTTAAGCTTCAGACATTTACTACAGAGGTTTGCCCTGGATCATGATGGTATTCAGGAGCTCCCATATGCTGCAGCCTTAACACATCACCTGAAATACTATCCTTAATGAGTATTAATTAGAAATTATGTTATTCATTTAATTATACTATTATTCATATATTTTATGAGGTTTACTCCCATCAAAATATATTAAAATATAATAGAAAAATTCCTAAACACTTACCAGACATTCAACAAACACCTCGCTCCTTCTCTGTAGTACAGCAAGCACCATGTAGTACAGCAAGAGCAATGTACAAACACAACCTTAACCCTAACCCTCGCCCTAACCCCAAGGACATTTGTAAAAAGAAAGGTTTAAGCTGGTGTTTTGGTGCTGTATGAAGGCTTCCAAACAGCGGCCTGTGCACTTCACTCAAATGGTCATAAAGTGGAGTTAAAGCAGGACAGAGACTGAAGAATTCAGACAGACAAACTGATTGATTTTGAGGTTTAGCTGTCTTAGCTCTGCTTACAATTCCTCATATTCCCAGTGTGACTTCGACCCTGAGAGCAGTTACCTCCTCAGAACAGGATGTGCTGCTCAGAACTCTGTAATATCGGATAAGACAGGGAGTATCTGGCACCCTTTAGATTACTTCATTTCCCAGCCTCCTTTATTTTTTACAACCATTCTTGACAGCTTTCTCCAAATAGTTTGGTAGCTGTGAGAACTCTGTCCGATGCAGGCTGGGTTATTAGATTTGTAGCCCTTTGAAGCTGATTAAACCCATGGAATAAAGCATTGCTTCTTGCAATGGAGATCGTTTTGACTTATAATTTAACTGTTTTTGATGGAAACTGATAATATTTTCCACCGACAAGAAGGAAGACAATATTGATGCCATAAGTTTGTCTCCAAATGCATTACACTGAAGAAGTTGTAGGCATTTTCTAATCAACCTGTTCAGAGATTTTATTACTCACCTCTTGAGTGCAAGGAACTTGAAATCAGGCATCCTAGCTCAGAGGTAGGGACATTACCATTGCACCACAAGAGCTCCCTCTGAGTAAGCTGTAAAGTTTCAAAACTTCCCATTTAATGTTTAAAGGGAAGAACATTTGCACAATGCTTCAGGTCTAAGATTGTAAGGAAAAAAGACACGTATTTACATAATGCTGCTCACAAACATCAGCTTTCTCAAAGCATTGACGCTTTACCCCTATTGAAATGTAGGAAACACAGCATCCAAGTGTATGCTGAGCAAATTCCTACCATCAGCCATTTGAGAGCAACCAAACTATGTGGCCTTGATATTAGTGTCCAGGCTGACTATGCAGAGATAGAAGAGCTGAGACTCGTCAATTCCCAAGGAATGTAATAAGTTGAAAGGTAAGGATGAAAAAGCAGAAAACTGCACTGACCCTCTTACTAACTTCATTTTCTATTTCTCATTCATACCAATGTATGTCACTTAATCACCTGCATTCACCCCTATCATGGGACTTCATGCTCACTGTGCCAATCTATGCCCATGTATCTAACCCCAGGCCCTTATGCCTCCCAATCCCACCTATGAGCACTCACTTATTCCATGCAGATCTTTTATTTCCACTCGAAGGAGTATATGGGCCTTATTTTAATGACTTATCTGAAAAATAGCATCGCCAACAGCAGTTTGCAATTCACTGAACACTAGCCTTGATGCTCAGTTCCTAAAGAGGGACTCAAAGCAGCAATCTTCGAAGAGATGAGAGTGTTACCAGCTGAGGCAGAACTAATGTACATACAATCAAAAATGAAAAACACAAATGTGCTGACATTTAGCTTATTTCTTTGTTTCTGTTGTTTATTCACACCTTTGTTCCTCCTAACTGATATGCCAGAGACGATTCAAACAATCTGTACGTGTGTACACTGTCTAGTCCCATTTATAATCTGAATACAACAATCAAGAATTTCAAGTCTAAAGTTTTCTGAAGCTTTCAGCTACCTTTTTTGGAGTTAGGATTAGGTTTTATTGTCACTGAAGTACAGGCATACAGTGAAAAGTTTACAATGTCACCCCTCATGTTGTCATCTTCGCTACAAAGTATTTGGGTAGAAATCTTAGATACAAGAAGAGAAATGAAGAAGAAAAGAAGTTGCATTACCTTACTGTGATTCATAGTATAAGTTAGAAATAAGACGCAGTTAAAAGGACAAATATTACAGTCAGATAAACAGATTACAAATAAACGTTACATTGCAGTAGATAAACACAGGGGCTTCCCTGTGTGGTCTGACCAGCCTCACAAGCTGCTGACCATCCACACCAGATCCCAGTCAGTCCAGTTCAACAAACATCTCTGCTCCACTCCACATCTCCAATCAAATATGCTTTGGTTCTCAGCCACTCCACACTGCTCCAGGCCTCCAGTCCATTTTGCTTTGGTTCTCAGCAGCTCCACCTTGTCCAGTCCTCCAGATCGCTCCACTCCAGCTCTCAGCTGCTCCACACCACTCCAGGCCTCCAGCTCACTTCACTCCAGCTCCCAGCTGCTCCAGGCCTCCAGCCTGCCCACTCTCCTCCTGCTCTCAGCCATTCCGTACCGCTCCAAACCTCCAGTCTGCTTTGCTCCAACACTCAGCTGTTGGAGCCATTCTGATAGTTAAGTGTTTAAATGAGTCATTGACTTGGTGGTTCTCTTCAGAAAGCTTTCTTTGATCTCTAAGATCACCAGCTGAGATCACCGATCAAAACATTGTAATCTGCTTTGGGCCGAACTAGCCCTGCATATACTCAAGGACTCATGTTGTCTTTTCTTTAGTGTTGGGGCAGCTGAACTATATGTTTTCACATCTACCAATGGGTTTCATGGTAATTCAGGATAACATCAGAATTAACCGAAAGGATTTTCTTTCTAATTATCTCTGGCAAGAGTCTAGTTTTCAATGGTAATGAAGATGAGTTCATAGAGAACCGCATCTCACTTCAAAGAGTTAAATCAAATAAGGGAGTCACAGTCTTCAGTAAAGGACACAGAAATAATTTTGGAAGCATGACTGAAGTTTATTTTGCACAAAAGTATTTGCAAGATTTTTTAGGAGGCTCTAGGGCTATCAGGTTCAAGGCTTAAAGATCGTTTCCTCATGGAGTTAGGAGAGGATCTCTTTGACACAATCTAGTTGAAGTCTCTAATCGGATGATACTTATTTGAAGTTTAAGGCTTTAATATATCAACGATTGACATGGAACAAGGTTTATGCAGCTGATAATTAAAGAAGTCTCAAGATCCTGACAGTATCTATTTAAAAAGAGTCAGCTGAGGAATTTGTATCATCTTTCACCAATAATTTTTTTAAAATCTTATTGGAATCTGATAATATCCTAATCGAACAGTGTTATGCATCTTTATTTTAAAACCAGTCAGAGATTTATCACTTTTTGTCAACCTATGATTCATATCTAATATAGGGTAAACAAATAAGGGAATGTTTGGAAGAACAGGATAGAATTAAAGAGATCTAGCATGGATTGGGAAGGTTGGCTTGTACCTCAATCATGTAATGTGCAATATACTTGAGATTTAGATTCCCAAAGATGCTGTCAATAACATGTTGTTAGCTCCTTATTTACCTACACCTGGTCTACTGCTTTCTCCATCAAGCCTTTGCCTCAGGGGGAACCTGATTCAAAATGAAGGTGCAAGCTGAGGCAATAAAATTCTACAGAGTGCAGGACCTGAGCAAAATGCCTTCTTCAAACTTGCTCACAAAAGTGACTCGAGTCAAGAACGGTCATATTGGACTGGACACCTTAACTCTGTTTTTCTCTCCAGAGATGCAGCCAGACCTGCTGAGTTCTCCAGCATGTCTGTTTTTCATTTCACCCTTGTCAAGGGCTATGCCAATATTTCTGCAGACTGATTTTGAATCTAACTCCTTTCAAGTTCAGATGATATCCTTTAGAGTCATAGAGCCATAGAGACATACAGCATGGAAACAGACCCTTCAGTCCAACCTGTCCATGCCGACCAGATATCCCAATCCAATCTAGACCCACCCGCCAGCACCCGGCCCCATATCTCTCCAAACCCTTCCTATTCATATACCCATCCAAGTGCCTCATAAATGTTGCAATTGTACCAGCCTCCACCACATCCTCTGGCAGCTCATTCCACACATGTATCACCCTCTGCATGAAAAAGTTGCCCCTTAGGTCTCTTTTATATATTTCCCCTCTCACCCTAAACCTATGCCCTCTAGTTCGGGACTACCCGACCCCAGGGAAAAGACTTTGTCTATTTATTCTATCCATGCCCCTCATAATTTTGTAAACCTCTATAAGGTCACCCCTCAGCCTCCGACGCTCCAGGGAAAACAGCCCCAGCCTGTTCAGCCCCTCACTGTAGCTCAGATCCTCCAACCCTGGCAACATCCTTGTCAATCTTTTCTGAACCCTTTCAAGTTTCACAACATCTTTTCGATAGGAAGGAGACCAGAATTGCATGCAATATTCCAACAGTGGCCTAATCAATGTCCTGTACAGCTGCAACATGACCTCCCAACCCCTGTACTCAATACTCTGACCAATAAAGGAAAGCATACCAAACGCCTTCTTCACTATCCTATCTACCTGCAATTCCACTTTCAAGGAGCTATGAACCTGCACTCCAAGGTCTCTTTGTTCAGCAACACTCCCTAGGACCTTACCATTAAGTGTATAAGTCCTTCTAAGATTTGCTTTCCCAAAATGCAGCACCTCGCATTTATCTGAATTAAACTTAATCTGCCACTTACTTTTCTGGATGATGTCTTGGTCCACATAATCTAATCCCTTTAGAACCCTAAAAACTAAAATTATGTCAGTAGTTTAAAGAAGCCTGAGAAAAACTTTATTTCTTCACTGCAGCAAGGTTAAGAAATGTTCTTGTATAGGTTTCAGGTTTATGAAGGTGAACAGTGATATACTGTGGATTTCCTCCGAGTGCTCTGGTTTCCTCCCACAGTCCAAAGATGTGCAGGTTAAGTGGATTAGCCATGAAAAATGCAGGGTTATAGGGATAGGGTAGTGGGGTTTGGGTCTGGGTGGGACGACCTTTGAAGGTCGGTGTGAACTCGATAGGTCTAATGACCTGCTTCCATATTGTATGAATTGTTCCAATGTTTTTTGAGATGATAACAAGAGTACTCAAATTTAAATGATCATCAAAAGAGTTAAAGGGCTGGTCAAAAAAGAAAGGATTTACATGTGATTGGAATATGAATTTCTTTGCCACAAATTGATGAAAAAATAATTTGGGCAGTTTTAAAACCAAAGCTCAGATCTGTTATTACACACCTCTGGAAGCAGGTGGGACATGAATTCATGTCATGTGGCCCAGAGGTAGGGACACTATAACTGTCCCACAAGAGGCCCTCTCACGAGCAGTTTTACCTTGATTGTCTAATGTCTGAGCAGCTTAAATGTCCAGTTAATTAACCACTTTGGAGTTGTTCAGGTCCCATTGTCAACATTTTTAACACGTTCTCCAGAGTGGTCATAAAGGATACCAGACTAAAGCCAACAAAGGATCCTGTGTGACCGAAGCATGTCCAGTCCTGGTTAAAACACTGGGCCCAACTGCAATTTCCCGACTCAGGCGACTGACTGTGTGGAGTTTGCACGTTCTCCCCGTGTCTGCGTGGGTTTCCTCCGGGTGCTCCGGTTTCCTCCCACTGTCACAAAGATGTGCGGGTTAGGTGAATTGGCCATGCTAAATTGCCCGTAGTGTTAGGTAAGGGGTAAATGTAGGGGTATGGGTGGGTTGCGCTTCGGCGGGTCGGTGTGGACTTGTTGGTCCGAAGGGCCTGTTTCCACACTGTAAGTCTAATCTAATCTAATTTGAGCAACAATTTTTGATCAAGTCAGAAAGTTAACAGGATCAGCCCCAGAAAAAGCTTTAAAATGTAAGTTTGAACCAGGAAAATCATGAGTAACCTTCTGATTCAGAGATGAAATGCGATCAACTGAACTAACCATAACAACAGCTATGATAATTATTATATACTTGTATACTTATTATTGTCTTCAGAATTTCAGAGAATTGCACCAGAACTTCTAATCATAAATTAGAGAAGAAGTGACACGGTGGCTCAGTAGTTAGCACTGCTGCCTCACAGCACCAGGGATCTGGTTCGATTCCAGCCTTGGGCGAATGTCTATGTGGAGTTTGCACATTCTCCCCGGGTGCTCTGGTTTCTTCCCACAGTCTGAAGCTGTGCAGGTCAGGAGAATTGGTCATGCTAAATTGTCCAGCGTGTTCAGGAAAGTGTAGGTTAGGTGTGTTAGTCAGGGGAAATGTAGAGTGGTAGGGTAGGGGAATGGATCTGGGTGGGTTAGTCTTCAAAGAGTCAGTGTGGGCTTGTTGGGCCAAATGGCTTGTTCCCACATTGTAATGATTCTATTCTATTCATGTATGTTACCTCTGCTCTCTCTCAAACACGTTCACTTCTTTCCTATAATGTGGCACTGTAACTGAAGGCTGGCAA